>NC_079473.1:11129142-11447220 GCF_026250575.1 Diorhabda carinulata
ACCTTCTTAATCGCTTGTAGATTGTCTGGATCTAACTCATCATCTGCGTGATTATATGATTTTCCAGTTTCGTTTTCCATTTGTTCCGTCTTATTAATTTTGTTTTCTTGAGGAATAATTTCTTCATTCGATCTATTTATTTTTTTACCAAGCTCTACATTTTGTTGAGAAAATTCAGCTGAAACATTGTGGTGGTATTCATCTTTGTTGAAATGTCAGATTCAACGTTTAGAAGTAAATCTGCTTTTTTTTGCATATGTATACTGTTTATGATTTGTAAATTCATAATAACGTTAGTACCGCAATATTTGGCCGGACGGAGAACTAAAAATTGATATAATAGTGTACGTTCCAACAAGTCAGTGTAATTTGATTATCGAACAAACAATGAATTCAAATATTCAATATTCCAAGAAGCATCTAATTTCGGATTGTTTTTAGATCCAAATTGATTAATTTCACTATAATTATAAAAATTATCATAGTTTTAATCCCAATTGTAAGTGCAAGGGAAAATGTTGGAGTAGCGTGAGACTATAAAGTGTGTTCATTTTGACAATAGTTTAGTAATTCATCATTTGAGTAAATCAGTAGAAATTTATTTTAAACAGACTTATTAGGTATCCAGTAAATCCAATATGTAAAGTTAAGTTTCAAATATAAGGAATTTGAGATAATATTCAAGTAATATTTTCAAGTTCCAAAACATTCTCAAACATCGATGTCATAATTCGATGGAAATGCTAAATAGACTACATACACTGCAAATTCCAGCTATGTCGCTATGCGTTTGCGTGCTTTTAAACGTATTTTTAAATTAATGTTAATAATGAGATGTTATCCTTATCTGTCAGTTGATAAATTAGAAGATAAAAAATATAAGAAAAATCCGTAGATGTGTGACTAACTAAGAAAAACACATTTTTTGCCAAAAATCCATATTATTCAAATATGTAATCTTCCTCAAGAGCAAAACAATAATTCCAACGCTTCTCTAACCATCTCAATTGGACGACCACAACGTTCACCATGATCGGTGTCTGTACGACCAAGTTTAAATTCAGCAAAACAATAACAAATGGCTCTTTTATAGGTATATTTGGAAGAAGACAAAATATAAAAAGAGCAAAGGTTGTGGCGTTTTTTCCGGGAGATCTATGTTCATCAATCAGCATCTGTGGACTGAAGAAACTATGGCAGATTTGTTAGCTTATTTTCCTTTATATATGATTGTTGTTGAATAGTGTCCAAGAAACCCTTTTCGGATGACAAAGAAACCTTGATAAACAACATTTGTGGTGAGAAGGGTTAATTGCTTTTTATACCTTGAAGCATCGTTAGCTACAAATAATGGTAAATAATGTTCCAATCTTTCAGATTTCTCGAAACTATAACAATCAGGAAACTATAACCCGAAGAAGATCACCTATCAGTTGATTGAGAATCCTAGCCTACAACGAGATTTAGATCAAAGTTACCGAGCACCCATTCTTAGGATTTTGCAATAAAACTGTTTCTTCCAATTTTTTTTCTAGTCAAAGTGAAATTAGAAAAATTTTAGCTATTTTCTATTCAAGTGCGAAGTTGATAAACGAAAAATACATAGAAACTATTTGAAGGATAATTTGTTTAGGAATTTTTGCTTTTTTATTTCTATTAATTTTTCGAAGTTTTGGATTTGTTTTCGTTGCTAACGCCCATAGTTTTTTTTGTTTCATAATTGAAACATGAACATCAAATAAAAACAAATGGAATGTAACAGCAATTATAATTACATTTTGATTACAATAGAAAAAACTAGCAATAGGAATTATTCTGATATAGACTTTTTTAATAAACTCAATATGGAACAATAAAAATAAGTTGAATATTGATATGATATGAGTATTAACAACAACATCATTTAGTTTTTCTTTTATGTTTATGTGACATCTTGTTGTGAAGTTCATCTTTGCATCTAGCTAGTAAAATTAGCAAAGGTGAGATATGAGTCTTGCAACCTTCTGTATCTCTCGATAATTGTCTTCGAGTAACTTATTCCTTGCGAGATTATCATACGTTTGTCCAATTTTGCCATCCTTCTGGTCGATAATATCTAGTTTTTCTATTTGTTTCGTCATCTCAATTTTTTTTTCGATCCATTTATTTCTTTACCAAACTCTGCCTTTATTGAATTGCTAGATTTAGCGTTTGAACGTGAAATTTCTACTATTTTTGGCATATTGATGTTGACTATGATTTCATGTTCACAATAACGTAAACAGATGTAGTGCTCAAAGTAAAAGACTGTTGCGCTCCTATGCATGAAATCCGATGTATCATAAAGGAACAAAGCATATAGATGTACGACATCATCTTTTGTAAGGAAAACAATATTAAATAAGGTTATAAAGATGAAGTATTTATCAACTGATGTAATGCCATTAGATGTTTTAACGAAGAGTCTATTTTCTGAAAAGCATTTCAGGCTGATAAATTTACTTGGTTTAATAGATACTTGAATTTTGTTGATAAGTGGGGATATTAGTATATGTTTATGTTTGGATATCAAACAAAAGTTTGGTATTTGTTGTGATACTTAAATGTAATGTTTCCCTTATACTTAAGAAAAAGAAGAAGAAGATTGTAAGAGGTTAAGTTGAAGAAAAATGCATGTGTATGTAGTAGAATGTATTGTATGAGCTACGATGTAAAATATATAATATAAATATATCATCAAGACAAGAATAGTTTGATTTTCACGTAATAACAACAGGGTATGGGCGCAGGCATTCAGTAAGTTAATACTAAATTTTGTAAGAAAAAAAAAAAGGAGAAGGGTAAAAAATGGCAGACAATGGAACATTCAAGAATAGTTTTAATATTGAACCACTGAACAGCAATAACTTTCACACGTGGAAATTCAGGATGCAGACATTATTTATGGAAAAAGAAGTTTTAGATTGTATAACTACAGAATATAACCCTAATAATTACACAGATGTTCAACAAAAGGAAGAAGCCAGAAAACGAGACAATAGATGTAAATCTTATATTGTACAATGCATGAACGATGCACAAATTGAATTGATTCGAGAACAGAATACTGCTTATAAGATGTGGGCCACTTTAGAGATGAGATACGAGAAAAAAGGTATACCAGGCCAAATGGTATTAAGAAGGAAACTCATGGGTATGAAATTAAAAGAACCAAGTAATCTAGAAATATTTCTAACGGAATTTGATGAAACAGTGCGTCAGTTGAAAGTTACAGGAGCAGATTTGAAGGAAGAAGATTTAGTTTGTACCCTATTAATGGCAATGCCCCATACATTGGAAACAGTAATCACCATTTTAGAAAATATACCACCTGAAGACTTAACATTAGATTTAGTAAAAACAAAATTATGTGCTGAAATAGAAAGAAGAAAAGCAAGTAGTGATACAGAATTGAACAAAAATGGAAAAGAATATGTAAAGCCAGCAGCATTTATGGCAAACACAGGAGTATGTTACACCTGCGGAGAAAAAGGGCATTATAAAAGAGATTGTGGAAGAAATAATAATGGAAGTAATGTATACAGAGGAAGAGGTAGATACAGAGGGTTTTCGATCAATAAAAGGGGACATTATAGAGGAAGCTTTAATAACCAAAGAGGAAATTTTAACAACTATGGAAATGGATCAAGAAGTACTAGAGGTAACAGAACAGGATATGGCAATATAAGAGAAACAGAAGAGCCTAGAGGTAATTTAGCTGAACATGAAAAACACACTGACACAGGTATATGTTTCATGACTCGAAATAATACTGAAGAAGACAAATCTGTAAGTAACAGAAACATTTTATTTTATATCGATAGCGGTTGTACAAATCACTTAGTGAACAGCAAGGACTATTTTTCTGATTATATGATTTTGAATAACCCTATTAAGATAGCGGTTGCCAAAAGTAATAATTTTATTGAAGCAATAGGTGTAGGAAATATTAAAGTATTTAGTAATGTATATGATAAAAGAATTGAATGTACTATTAAAAATGTATTTTATGTACCAAATCTTAGACAAAATTTGATGTCCGTAAAACAGTTGGAACTTGGCAACATCAAAGTAGTTTTTGAAAGGGGTAAAGTATTTTTATATAGTAATGAAGAATTAGTAGGGATTGGAAAACGAAACAAATTATATGAAATTAGTTTTGAGGTAAATTTTAATGAATGCTTAAACACTGAAATAGAAAATAATGAATTAAAACTATGGCACAAGAGATTAGCACATATCTGTAATGGAAATTTGAAAAAACTAATTAAAGGAAATATGGTCAATGGCTTAGAACATTTGAAAATCAATAAAATCAATTTTTGTGAATCTTGTATACAGGGTAAGATGACGAGGTTAACTTATAACACCAGGATCAGAGCAACTAGGATATTAGGCATAGTACATTCAGATGTGGTAGGTCCAATAACACCCATTAGTCATGAGGGAGAAAAGTATTTTGTAACATTTATAGATGACTATTCTAATTTTGTTCAAGTTTTTATGATTAAAGGTAAACATGAAGTTTTTAAATGTTTTAAGGAATTTGTTAATGCTGTACAGGCTAAGTTTAACTTAAAATTGTCAGTGTTAAGATGCGATAATGGTCGAGAGTATATTTCAGGTGAATTTAATGATTTTTGTCGTGAAAATGGAACAGTGATAGATTATTCTATGCCATATTCTCCTCAACAAGCGGGAAAAGTGAAAGATATAATAGAAGTTTAGTAGAAAAAGCTAGAGCTTTATTAGAAGAAGCTGGTTTATCAAAACGATTTTGGAATGAGGCAGTTAGAGTGGCAGCCTATGTATTAAATCGGAGTCCACACAGTAATTTAAACAATAAAACTCCAGCTGAGGTGTAAAACCGAACATTAAAAATATGAGAGTATTTGGATGCACAGCATTCTCCCATATTTCGGAACAGTTTAGAGATAAATTTGATGGCAAAGCAGAAAAGTGTATAATGATGGGATATACCAACACTGGATATCGTTTGTGGAACATAGAAAAAGAGAAAATCATTGTATCAAGAAATGTAGAGTTTAATGAAAATGAGTTCTATTTGATAAATATAACGCGGGTAGCATCGTCTAGGCGAAAATCGAAGGTTATCCATGGTGGCCGGCTATGGTGGAAGATGATCCTGATATCGAGAATTATTTTTGCTTGAAAGATTCCTTAGAACCGGTAAGTCTAATATTTCTCTTGGTCACTTTCATTAGATTAGTGTTGTACCATACCATTTTTTTAGTTCATGTCACGTACAAGATGATTTTGTTTTAATATCGAAATTATTAAGTTACCTTACATATAGGATGATTTTACTTATTCCAATATTTCATTTGGAGTGAAAATCGAAATAAATTTCAAGATACCTTAAAAAGAGTGCGATTTTTTTATCAATTGAATGTGGAGAGTGGGAAATTTGTAAACTCATATACAGGTTTGATTATTTTTTATATTAAGTTTGTAAATTTTGATGGCCAAATACAGGGTGATTAATCGACTTTTTTTCGTAATATATTTCGATCTATGGAATTAGTCACTCTGTGTGACTAATATGGCATTGTCCATCATCGACGGACATTTTGATATGAACCCTTACGGGGCCTAGTTGTTGAGACTGGTTTGTTTTAAATTGCCTGAATATTTCTAGTTGAAAAACAAATAGATGATTTGATTAGTTAAATGGTAAGTGCCTTGAAAGTTCTATCGCACTATCTATGCTCGCACACCACGATCAACCGACGAACCAAGTATATTCACCGTTACCCCACCCCTCCCGTCGTGGTAGCCACGGTCCGCCGTTCGTTCGTTCGAATTCACGACGCGCGTCCCGCACTCCGCAGCGACGGTTTGACGAATGCAGATATCGCGTCGTTCCAATTAAGCGGGTGAACTTACGTAGGTACATGTGGTAAGCAAAGAATATTTTTCTTAAATATCGTAGTTTTATATATTTTTACAGGTAGTGCGACACTGCTCTTCTGAATGCTATCCACATTTCGATTATACATATGAAAATAAGTCTATCTATTTTTGTAACCTTTTTACACGAACAGATTAGGCTGAAATTGCATAAATTATGTATGATTATATCCCCAGTAAGTAGGTACTTAGCTACTTTTTATCCAAAAATATAATAATATTAAGTGAAGATGCTCATTTTGCTTTTTGAAATTTTAATTTTTATTTGCTTAGAATTTTGTATTCTATAGTTCTAATTTTATCCCTTTGTTTATTTATTGAAATTCTCTATTGACTATATTTTTAGGTACTTATTTTATTCTTCTCAGATTAGACACCAAAATGCCTAAGCGTAAATGCCTATTTAACAGTGATTTGGAAAGTAAGTTCCCGATGTTTAAAAAAGGAAGATATGACTGGGAAGCGTTTTGTGTCGTTTGTTCTACGAGTATTTCAATCGCAAACAAAGGCGTACAGACCTAAATGAGCATTTAAGTACGCTGAAACACAAAACAAATTTAAAAAATCAGTCAAGTACTTCGAATATTGCAACATATTTTGTGAGATCGACATCGGAAGACCTCCTTATTTCAGCAGCGGAAGGCGCTCTCGTCTATCATACAGTAAGTCATCATATGTCTTTTAATTCAATGGACTGCACTTGTGCTCTCAACCGCGAATTATTTTCGACGTCAGATACTGCAAAAAAAGTTACGTGCAATCGAACAAAAGCAACTGCGATCGCCACCGGAGTGCTGAGCCCTTTGTCGGTTGAACAATTTAAGACTGATTTACAAGCTGTACCATTCATAAGTGTGGCTACTGATGCTAGTAATCACGGAAGCACAAAATTATTCCCGCTGGTTATTCAATATTTTGATGTAAAAAAAATGGAATCACTACTAAGGTGCTTGAAATTGAAAACACTAAAAACGAGACATCTGACACTATTACCGAACTGATAATAACACAGCTTCGCCGGCATGATCTCTTGTCTAAATGTATTGCTTTTGGTGGAGATAATTGCAATACAAACTTCGGTGGGATAGATAGATTTGGAACAAATAATGTTTTCCACAAGCTGAAGGAAAATCTAAACCCAAACTTGGTTGGTGTGGGTTGCTCTGGACATGTCATTAACAACGCAGTGTACCACGGATGTGATTTATTGGCAGTAGACATTGAATCCATCGTCTTAAAAATTTATAATTTTTTTTCCATTTACACAGTACGAACCGAAGCTCTTAAAGAATTCTGCGAAACCGCTGAGGTCGAATATAAACAGCTTCTGTATCATTCCAAAACGCGTTTCCTGTTTCCAGCTATCGAGCGAATTCTGAAGCTCTACCGTCCTTTACTTAATTATTTTGAAAGCATAGAAAGGCCACCTGTTTTAATTAAACAGTTTTTCGAAAATCCTCTCTCGGAAGCATCACCGTCCCTTATACACTCAATTATGCACACCATTTACACAAAAATACAGACATTAGAGAGAGGCGATAATTCAATTCTTGAAACAAAAAGCATACTTTCTTCCATAACAAAAAGTTTAGAAGACCGAATTAAGGAAAATTTTGTGCCGCTGAACGTTCAGAGTATTATAAATAAAGAAGATGAAAACAGGAAACAAGAGTTTAAAAAATGCACACATGACTTCTACAATGAAATTAAAAGATATATTGAAGAATGGATGAAACCTTTAAAACAAATTGAGAAATTTGATTGGATGTTTTTGCCGAAAATTAATAACAACACAGAGTGGACTCTTACTGAAGACACTGCCCTGTATTTAAAAGATAAAAATATAGACATTGACGACGCAAAATTAATTGATGAATGGGTGGATTTAAAGGATTTTTGCAAAAACTTAAATGAACAAGATAAGCTTTTAAAATCCAATCAACTTTGGGTACAATTTTTTAAAACGCCAAATGCGAATTTATATTCGGAATTGCTGAAAATTGCGCAATATTTTTTTTGCATTCCGGCGCATAATGCCAACGTGGAGAGGGTATTCTCATTAATTACACAACAATGGACTAAAGAAAGAAATTTACTAAGCGTAGAAACAATTTCTTCAATAATTAAAATTAAATTCAATTTCCAAGAATACAGTTGCACTGATTTTTATAAATTACTTTTAAAAAGGGAAGATATTCTAAAAGCTATCGGAAAAAATGATAAATACAAAAAAACTGATAAGTAAAAAGGCAAGAGGCTGAGGAAAACGCTTTAATAGCTAGATAGACATATCGTGTTGTGAGTGCAATAATTGCTTTTTATTTTTGTAGTTAAAGTTATGATTGTTTTCATTGAGTAGGTAAAAACTATTTAAAATATGGTTGTTGATCAAAACTTTAAGTTGGCGAAAATAAGTATAGGATTGATTATTTTGATTTAAAATTTTATTAATGTAACTTACATTGATGTAGGTCTAAACTTTAAAAATGTTCTGTTTTGTTGTTTAATATTTAAGAAGACTGCATTTAGTTTATATTCTGCTAGAATAAGTATATTTTGTTATATAAATGACTGCTGATAAAAAGTAAAACAGATAATAATTATAGAACTATAGCTAAAAGAGTTACCTCAAAAATTGTAAGACTGAATACTAGAATGGTCTAAGTAGGTACTTTTAAGATTTTAATTCATTAAATATATGTTTTTGTTTAATATTTTAATAAGGTTTTGTTTTATTATATCAAGAATTAAAAAAGCTGATTTATATTAACAATTTGTCAATTTGTAATATGATTCTGTTTTGTTAAAATAATGAATGAGTAAAAAAGGTGATTTATAACATTTTTAACTGTTTTTTTTACATTGAATATGTTTAAAAGATCTTGTTGACATGTCCGGCTTTCGGACTCTAAAATCCGGGGTTTTCACGCGTTTTGTCCTTCTTCTTCTTCTTCCTGCAGTGTATAGGCATCATTGCCTCTGCTCAGTCACCTGGGAGGTTGTCACTCCATCTTTTCCTAGGTCTTCCAATGCTTCTTTGTCCTGCTGGTGATTTGTCCCTTGATATTTTCACAATTCGTTCTTCCGTCATGCGGTCAATGTGCTCATTCCATTTTATCTTTCTATCCAGTACCCAGTCATTGATATTATCTATCCCGCATGTTCGTCTTATGTTTTCACTCCTTTCTCTATCCAGTAGTGTTCTTCCCGGTATTCTTCGAACTTTTTTTGCTGTTTTGTTAAATTGGTACAGTAGCCTTTGCAGATCGTCCTTGTTCTCCGCCAACAGTACCGCATCGTCTGCATAGCACAGGATTTTGACTTCTTTATTTCCCATTTTGTATCCTCTTAGTTTGCGTACTTGTTTTATGATTTCATCCATCACTATGTTAAATAGGAGTATATATTTTCGATTATTTTAATGACATTATATGGTATCTGTCTATCATAAAGAAGGTGTATTATGTCTTTTAATTGTATTCGATCGAAGGCCTTGTGCAAGTCAATGAAACACATGAAGGCTGGTCGATTATATTCGATCGATTTTTCCGTTATTTGTCTTATGACAAATATTGCGTCCGTGTAGGATCTTCCCGATCTGAAACCCTGTTGTTCATCTGCTAGTGAGATACATTCATTTATTTTATTTGTTATTATCTTTGTGGTTAATTTCAGCGTTGTGCATAGTAGATTTATTCCTCTATAGTTCTCGGGCATTTTTTTATCTCCCTTTTTAAATAGTGGAATCGTAATGCTATTTCTCCACTCATCTGGTATTCTGTGTTGGGTAAATATTTTTTTGATTAGGGTTGTTAGTTGTTGGTTTAGCTTCTCTCCTCTATATTTAAGTAATTCGTTGGCGATGTTATCCGGACCTGGGCTCTTTCTGTTTTTTAGTTTTTGGAGTGCTGTTTCTATATCTTCCTTTTTTATATTAGTCTCATCACTTATTACTATCTCTGGTGTATTTGGTTCGGTTTCGGTCTCTTCTTCCTTGTATAGTTCCTCTAAATATTTTACCCAAGTATCTCTTTCTACGTGTCTGGTTCTGATGAGTTCATTTGCTTCTGTTCTCTGATTTCTTATTAATCACCAGATTTGTTTTTGTAACCCATAGAAGTCGTTTTCCATTCTTTTGGAGAAGGTTTCCCAGTAGTTGTCTTTCATTTGTCTCACTAGTGTTTTTGTATCGTTACGGATTCTCTTTTATTCTTTATATGCTTCTGCCGTTTGTGACGACATGTAGTTTAAGTACGCTTTCTTTTTCTTTTTGCACTGTTCTTTGACCTTGCTGGAGAACCATAATGTTTTGTTCGTTCTTTGTTTTTGTGGTCTTATAGTCCGAGTTCCAAGCGATTCACTTGCTGCTTCTATGATATTTTCTTTTAATCTCTTCCAACTGTTGTTAATATCATCATTTTCTTCTATCGGGTTTTTATCGATTTTCCCTTTTAAACGGTTTTTATATAGTTCTTTTATGGTTGTGTCCCACATGGATTCGATGTTTATTTTTTCTGTGTGTGCTCTTGGTTCTCTATTCCTTCCCAGGTTAAGTTTCATTTTGATTTTTCCCAGAAGCAAACTGTGGTCACTTCCTGCATTCGCGGAGTTTAATGTCCTTACTTCTTGTATCTGTGCGGGGTGTATATGTCTATTGGTTACGATGTAGTCTATTGTTGATTGTTGTCCCCGGGAGTTACGGAAAGTGGATTTGTACTGTGGTTTGAGATCAAAGAAGGTGTTGTTGATTCTTAGATCACATAGCGAACATAGGTTCATCAGCAATTCCCCATTGTCGTTCAATATATTTTCGTTAAAGCGTTGTTTTACGCCTGGTATCACTTCGTTACCAATGCGTGCGTTAAAATCTCCAAGGATTATTATCGATTCATTCTGTGGTAGTGATTCTGTAATATTTTGAAGCTGTTCATAGAAACTTTCTCGCTCTTGTTTTGGCTTATTATCTTCGGGTGCATATATCGATATTATATTTAATAATTGAGTTTCTGTTCGCAGTTTAACGATTAGTATGCGAGATGATGTATATTGACATTCTTCTATGCTGTTTGTATATTTCTTGTGTATTGCCAGTGCCACTCCTTCTTTCGCACGTTCGTCTTTGCTGACTCCACTGTATATTACCATGTAATCGTCGTATATTTGTTGTCCATTTCCCTTTTTTTTGGTTTCTTGAAGGGCGCAGATATCGATGCGGTGGTCTTTTAGTTCTATCATAACTTCTTGCTCTTTGTTGTTAAAAGTTTTTATATTCCAGGTAGCAAATCGCAGAACATCTCTCCCCCTCCAATTCGTTAACCTTTTTCTCGCATGGGTCGTTGTCTTTAAATCAGTCCTATTCCGAGTCAAATTTGTGGGTCTATGAGCTATATTCGGTTTTACGGTGGATGGGCTGCTAATCCGTTCCACTAACCCTCCTCCTTTTCTCGGGCTTGGGACCGGCAACACAATCGCTAAGCTACTCAATCCACCCAGCGATCATGCAGGCGTTTTGTCCTGTTTTCCAAAATTTAGAGATGGCAACCCTAAATATACCTACATGTGTATTTGAAAATGCTCACGTACACACCACAATGTTTTATGGTGATGAATATGATTTAAACAAGCTAAATGCTTCTAAGATGTTGGCAAGTATTTGATTATCTTTTTTAATAACAAGTATAGGCACTACACCAATACTGGAAGTAATTTACAAATAATTTATTTTTATTAAGTGAAGACTCACATAGTGAAGTAAAAAAGTAAATTGGTGAAGTGAAAGTAATATTTGGTGAAAAATAGTAATATTTTAGCTTAATAAGTCAGTTATAGTAAATATATTAAGGTTAATAAAGTCGTTATTAATATTAGATTAATTAATTTCTATGGCCTTTTCTGTTCTGAATGGTAACCAACAAACTAATGTACCCATAAGAGACAATACTAAACATCCCAAATCCGTAAGTCACGAAATGATGTTTCGAATTCCGAATCGAATACTACGAAAAATATTTAAATTAACATAGCGGATACTTTCTTTTTCCTTCATTTTTATATTTATACACGAGATGTCGTAATTCGAAAGGGTAAAAATTCAAAAAACTGAACTATCTATCTAACCTCGTATAATTTTCACGATTAACAATAGAATAAGTAAGTATTTCTCTCTCTCGGGGTTTTTCACCTTGGCGTGGTGAGAGGGCTCAGTAACTTTCAATATCCAGGGAGCGATGCCGGCGGTAGCATAGCTACTGGTAGGGCCACCCTTGCCGGTAAGGTCTCGAAGAGATGAAAGTGAAGCTAAGGAAACCCACAACGGTGAGGCGTCTGACCCAGAGTGGGCGGCTTCAAACAGCGTCTGTATCTCCATGTTAGGAGCGGCTGAAATACACACTCGCCAACACGCAATGGCAAGCGTGGCGTTTTATTTGCCAAAAAACCCTCAAAATTATGTCGAGTTTTAAAACAATTACGGAACGACCCCAGGCAAGTAGGATAGATCGTCCAAAATCTTGTGCTGAAGAAACTTCAGTCAGTCCCATGGATTCTGGGGGGGACAAAAAACCGACAAGCAAATCAAGTAGAAACACTAAGATCTTTAAAATCATAACCTACAATGTAAGAACATTATCGTCAAGTAGTAAACTTCTAGAAATGGAAGAGGAGATTAAGGACATAAGCTGGGATATAATCGGTTTATGTGAAACAAGAAGAAAAGAAGAACAACTTCTTAAATTGAAGTCCGGACATCTCTTTTATCAAAATGAAAATCCCAACAGCCCTGACGGTGGTATAGGATTCTTAATAAACAAACGACTTGAAAAATCAATAGTCACTCTAAAGACTATATCAGACAGAGTGGCAAATATAACACTTTCCATTAGTAAAAGGTATGAAATTAAAATTATTCAAGTATACGCTCCTACGACAGCCCACACAGATGAGGAAGTTAACACCTTCTATGGTAACATAGAAATAGCACTTAAAGAGAATCGATGCTACTATACTTTTATTATGGGGGACTTTAACGCCAAAATTGGAAAACAAACAGATATGTCGGAGGTGGCAATTGGATGCTTTGGAATAGATGGTCGAAATGAGAGAGGACAGACATTGATAGATTTCCTGCACAATCAAAAGTTATATGTAATGAACAGCTTCTTTCAAAAGAAATTGCATAGACGATGGACTTGGGTAAACCCAAATGGAAGAACAAAAAATGAAATAGATGTTACAGTTCTAAATAAATTCGGTATAGGGAGTGATCATAGAGCTGTAAGAGCAACTGTAAGAATAAACGCCAGAAATGAACGACAAAAAATGATAAGAAAGAAACAACAAATAAAGTGGGAGACCCCAGAAGATATTGATGCGTATAATACTTTCTTAACTGAATCCCTGAACACAAACCAGTCACTAGACATAAACATATTAAATGAAGAAATCACTGGAACAATATTAAAAGCACAACAAAAATACTGTAAAAGAGATGGAGATAAAGAAGAAAAAATAAGCAAAAATACAAAAGATCTAATTAGACAAAGAAGACTTCTAGTAGAACAACAAAAGGAAGATACAAGCGAAATAAGAACACTAAATAAGACTATTTCAAAAGAAATACGGAAAGATTTAAGGAAATATAACACAGAAAAAACCAGACAAGTAATCGAAGAAAATAAAAGTATGAAGGTGCTTAGAAGGAGACCAGCTGATGGGAAAAAGGAAATCATCAAACTCAAGGATAACAACAAAAAAGAAACAAACAATAGGAGAGAATTGGTAAAAATTGTAGAAGAATTCTACAAGGAACTATATAGGAGCAGAAGAGAAGAATTAAATATTACAGAAAATAAAATGAAAGTCGTAAACCAAGGTTCAGAACTTGTACCCGAAATAACAATTGAAGAGTCAAAAAATGCCCTAACGGAAATGAAAAACAAGAAAGCGGCAGGAGAAGACCAAATTGTGATAGAAGCTGTCAAAGTTGGGGGTGAGAAACTTTTAAAAGAAATAATCTCCCTCTTCAATCTATGTCTACAAAAGGGGAAATCCCGGAAAAGTGGAGAAATGCGACGATAATTTTCATCCACAAAAAAGGGGATATAACGAACCTTGAAAACTATAGACCTATAAGCTAGCTTTCTCACCTTTATAAATGGTTCACTAAGATCGTAACGAAACGCTTGGAACGAAAGTTAGACTTTTATCAGCCCAGAGAACAGGCGGGGTTCAGAATAGGGTATGGAACAAACGACCATTTGCAAACGATTAAGATACTGATAGAAAAATCCATAGAATATAATAGGCCCCTCGTAATGATATTTGTCGATTTTAAAAAGGCGTTTGACACATGTGTGTTGGAATACTCTTTCAAAAAATTAAACTGGGAAGAGAAAGGTATAAATATCGACGGTGAGTATCTAAACCACCTGCGTTTCGCAGACGATATCGTCATAATCACCGACAATATGCAAGACGCTCGGCAGATGGCCACGGATTTGAAAAGAACCACAATGAATATTGGTCTAGAAATAAATTTAGACAAAACCAAATTTATGACAAATCTGGTAACAAATGATAACATAATTATCGATGGAGGTGCGATAGCGCAAGTATATGACTATAAATATCTAGGCCATGAAGTGAGGATAGGAAGAGATAACCAAACGTGTGAGATAAAGCGTCGAATACAGTTAGGATGGATAGCTTTTGGCAAGTTGAGTAGTACCTTGAAATCAGACTTACCAATAAGCCTAAAGAGAAAAGTATATGAGCAGTGTGTTATACCTGTGATGTCCTATGGAGCAGAGACGCTTACCCTCACGAGACAAACTGCAGGAAAGATGAGAGTGGCGCAACGGGCAATGGAAAGGGCAATATTGGGAATTACGAGAAGGGATAGAATTACAAATGAGAACATAAGAAGAAGAACAAACGTTAAGGACATTATTGAAATTATAGCCCAAAAGAAATGGAAATGGGCAGGCCATGTAGCCCGAATGACGGATAATAGATGGACGAAAAGAATATTGGAGTGGAGGCCAAGAATGGATAAGAGAAGTAGAGGCAGGCCGCCAACAAGATGGAGTGACGATGAAAAGAAAATTGTAGGAAATTGGATACATACAGCTCAAGATAGAGATAGATGGTTTAAACTAGAGGAGGCCTATATCCAGCAGTGGATGGAAGATGGCTGATAGATGATGAAGTAAGTATTTACAAATAAAGAAATTAACAAAGCCAGTAAAGGAAATATAGGACGCAAATTAAGATTAAAATAAAAATTATGATGAAGTAATTGATACTATACTTAACAAAATGAAGAAATGATCTTGAAAAAATATTAATGATAGATGAGGTTTCTAAATTAGTAATTGACAATCCAGAAATACAGTGCGACAGTTTCTTGTATCTAAATCCAAAGACAAATGTCTTAAAGAACTTGTCGTAACGAACTTTGGGTTAAAATTATAAAATGCGATGTACATCCTTTATATTAGCACCTAATTAAAGTCTTTAGTGTTAATTTCTTCAAGTATTACCAGAATTTCAATACTCAATTGAAATATTTTAATACAATTGATATCATATGTAGATTTTTTTCGTATACGAAGTTTTATTATCAATAATTTTATCATTATTGTTTGTAATTTTATTAATTGATTTTCAAAACTATAAAATGACAATGACGTTTTACAGTTTACCATTTGAGGGATCCTTCGTTTTCTTGTCTCCTTTTGAATATACGAATAGGTCCTGTTTAGTGCATTTCTCATTCACGTGTTGTGTATTTTCCGGTTGACGAAGAACCACTCTGCCATTTGCATTGTTGATATCACAGACGAATGAATTTGTATGAATAGAGGGACGTATTGCTTTCTGCGTTTACAGCAGCGTGCAACATGAAGGTGCCTTCCTTCGTCTTAATCTTTATTAACTTGTTGTTGTAGTCGTTATAAGGTAAATATACTGATTGTACTTTGTTGTGGTGAAACTTCTAGCTCGGTTATATGTTTAGAAAAAATCATTTTGTATAAAGTACGATAACTGATAAATATTCGTCTATTACCTTAAATTGTTTTCGAGAAATTTCGCGCGACAGCGAATTTCAGCGACAAAAAAATTGCAGAAATGGATGATCTGGATCAACGAGTAGTGAACGGTATCAATTAGGATAATGTTTAAGTCTGTTCCTTTTTAATATGGAGAAAAATGGTCGATCTGGAACACCAGATAGTTAATTGTATCAATTAGGATAATATTTAAATCTTCTTGTGTTCTTAGTGTCTGTTTATGAAAAACAAACTTGTTTGTCTCACCAAATCCTATATGTACCCAAAAAAGACTGTTCCTCTTTAGTATGGAACTAGAAAAATCTAGTCTTTCTGAATGCCTTAGACCTCTTCAAACTACTATCATCTAATAAAACAAATCTGGTTTCATCTAAAAAGAGATAATTAGTTTAGATCTAAAATCTGGTGTCCGTGTTCTATAGCCAAGCTTCTGAGAAGTATCCTGGGTATATTTGATGGTGTCTTACATCGGTTCCAGAAGGTTTTAGCGATTTGGATCATTATTTTTGTAATACTATCCATTAATGGATGTTTGCGATGATATTTTTCTATTATTTCGTCTGTATTAAAAACTTTATATCGTGTAGGTATGTCCGTTGTTTGATATTTCGCAACCAAGACATTTCCTTTTTAAAAATAGATATTCCGAACACTTATTTTCATATATTCACCTAAAAATAGACAATATTTAAGTCGTCTTGTGTCCTTAGTGTCTGTTTATGGAGAACAATCTTGTTTGTCCTACCAAATGCTATATGTACCCAAAAAAGACTGTTCCTCTTTAGTATGGAGAGACGTTTTTGGAAAAATCATCGAATAAAACAAATCTGTTTTCGTTCAAAAAAGGATAATTCGTTTAGAGCTATAATCCAGTGTCTATAAAATACAGGCAAGCTCCTGGGAAGTATCCTGGGAGTTAATGGTATCAATTAGGATAATGTTTAAGTCTTCTTGCTTTCTTAGTATGGCGAGAAGACTTTTCCTCAATGGATAATCATTATCAATATTATTGAAGGTCTTTCAAAAGCCAAACATTAATGAAATCTATTCTATAATAGCTAATGTTTGTATTTACGAAAAAAGACGTTTGGTGGTGCGAGTAGTTTTAAAATTTGAGTTGTTTTCATGTGATAAACAAAGAAAACTAATAGCGACATTTGCTGCATATACATCTAATAAATTATGTCTGCTTTTACATCCGTCTGCTCTTTGGAATAATATCGAATAAAGCAGTCGTTATTAATTAAAAATGGTGTCATGCCGAATTTGAGATTAAAAGACATTCGCATAGTCTAATGACGTCCTCGACGCCGCCCGTTTCTTACAAAAGTTCTCAAAGATATTTGGAGAATCGGAGGTTAAACATTAAACTCGGAGATTGAATTATTTTACAATTTTCTTATTTTATTGTGCGACTAGTAAAAAGCACTTGGAAGCTTAATTCTGTAGAATAAACTAAGGTCTCGTAATATATGTCCATTCCGGTCAGAAATACCCAGCTCGAGTCTACAACTGCTTTTCTATATTTAACAAAGACCGTCGGCCGTTTTTTATACTTTTTCTTTTTGTCATCATTTTGCCTATTTTTCCGTATTTTGAGCTTTGACGTAAATTTTCCATTTCGGAATAGATGAATTATTTTTTTTGGTTGTTTTTTACAATACAAGATGATCTATTAGATTACGTAAAATTTCTTTAACGAATTTTTCTAAAACTATTACTACTTGGAGATAAAAAATGTTGAATTTCTTTCATCAAAAAATAAGTAAAGAAAATGTTAGGTTAGGACATGTATGAGGTTTCCAAGCTATAAACCAATCTCGTCAAATCCTAACAACGTCCACAAACTCCTTGTCTATAAAAGGAACAATACTTATCTATCTTTTTATTGGGGTGGTTTACTCCCCTTGTGGCTTTTGCTACAGTTTTTTTTGGTCCTGTCTTCTCCCTCAATTCGATTTCTCTAGGTATTTCCTCATCTGCCTTTGTTTCTTGTCCATAGAGGTATCCATTATCCTACTTACAAATTCTCGTTATGTATCCTGCCCATTTCAATGGCGTACGCAATCTTAATAATTGTCAACAGCTTTCTGTTGCGACTAATGCGTCTTAGCACTTCGTCGTTGGTGATCCAGTCAGTCCAAGGTGTCTTCATATACAAATTTTTAAAATATACTTCAAAAGTCACTCATTTAAACATGTATCTATACAAAGAGTTTATAAGAATTATCTTAAATTTTTTTTGATGTAATTATTCAAACCAGAATCCTAAGAAAAAAATCGTAGATGAACTTGGAATTTTTAGTTGGAACTCAACTAGTTTTGTTGGTTTTTTTTGGAAACTATTTGGTGTGAAAACTTTCTAATTGACGTGATTAAGAGACGTTTGGGGTAAAACATAGGTAAATAGTTAGACCTAAAATTAAGTTTAAGGAACGAAGTATGTTTTCAGGGCAATTACAAACTTGTTTCCAACTTCATATCATAGTCTAAAATGTTCGTTATTTAGTTATATCTTTTCATTTTTTTACCGTTCTGTAAAGGAAAAAAAATTATATTCTGTACAAGTACATCTCAATTTCGCTGCTGAACAAATAAACTCGAATATGGTAAATGTAAATATACAAATAGAAAAAAAGAAGTGCTGAGATCCTGGCGGAGGAATCTAAAGTATAAAAACTACCACTTGCCGAATAAGACCCTGAATAAATTCTACTTCGTTTTGGGATCGTAAAGACTTGGTAAAATTGTTGAATCAAAGTCACTACAAACAAATATTTTACAAGTGAAATTTGAACAGATGGTTTCAGTATTTTTCTCATCTGAAAAAGGGATTTTTAATTTAATTTAATTTAATTACAATGAGAAACAATTAATTTATAGAAGTATTTATGTAATTTCAATATCAAAAAAACATGTTTGTTTAGACTTTTTCATATATGTATGTAAATCAAATTAGTTTTTCACATAAAAACACTCTCAACTTTTTTATTTTCATTTTTCTTCAATATCGTTTAAGTTGTTTCAATTTTTTTTTGAAAATAATTTGTAATATTTTAATAAATTTACAAACATTACATCTCTAAATCAATGCAGAGGCTCTTATAGTTTTTATTTTTCTGTAATTACTACAACTGATGATTAAAACATATACGTATTTAATTTGATCAGTTCCACGGACGTTTTTCTATAAAACGCAGTTATCAAAATGGATGATCTAACGAGATAACATCTGCTTTACTTCAGATCATCCTAAAACTTCTATCCTCTATTCTAATTATTATTTTCCTATCAAAATCCATCAACGTCTCCAACAACAAACAACACAATCATTTATTATTTGTTTATCAACTAATACGTCGTTTTAGATCCAAATTTTAATATAGTTAATGTCGCCGAAGGCTAAATCTGATTAATAAGGTGATTGGTAAACCGCCTTCTTGAGCATTTCTGTTGTTTAAAACCCACTGTCTTGATTATTTTTTCATATTAGAAGTTTAGTAATGGACTAAGTGCGAATCGACATAAAAATTTTGCTTAAACTGCATCAAATAAGTATGAAAAATGGTTGAAATATTACTAATATATTTTTGTTGAGAAATGTTCAAACAATGCGCTTGCTTGAACTACAACTTTTCTTGTACAGATTTAAATCTTGTACTATAATCATTCAATTCCTTTTAGAAAATCGATTATCTAAGTTGAACGCTACTCACGTGTATTTTCTAGTTGTATGGTATAGCACGATGCAAATTGTAAAAGTATATGTCATGATGTAAAATTCAAGCTAGTCTACATCGTCTTTTGCTGACTAAAAAGGCGGTTCGAAAACGTTATAAAACTTTATGTTTATATATCAAAGTAGATGAACAACGTATGCACGACTATAGAAATAGGGAAAACCGTGTGTTAGAGAGAGAGCAGCGAGACAATGTGTAAGAGAGAGAGAGACTTCGTTTTGCGCACGCGTAAAGTTTCGTTGCGCGGGAGCGCTGATATACCAGGTCGGTTAAAAGTCTTTGGGTTTTAAAAAATTATATATACCATTATTATTCGCTAATCTTGTAACATAAAAGTATAACGTATAAATAAAAAGAGATTTTTTGTCAATGTAAGGTATCACGCACGTAATCGAGACAGATTCGTTGCGATGATATACCAGGTCGGTTAAAAGTCTTTGGGTTTTTAAAAATTATATATTCCGTTATTAATGTGATTGGAAATTAGTTTTTTGAGGATAGCAGAAGAGTGAAGATCATGTTAATCATTATATTAGCTGCAGTACTATGCGTTGTCGACCAACAGTATGCTATGAAGTATTTACACCGGTTCGGGTACGCAAATGAAAATGATTTGACTAAACTTGAGGATTATTTGTTGAGTTTTCAAGAAAGATATAATATCCCTGCAACGGGAGAATTAGATGAAAATACAATTCAACTTCTAAATAGACCAAGATGTAATGTGAGTGAAGCAGCTTCCGACGATGATCATTCTTTTAGAGTTAAATCAAAATGGACAAAATTTGATTTGAAATGGTATTTCCCTCAGGCAACTCCAGAATATCTTAAAGTAACCAAAAAGGCTTTTGAAGTGTGGAGTAACAGTTCAAATTTAAATTTGAATTAATACACAAAATACGGCCTTATGCTCCCGATATATCTATTACAGTTGTACGGGGAAAGCACTATTTTCGAGCAAATTGCCAAGGTAGAGGTGAGTGCTCCAGTACATTTGATGGGCCCAGAAAGGTGTTGGCACATGCTTATTTCCCAAAAGGCAACAGTTGTATAGAGCTTCATATTGATGCTGATGAGAAGTGGGATTTAAGTTTGGATGGATCAAGTTCAGAAGATCAGACTAGCCTACTTATGGTATTAATTCATGAAATTGGGCATATTTTAGGAATTGCTCACAGTGATATTGAGACAGCAATAATGTATCCATGGTATCAATTCAACATTGCTCCTAAATTGGATGAGGATGATAAAATGGCCCTTGAAGCTCTTTATGGACCAATCAATTCATATGTAAATAATCCTTTCAAACCCACATCAGCGCTGCCACCGACTACAAAGACACTTGCACATCAACCAAATGAACCGGATAAAAATTTATGCGACATAATACCGGAGTATATGTTCATTGCCATGGCTGGTGAATTTGAAAATTACCATTTATATATTATTAATGAAAATTCCCTATGGAAAATTGATTTGAATTCGAAGCTTATTCCCTCGCAACCAGAAATACTCGATGATTATTTACCTGAAGAAGTGGGTTCCATAATTCAGATTTTTCAAAGTTCTTCAGATAATTTAATAGCAGTCAATGACCGTAAATACTATGTAGCAGATTTTCCCGCTCTACAAATACTTGAGGAAAATAATTTAATTATACCTAAGAATTCTCAAATAAACACAATGTTTCAAAGCAATCATGGGAAAATATGTGTATTTTATAATAACAGTAATTATATTGAATTTGACAAGAACTTGAAAACTGTTCGGAATAGAGGACAAATAAAAGATATTTTCCCTGGACTACCCACAGATGTTACAGGAGCATTCCAGTACATTGACGGACACATGTACTTTTTCAAAAACACCACATACTACAAATATAATGAGTTTACCAAAAAACTTGTTGCAGCCGGACCCTTTAATTGGAACGTGTTCGATATTCCATGTCCAAATGGAGACCTTTTAAATCATCTCAAAATTTTATTAACAAAAATAATTTCTTTTTATCAATGATGTTGTATATTTTGAAATAAACTCTTATTAAAATTTTTTTCTGGAAAATTCCCGAACGCCAATCTTAAGATAACTTTTACCTATTAATAAGAAATTTTTTGATAACGCAGGAAATTGATAAGAATATTTCTAAACCAAATGAACCACATGTTTATTAGAATAATCGGAAACCATATAGACCACATTTACAGGAAATTACAAAATTGCCGCAAATAAAATATTTTTTCTAGAACATTCTACCACAATCGTATGGAGATAGTGACATGAGTATAAATAAGATGTTGCATTGTGTTGGAGCCAGTCTCTTCCACTGCCAGCAAGAGAAAAACCAGCTCTGAAGAACAAATACTAGTATCTGTTAAAAAATTGTGCCTTAACAAAAAATGTAAGTATTTTTTTTTCTTGTGGGTTACGCGTTCTCTCTCTTTTCAGATGGATTTAAAAAAAATTAACGCAACGTCTCTAATTACAGAGAGAAAACCAATAACAAAAATACAAGATCTACCTTTGAATACTCTGAGGGCTATAAAGAAGGCAAAAATAGTCAATTCCAAATTCGGAGAATCAGTTTTATTGGATTTAGATACAGAAGTAGTGTTTTTACCGAAAAGAGTCACAAGTGTCTACAAACCAGTCATTGAAGAATTTGAAAAGGAAAAATACGGAATTATATTCAAGGGATTAGTGGATGTTGGAAAAAATCAACGGCTAGCGTCATTTGAAATTGAGGAACTATAGACGTGCCTAAGACACACAGAGAGAGAGAGAGAGGTGAGTACCATGAATATTGTAAAAAAATCTGAAAATTTACTGCAAGTCATTAAAAATGTCAGAAAAATATTGTTTGATAAGATAACGGATAGAGATGTGGAAATTTGGTTGAATCGATTGAAAAAACAAATTAAAGTATGTAATTTGACAATTAAAAAAGGAGGACTGCATGTAGGTACAATTAGGAAATTACAAACATACATAGGACATTTCAAACATTTTAAACAACTTATATCAAATAGGAATATAGGTATGGGGCTGAATAATAAACTGAAAAATAGGGTTAAATGGGAAAATGTAGCTTCTGCATTTACAAGAAGAATTAAAACCGGACTTATAGTAAATTTATATCATAAGGACTTAACGCAATTTTTAAATGATTGTCAAATAATTTTTAAAAATAAAATAAGGGAAATTTTTAGGAAAAAATATTCTGTTGTTAAAGTTTATGTTTGTTTTTGTGGAGAGTTCATTAAAAAATCTGGTGAAAATGAAATTTCTAGTTTCCATTATTTTATGACTAAAAATTCTATTATCGATGTATCGACCGATATAGAGCGATGGTTTTTCGAGAACGTCAAAGATAAAATTAATTTTAAATTATCAGAATTTCAAGAGAGGGACTCTGGTTTTGCATTAAGTAAAATTATTTCTTTAGAAGTAAATATCAATAAATTTGAAATTGGAAACGGCTCATCTTATATTAAACTTCCAGAACCTATTCAAAAAAAGCAAGGGTGCATAAACATTAAAAATTCTGACCAAGCATGTTTTTATTGGTCAATTGTTAGTGCTTTGTACCCAGCCAAAAATAATAAAGAACTCACTTCCTCATATCCATATTATAGCACAGTCTTGAATACACAAGACTTGGAAGCTCCGATGCCCCTGCATCAAATTTCAAAGTTTGAAAAATCTAATAACATTTCCGTCAATGTCTATGCCTTGGATTTAATTGAAACAAATAATAAAAAACCATTTTACAAAGTATATCCAGTAAGACTTGCTAATCTTTTATTAATTCAAAATACATATTTTCCAAAGCTAAACGATTATTAAGCACCTCCTATAGATAATGACAATTCAGAAATCACATATCACTACTGCTGGATCAAAGATTTGTCACGTTTAATTAATAGTCAGTTAAGTAAAACTACATATAAAAAATTTATTTGCAATCGCTGCATAAATTATTTCAGTAGTGAAAGTAAATTGAATGTCCACTTGAAATTATGCTCTGAATTAAATAAATATAAAATGTCTTTTCCAAAATATGAATCTGTTAGTTTTAGAAATTATATATATAAACAAACTACGCCTTTTGTAGTTTATGCCGACTTTGAGTGCATGCTAGAACAATTTACAGATAAAACACAGCTTCATAATAAGACAAATAAATATCAAAAACATATAGCATATACTGCTGGTTACTATGTAAAATGTAGCTACAACGAAGATTTGAGTTTTTTCAAGAGCTACAGAGGTAGAGATTGCATGGATTGGTTTGCAAATGAATTATCGAATTTAGCTGAAAGTATTAAATCAGAAATTAAAACTATTACACCTATGGAAGAAAAACCAGATTTACGTGTGGCAACAATGTGTCACATATGTGAAAAGGGTTTTTCCTCTACAGATATCATTGTTAGAGATCACGATCATTTTACGGGGAAGTTTAGAAATTTTGCACATCAAGCATGCAATTTAAATTTCAAAAAACTGTTTGTTGTACCTACAGTTTTCCATAACTTAAGTAACTACGATAGCCATTTCATCATTTCGGAATTAAGTAAAAGAGGAAACATCAGTTTACTCCCCATAAATAAAGAAAAATACATTTCATTTACACTTAACGATTCAGATACAAATATAAAATTTCGATTCATAGATTCACTGAGGTTTTTGGGTGCTTCCTTGGAAGAATTGGCTGCTACATTGAATGATAATGATTTAAAAATTTCCAAAAGAGAATTTAGTAATTTAAGTGTCGAACAATTTAAATTAATAGCCAAAAAAGGGGTTTTCTGTTACGATTTTATAGATAGTTGGGAAAAATTAAATACTTGTGAACTACCACCAATAGAGGCATTTTATAATAAATTGGAGGATAAAAACATCAGTATTGAGAAGTATTCTCATGCTCATGCAGTGTGGAAATCATTTGATATTGGGTCAGTATTCTGATCTGTACTTAAAGACCGATGTTTTACTTTTATCAGATGTTTTCGAACAATTTCGAAGAAAATGTTCAATTACTTATGGTTTAGACCCTGCATGGTACTATACAATGCCTGGATATACTTGGGACTGTATGTTGAAATATGTAGGATGTAAATTAGAGTTATTGCATGACGTAGACATGATCATGTTTATCGAGAAAGCAATTCGAGGAGGAATTTCAGTTTGTAGCAGTAGATTATCGAATGCTAACAATAAGTACATGCCTGAATATGATTCTACAAAACCCTCAAAGTACTTACTCTACCTGGACGTCAATAATTTATACGGGTGGGCTATGTGTGAACCATTACCATACGGAGGATTTGAATGGTTAGATAATGAAAATTTTGTCTGTGGCAGATAATTCTTCCGTAGGATATATATTACAAGTAGACTTGGAGTATCCACATGAATTACATGATCTTCACAGAGATTTTCCATTTGCTCCCGAACACCGCAAGCCTGTAGGCTCAAATTATTCCAAATTAATGACAACGCTTTATTGTAAAAAAGAATACACAGTTCACTATCGTAATTTAAAACAAATGTTAGCCAACGGTTTGAAAATTAAAAAGATACATAAAATTCTGAAATTCAATCAATCTGCATGGCTGCGGCCCTATATCGAACTAAATACTCGTTTGAGGGCTGCAGCTACCAATGACTTTGAGAAAAATTTATATAAATTGGCAAATAATGCTGTGTTTGGAAAGACGATAGAAAATATACGGAAGCACCGAATTGTAAAACTTGTTAAAAACTGGAATGGTCGATACGGCGCCAAAAATTTGATATCTAGTGTTAGGTTTCATAGTCGAACAGTTTTTAATGAAAACCTAATTGCAGTAGAACTCACTAAATCAGAATTGGTTTTCAATAAGCCTCTTTATGTTGGTATGACAGTTTTGGATTTATCGAAGCTGTGTATGTTTTAATTCCATTATGATTACATGATTCCGAAATTGGGTATTGATAGATGTAAATTAATGTACATGGACACAGACAGTGTATGAGCTCATCTGTGATGATGCATATGAGGAGGTGCTAAAAGCTGATTTAACAAAATTCTATACTTCAGATTACCCCATCAATAATAACTATAATATTCCACAGGTAAATAAAAAAGTTCTGGGTGTTATGAAAGATGAAAACAAAGGCCAAATTATGACTCATTTTGCAGGCTTGAGGTATAAAATGTATTCTTTTAAAGTTCAATCAGGTGCAATAGTAAAAAAGGCAAAAGGAGTTCGATATAATGTAGTAAAAAACAAAATAAATTTTGAAGATTATGTAAACTGTTTAAATGATTTCAAAGAAAAAAATATTACTCAACGCTGTATTAGGTCATATGCTCATAACGTATATAGCATAGAACAGACAAAAATTGCGCTAAGTCCTCATGACGATAAAAGATATTTGATTACCAATAGTTATGATACGCTGCCGTGGGGTCATTATAGTATTCCAGACTTACTCTCTTGTAGATAATGAACTCCTCAACATTAATGGAATTATGCATCATAAAAATTTGTGAAACGATAAAGTCAGCAGCCGATTTCGCAGAGCAATCCCCTCTTCCTCGGAAATTGACCGAAAAAATTGTGAAAAAATTTCCTGTTTACAAATGGAATGCGATGATAAAAGAGGCTGAGAGTAATCCAAATTCTTCATCCATTGGAATAGAATATATTGACTATAATAAAGAAATACCGTTATATTTAAGAAACACTATATTAAGTAAAACAAATTGGGGAGATATGTTTGAAGAATCTACTTACTGCGTATGGTCTAGCTTCCACAATATCGTATAAATGTTTGTAAATCTTGTTATTTTGTATTTAGAACGGTCCATAAATATTTAAAAAAGAACATTTTTGTTAATTATGATCACTGTCATGAAGTATTTGATGGTGACGAAATTGTTGAATGTGTATATCAAGAAATGTCCTATTGGTGTCAGAGTTGTTTTAACAGTCTTATTCATGATAAAATCACATGAGTCCTGTATTAATAATTTACATGAGATGCGTAGAAATAATCGTTTTGATGATTCTGATATAGACAGTGACATTGATACTTTTGAGGCCGCTATGCAGTAAAAACAATATTCATGGAATGTATCTCTCTCTCTCTCTCTCTCTCTCTCTCTCTCTCTCTCTCTCATAAATGTAGAATATTATCGTTTTCTTATTATAAAATTATTCCTGTGTTTTTGCGGTATTATGAACGGTGGCGGTTCATAATGCCACATCAAAAAATATCTGTTTTATCATAGTTTTTTTTAGTATGCGTTTTAGGTGATTTATATGAGCGTTGTTAGTGTTAGACATAAGTCTGTGCCCAACAGGGCTTTATTAGAAATGTATTTTTATTTTTTTCTTTCCACTGGTCATTGTGATGTCATCCTTCATGTATAGTGTTATACTATGACAGTCACGAGAGTAATAAAGAGTTTCAGCGATAATGTGAGCTTTTATTTAAGAAAAGCAGTAAAAAACAATATTCATGGAATGTATCTCTCTCTCATAAAAGTAGAATATTGTCGTTTTCTTATAATAAAATTATTTTTAAAATTCTTGTGTTTTTGTTAGTTTCCAATATATCTTTATGTAATAGCAGTAAAACAATATTCATGAAATGTATCTCTCTTGTCGTTGCGTCAAACGTCACATCGTTACGTCAAACGTCACGTCGTTATGTCAAACGTCACGTCGTTAAGTCAAACGTCAAGTGCTGCGTCAAACGATCATCAAACGTGTCTACGTATGAGAATGTTCTCTTTCGTAATATGTCTTCAGAAGAGTACAGACGTCGAATTGAAGAGTTTATTAATAGCATTGGTGAATTAAAAAAAGATATTGCTTTCTATGGAGATAAAAGTGAGGTTATGAAACAAATGCAGAATCTTAGTTTATTTGATAAGAAAGTGACGTGGAGCAGTCTTCACTGGGGGGTGCCTGAAGAGGTCCATCAGTTGGCCCGTAGACTGCCGCAAACTACTTATCCGTTAAAACGTATTCAACCTACACCATGTTCAACAGAACAGAAGGGGATATAAAAAATGAAATTAATTCTGTTTTTGCTATGTCATGTGTAATATTAGTGGCTGTATTTGTTTTAATTTTGAAAATTGTAAAACGAAAATTCCAATCTTCATGTAATATAAAAGTTGATGAATATACAGAGTGTTTCAATAAAACCCATATTTTAAAAAAAACTTTATTTATAATGGTAATACAGTATTTAAAAACCAGTGACGGAGACGTTGTACATTTCTTTCAGTACATGAAAATAGTCCAAATGCGTGATAGGGGTTTGGATCTTGAGCAAAGTTTCCAGTTTCCCAGGGTGTACCATCAAATTTGCAAACGTCAATAATATGTGGAAAAATACCGAAAATGTGACATTTCTTTTGCAGAAACTCGAATTTTTGTTGTCCTCGAACGTAAATGTAGTCTGCGACATACAATAACTTGCTTTCTAATATTTCATTTACTTTAGAATATTCTACATCTCCTGAAGAGTATCGAATGCCGTGTACATTTCTTTCCAAGTATGATGTGGTCTTTTTGTCCTCGTTACTTAATGTAGAAAACGGTTGCGGTGGTAAAAATATGTAATGTGAACTTTTGAAGCCAATTTCTATGGTGAGCTCTTTGGCAACGAAAAGACCGTCTACGACAAAACCTTGAATGTCTACAAAAGCTACTCTCATGTTGACGTCTGCTCGAACACTAACTCACAACATCTAGTTCAAGTTTTTAACAATTTCGGTGAGGGGGAAGTATTCCATTACACAATCGTGAATTATGATGCAATAGACTTTGGTATTTTCGGGAAAACCTATGTTTGCTTCAATGTCAAGTTTCACATCGACTGTGGATGCCTTCATGCTTTCCTCCTGTTTTGAACAATCGATAACAAACAATGCTCGTTTCTTGAAAGAAGAATAATCCAGCAGGGGGCGCTTCTGTGTGGAGTTTGCGTAGATGGGATAGAATTCAGTATAGTTAAAATAGGCTTCATTGTAATCATTTTTAGCGAAATCCAATTGCATTCTTTCATTGGGCCAATAATCACCATTAAGTGACAGTCTTATACTTTGTACGTCGGCATTGTCAAATAAAGTCGGGTCAGCTGTACTCAAGTTACGTTTGCCGGTTTGAAAGAAAACAATAACAAAACGAGGTCTTTCAACTGAAGTGGATGTCTTGACAGCCCAAACTTCATGTCTTGCTCCTTTAGTAATTGAGGGTAATTCGTGTAACTCCCACTTCCTAAATGGAATAACTATAGGTTGATCTTTTTGAATGGATTTCATGAGATTTAATTTTATGTCGTCATTAGGAAAGATATGTTTAACTTTTAGCTCAACGCGTGTAATGTTTATTTTAGCTGTTGTAGTGGAGAGCGTTCCAGAGACATTCTTTTCAGTAATATATAAGCAATCATTATCATTTCGTGCCCGAACTAGTCGTATTGTTTGACGCCCACATGTAATAATTGAATAATCGTTGAAAATGCTGAAAATATGTTTGAGAGGTATTTGAAGGTTGAAGGACTTGTCGCTAACATTCAGAATAGGATCTTTCGGGTAATTCCAGCCGGCTATAGCCATATGATTGGAATCTTCTTGGTTATAACAAGTCATAGCACGTACGGCACTCACTATTCCAGGATCCCGAACTGTTTCCATTTCCCTGGCACTTTCACTGTACGTACATGAATCGAATAGAAAGGCTCCAACATTATTTGCTAATTTTACGTCACCAGCTCCGTGTATTTCAAGCGAACCTTTAATGCACAACAAAGTTTCGCTCATTGCAAAGAACGAATCAACCTGATTAATGCTAAATTCCACAATGTCACTGCAATTGAATGACTTTATAAATGGAGCATAGGTTCTGTATTTAGCCTTTCGAATTGAATCGTCAAACATCGGCTTACGGTAGATATCAAACATTGGAGGCATGTTGTCGTTTTGGCGTTGATGTTTTCCATACATTGTTGTCATTTTTCAATTTAAAACCCAACGATTGCAGAACCAATTTGTTTGCGAACGTGAGTTGCTTCAGCTTTGATGGTAGCTTATCTAATGAAGTTGAATGCTCTGTAGACTGTCTATCCACTTGTATGACGAATTCGTATATAGTATGAGCAGGTTTGTTTGCATCGAAGGCTCCAGTGGTAATGTTACAATCAAAGCGAATACTAGATACTTTAATGATTTTGACGGGGAGATCTGACGAGTGTATTTTGTTTGCGTCGAGTATTTTCGGTGAAAAACCCAAAATTCTCCCAAGACTATTATCTTCTTTGAATGAAATTTTGTATTTACTGGAAATTTCACATTTCAACGTATTGTGATTGGGTTTTAGTGAAAATATACCCTCTGGTCTAGTTGAATTGTCCACAACCAATTTATCTCGTATAAACGCTTCAAGATCGGCAATTTCGTAACATCCTGTGGGAAAATCAAAACTTTGAAGCTTGCCCTTGGTATCGTAGTAGTAAAACTTACAATTTTCAATGTTTGGTATACTGTGATAAGAATGAAAAGATCGCAAAGCTATTTCGTAATCATTATTCGGATCGAGCACAATAGGCGTAGTAGGTTGAAAGGTAAATTCATGATTGATGCTGTTTACTCTCAGCAACTGTGACATGGTGACTAATGGAATTCGGGTGATGTTTGAATTTAAATAATGTTTATTCTATTTATTGTTACAAAGAAAACAAGTGGCTTGAGAACTCGGAGGACCATCACAATGTGTTGTCCAATCAGGTCGGTTGTAATGGATGAAACAAGGTAGTCGTATTTGTAGTTCAAAATTTCCTCGATATTCATTGGGAAGTTTATGCCACATATCCAACAATTCCCAAGGTCTTACACACTCTATTAGATGTTCAATGGGAAAGTGCTTTAGTTCTTCGGCAGTAAAACTATTCAATGTTTTTCCATGGTAGATATGTTGTAGTAATAGTTCTACGCTCTTCATTGTTGCTGTAGAAATTTCAAACACAAATGTCCGCAATTTATTTGATTGTAGTTTTGATATTGGGTATTGTTGTAGAAAATTCTCGCACTCTTTCCCCCCAGATATTCAACAACTTCTTTCGGCGGCTTCAAATTACCAAATGAATCAAAATACTCTACATCGTTGTTTATCTTTCTGTAAGCCACCCAATGACTCCCACTATTCTTAGAGACATCTAAATTAACCACTGCGCATTCTTGTCTTCGAGGCCCCGTCTTTGGGGAGGGTGTCTCGCATGAAAACTCCTCGAAAATGTGTTATTTTAAGTAATTTTGCATAATGCGCAATGTCAAAGTCAGATAGTGCGTGATTGGGTAGCTTTATTAGTTCCATAGCCTTATTATGACGTACATCTTCCTCCAATTTCTTTTGCGCATGCTTAGCATCAATGACGGTTTTTGCAATCCCAGCAGCACCACCTGACAAAGCTCCAAGTGCCGAAAGACCGGCAAACAAAGGAATAAGTGGTAGGAAACCTCCGGATTTCGCTACAGGTATTACTCGAGGAACCTCGACTTCTTTTTTGCCACCAAATTCTTTAATAAGTGCTTTGGCTGCTCGTAAGGCAAACGTTGCGGTGTCTTTCAAAGATGTTCCTCTCTTCAATGACTTTCCCACTTTCAGAATAACATCTCGATGCAAGGAACGACGTTTGCGACGACGACGACAACCCATTCCCAGCTTTCTTTTCACCTTCATTCCGCCTGTTACAAGTAATGCAGCAGCTTTCTCTCCCAGTGAAGCGTCTTTTGATTTGACGCGTGCCCAAGCTTTACCTTCAAGTATGTGATCGGCTTTGTGTCGTTCTTCGAGAGACTTATTCTTCCAGTAAGAAATATCGTGTTGTTTACAAGCAGCGTCCAAGGGGTTGATGCCCGGATCTCCACGACCAAGACGTTTTTCCAATTTTGTACCAGCTAAAAAAAAAACAATTAATTTTTTCGGAAAAAATAGTCTTAGCGGTGGTTTACTTACGTCCACAGTACTGATAGCTAGGTAAGTGAAGTTCAATAGGTAGTTTATTGATTAGAGAATTCAAAATACCCTCTCCTTCAAACACCAACATTAAGACTGACACGCTTAATTGGTGACACCTATATTTAAAGAGTAATACTACGAAAAACGACACACACAATGAAAATAATTCAACAAGAGCAGACTATACCCATTGAAAATCTGGATTTCACCTCAACACCAACTGTTGGCAAACATGGTAAATTGTTGCCAAATTCTTTCCGTGCCATTATATGTGGCCCCAATGGGTGTGGTAAGACGAACGTCGTGCTGGCGCTCCTATTCAATCCAAATGGCGCGAAATTCAAAAATGTTTATGTCTATTCAAAATCGTTATTTCAACCAAAGTATCAATTGCTACAAGAAGTTATAGCGCAAGTCAAGGGTGTTGGGTATTTCCCATTTAAAGACAATGAGGAAATAATTAGTCCAGAGAAAGCTCGACCAAATTCCATCTTTTTATTCGATGACGTAGCCTGTGACGGTCAGCAGAAAATTCGTGAATACTACTCCATGTGTAGACATAAAGATATTGATGCTGCATATCTTTGTCAAACATACTCAAAAATACCGAAACAGCTTATTCGCGACAATTGTAATGTTATTGTGTTATTCAAGCAGGATGAGGTGAACTTGAAACATATATTCGACGAACACGTATCTCCAGACATGACGTTTGACACATTCAAAAATGTCTATTCAAAGTGTTGGTGTGATCGCTATGGTACTTTGGTAATTATGAGGGATTTTACCCTTAATGGTGGTAGGTATCGCAAAGGATTCGATAAATATATAAAATTGTAAGCTGCATCTTTAGTCCATACCAAAATGTCTGACGATAAGGTTGCTAATGCATTGCGCAAGAAAAAAGTGTCCGAACTTGCCAGATCGATTCGCAAAAAATACTTGTCGTTGAAATTAGGTAAATCAGAGCAAGATGAGTCTATTAATAAACTATTCAAGCCGATATCTAAACCACTTGAAGAAATTATGCAATCCTCAAAGACATTACAAAAAACGATTACAAATTTAAATCCAAAAGAGGAAATAAAGAAGGAAGAACCACCTGATGATGTGTTTACACCTTTTCTCGAAACGGAACCGGTGGCCGAAACCGATGAATTCGGAAATATTACACGTTCTGAATCTCCAGAAGAGATGCGCCCCGAAATTTCCCAGGAAGCTATCGCAGACTATTTGGACCAATATCCAGCCATCAGTCATCAGTTCATTGAAGATTACTTCCAAAAAGATGATAAAATTGATAAAAATTATGGTCCGATATACAACGATGAAATCGGTTGGTCATTAGGCAAACGTCGAATTGCATTTGATGGAAAAACCGGTAATATAAACATAATACCTGAGAAAAACAAAGGAGGAAGATATGTAATTGGAACACCAGGCTTGTATGAGCTTCTATTTTACCGAGACCCCAGTTACAATGATCAAGATTTACAGAACTATAAAAATCTTTTGACAACAACTGAAGTTCATTTAGACACGTTAGATCGTCTTAAGGGGTCGAGTACTGAAAAATATCACTACATCATAAAACCTTTATTCAAAACAAAATCTCTAACGACGACGAATAGATCGTCGCAGGTATTGACTCGTCTAAAATCGATTCCTTCAGCAAAAGGAAAAGGCATCGATCGTTTAAGATATAATGATTAACCTATGGAGTATATTTATTGGGATGATGCGAATGAATTGGTGGAACGTTTGAAGTTGTTGATTGCTTCAAAAGAGGCAGGTAATACGTCACACGACAACGAAATAGTAGCAATTATCAATGAACTCAAGGAGGCTGATATAATAGAATAATACAAGTTGAAACTTGTTCATTTTAATTATGCCAGTCGATAAATTCGGACATAGACTCAAACGTCCTATGCGCGTTTACCAGTGAAAATTATAGTAATATTGATATTGAAAATATGAAAATATGAAAATTTGTAATGTTAAGGAACCGACAACAAATAGTAATGCTGCAACAAAAAAATATGTTGATGTGCAGTTGAATGACCTACGTGCTATCAACTCGCCATTAATTCAAGCACATGGTGTGGTGCTGCAGCAACAAGACCGTGATATAAAGGATTTAGCTGTAGGATTGAACGAAATGAGAAATGAGCTTCATAAGACGAAAATCCCCATATTACAGGCGCACATTACTAACTTACAAAATAAAACTAACGAAATTGATACATTTATTTCGCGAAATCCCCCTGTAGCAGCTAGGGATATGGCTACGAAGAAATACGTTGACGATTCAATTGTTGCAGCCAAAATATTTATTCGAAAAGAATTCACTGCTTCTATTAACATGTGTGTTGAGAGCATACGTGAGTTACAAAAAGAAATTACAGAAAATATCAGATCCGTCTCTGATATGAAAACTAACGTTTCGGGCATTGTAAACAATATTAAAGTTATGAATACGAATACTGTTAACCGCATTAACAGTCTGGAGCTGAAGCTAGCTGGTAGTACGTCATAATATGTATTCTAAAGAAAAAATTCATCTTGTAAACGAGCCCCACAAACCGATACGGAAAAAATTTCCTCGGAGACGCACTATTATTAAGGGTCTTGACGATCTTTGGCAAATGGACCTTGCGGAGATGAGGAATTTTGCATCACAAAATAGGAATCATAAAATTATACTGGTCGTCATTGATTGTTTTTCAAAGTTTGTGTGGACACGCCCACTAAAAACGAAGACCGGAGAGGAGATTACTCGGGCATTCTCGGACATTCTCGCTCACACTAGACGAATACCAAAAAATCTGCAATCTGATCAGGGAAAGGAATTTTACAACAGCAAATTTCAAAATTTAATGAGAAAACACAACATAAATCATTATAGCGTATTTAGTACAATGAAAGCCTCTATGGCAGAGCGAGTTATAAGAACGCTAAAATCGAAACTCTACAAGTATTTCAGTTTAAATGGCACCTACAAATGGATTGATATTCTGCCTGAAATAACTCAAAACTATAACAATACAAAACATTCCACATCAAAATATAAACCTTCTCAAGTCAACAAATCCAACGAAAAATCTATTTTGAATTACACCTATAGTCATTTAAAGATAGCCGGTCCACGAAAATTTAAAGTTGGCGACATTGTGCGCATATCCAAGGCAAAGCATGTCTTTGAAAAAGGATATACACCCAATTGGACTACAGAACTATTCAAAATCACCAAAGTTAAAATTACCAATCCTGCTACGTATTTACTTGAAGACATGCAAGGTACACCAATCAGCGGCTGCTTCTATCATGAAGAACTACAGAAAACATCGAATCCAGACATTTACTTAGTTGAAAAGGTGCTCAGAAGAAAGGGTAACAAAATGTACGTCAAGTGGCTTGGTTTGGATAGCAAACACAACAGTTGGATAGAAAATATTGATATTGTATAGATTTTTTCCCCCCGGTTCGCCGCGCTAAAAAACCTTGAAAGAGCTATCTATAAATTGGAGTGAGCTTTGGATATCAAACTCAGTTTTAGCAACATGAGTTTCCAAGATAGTGGTATTGTCGACATCAAATCTGATTCGAGTAACTACAGTTCAGAGTTAGATAGAATATTGGAAAACTATGAGACTGCTGTCAAGTCTGAAAACAATTACCTGCTTTCAACACAGTATCCAATTTCGGGGTATGAAGTAAAATGTGGAATAAGCCCTGCAAGATCATTCACACCTGCTGTTATCTTATCTCAACATCTTAAGTTCAGCAAAATATCTTTCAGTACTTATGAATGGAATACCTTTATCTCAATTATGTCACAACAGATCTTTCTTCATACCGGAGACGAGTTCAAACCTGATTCATTACCATGTGGAGATTACTGTACCATCACCCCATTGAATTACGATGACAGTAAGGTAATTTTAGACAAGAAACATGGTGTTGAGTATTACATGGATGAAGAAGAAGTATCGCAAATTTTAGAATTAAATAATTTAATTATACAAAGTATATCTGTGTTAGAAAATTTGAATTTTTGTGAATATTATTATAATGTTTTGGATTTCTGTAAAAATACCTTCTCCGAAAGTCCTTTACAAATTTTATACGCATTTTGTTCTATTACACCAAACGATATGTTACACAATGCTCTTAGAGAATTTGTATACTTTTATAAAGTTAAAGTTATCAATGATTTAAATAAATAATTATTATTGTTATTGTTGTTTTTTTTTTATGTTACTTTTAAGTCACCCGGTATACGTTACTTTTAACTGTATTTCAGTAATAAGACGCTATCAGTTAACCGCAGATTTTTATATTACAAGATTAGCGCTCCCGCTGTTATCTGAAAAAATTTCTTATTAATAGGTAAAAGTTATCTTAAGATTGGCGTTCGGGAATTTTCCAGAAAAAAATTTTAATAAGAGTTTATTTCAAAATATACAACATCATTGATAAAAAGAAATTATTTTTGTTAATAAAATTTTGAGATGATTTAAAAGGTCTCCATTTGGACATGGAATATCGAACACGTTCCAATTAAAGGGTCCGGCTGCAACAAGTTTTTTGGTAAACTCATTATATTTGTAGTATGTGGTGTTTTTGAAAAAGTACATGTGTCCGTCAATGTACTGGAATGCTCCTGTAACATCTGTGGGTAGTCCAGGGAAAATATCTTTTATTTGTCCTCTATTCCGAACAGTTTTCAAGTTCTTGTCAAATTCAATATAATTACTGTTATTATAAAATACACATATTTTCCCATGATTGCTTTGAAACATTGTGTTTATTTGAGAATTCTTAGGTATAATTAAATTATTTTCCTCAAGTATTTGTAGAGCGGGAAAATCTGCTACATAGTATTTACGGTCATTGACTGCTATTAAATTATCTGAAGAACTTTGAAAAATCTGAATTATGGAACCCACTTCTTCAGGTAAATAATCATCGAGTATTTCTGGTTGCGAGGGAATAAGCTTCGAATTCAAATCAATTTTCCATAGGGAATTTTCATTAATAATATATAAATGGTAATTTTCAAATTCACCAGCCATGGCAATGAACATATACTCCGGTATTATGTCGCATAAATTTTTATCCGGTTCATTTGGTTGATGTGCAAGTGTCTTTGTAGTCGGTGGCAGCGCTGATGTGGGTTTGAAAGGATTATTTACATATGAATTGATTGGTCCATAAAGAGCTTCAAGGGCCATTTTATCATCCTCATCCAATTTAGGAGCAATGTTGAATTGATACCATGGATACATTATTGCTGTCTCAATATCACTGTGAGCAATTCCTAAAATATGCCCAATTTCATGAATTAATACCATAAGTAGGCTAGTCTGATCTTCTGAACTTGATCCATCCAAACTTAAATCCCACTTCTCATCAGCATCAATATGAAGCTCTATACAACTGTTGCCTTTTGGGAAATAAGCATGTGCCAACACCTTTCTGGGCCCATCAAATGTACTGGAGCACTCACCTCTACCTTGGCAATTTGCTCGAAAATAGTGCTTTCCCCGTACAACTGTAATAGATATATCGGGAGCATAAGGCCGTATTTTGTGTATTAATTCAAATTTAAATTTGAACTGTTACTCCACACTTCAAAAGCCTTTTTGGTTACTTTAAGATATTCTGGAGTTGCCTGAGGGAAATACCATTTCAAATCAAATTTTGTCCATTTTGATTTAACTCTAAAAGAATGATCATCGTCGGAAGCTGCTTCACTCACATTACATCTTGGTCTATTTAGAAGTTGAATTGTATTTTCATCTAATTCTCCCGTTGCAGGGATATTATATCTTTCTTGAAAACTCAACAAATAATCCTCAAGTTTAGTCAAATCATTTTCATTTGCGTACCCGAACCGGTGTAAATACTTCATAGCATACTGTTGGTCGACAACGCATAGTACTGGACATAGTACTGCAGCTAATATAATGATTAACATGATCTTCACTCTTCTGCTATCCTCAAAAAACTAATTTCCAATCACATTAATAACGGAATATATAATTTTTAAAAACCCAAAGACTTTTAACCGACCTGGTATATCATCGCAACGAATCTGTCTCGATTACGTGCGTGATACCTTACATTGACAAAAAATCTCTTTTTATTTATACGTTATACTTTTATGTTACAAGATTAGCGAATAATAATGGTATATATAATTTTTTAAAACCCAAAGACTTTTAACCGACCTGGTATATCAGCGCTCCCGCGCAACGAAACTTTACGCGTGCGCAAAACGAAGTCTCTCTCTCTCTTACACATTGTCTCGCTGCTCTCTCTCTAACACACGGTTTTCCCTATTTCTATAGTCGTGCATACGTTGTTCATCTACTTATCAACGCCCCTGAATTTCTTTACTAAACTTTAGAAGAAAATATTCTTAAATAAAATATCCTAAGGATTGAATTACAACGTTAGATAGTCAACCAGAACGTTCATAGACGGATTTAGCAAAAAAAAATTACCAAACCTGAAATATAACTTTAAGGAAACCATTAATGTATCAAATACTCTGGAAATCTGGGCAAAACATCAAGCATTTCTCAATCAAGCAGCGATTAGAGCTCTAATATCTACTACTACCCTGCAATAGATTCCGGGACACACTGTATTAGAGGGTAACGATATAGATGACAGAATATCTAAAATAGTGGCAGACATACCCTTTATAGAACCTGAATCCGTCTGTGGTATCAGCTACAGAACAATAGAGAAACCGTTGAAGATGGACTGGATATTTGAATAAGAAAATTATCGAATTAATATCGCGTTGTTAATAATAATCCGATTCATCGCTTAGTGACTTTTTTTGCCAAACGAGAGATGCGAGATCACCAAAAAAAGCTGTCGGAGATTTTCGAAACCGTAGTTTTGGAATATTTGCTTCAGATAAGTTATAAAAAATTTTGATTAGATTGTCACGAAATAATCGAAAAGTTACTTTACATATCTACCCTGTAGTGAATTTTATATTTTATATTCGAATTTTTGTCATTTTCCAAGGTTTTACACTAATATTTATTCGTTTCCTAAAAATAATTCTTAACGTTAATGCAAAGTGATTTCGAAATCTAAATTTGTATTTACATTAGTTATCTCGATATCCGGAAAGCCACCATCCGAACTCCGGGAGTCCGTGGAGGATTTCAATATATTTATATGGCCTGTAGACTTTTATTCCATTTTTGGGGGAATCCATTTATTTTTATTAACATTTTTAGATCGCGGAATCCGATTCAAACAGTGTCTAATTGAATCTGACGTTATAATAAGTATGTTGGATACAAATAATCAATTGTAAATAACAAAATGTTTTCTTGAGGTTATGTTAGTTAAATTTGACATTAACGTCGTTCGTTTGTCAAATATTGATATAAATTGAAAACCGATATGTCTAGGTTGAGAAAAGAGAAGCGTTGCTTTTGCGATGCAATTAAACCGGGTCCTTTGAGTTATAAAAGCAAAATTATGGAAAATTTGAGAAATAAGACACCCGCTACGGATAGTAATACCGATTGTAGTAGCGTCCTAATGAGTTCGAGCGCTCGAGATAATTCCAAACCAACACCCGAAGCTACCAAAGAAGAAAACTTCAAACAACGAAGAATGAAGAGATTTAAAATGCAATCTGACGGTGTTATTACATCTATTAATTGCGATAAGTCCGAAGATAATGAATTTTCTTATAAAAAAGACGGATGTTACGGATAAAACTAAGAATAGCGAAAGAGTTTTGTTAATTGAAGCACAAAATATAGATATTCATAATCATTATTATACAATTTCATAAACCATTACGATTATTTGTATTTACTACCAACTCCGGTAGTTTCTTTTCAAGCCCTTTCCAAGGTAAGTTCATCTTCAAACTTAAGCTTATTTACCAATACCTTCCATTTGTACCTACCCATAAGTTAAATTTTGAGTTTTAAATTGGCATTCGTTTAAACTTAATAGCACACCAAAAGCCATTGGGATATAAAATGATGACGCGCAGTCATTACCAAATTACCCAAACAAAAAGAAAATAATTGACGTTTCTTGAACAGAAACGATTTTTCAAATGTCATAAATGTTCATTTGTAGATTATTTAAACCTACGAACTTTTGCTTTGAGGTTAACTCAATAATTAAATCGCCGCGCGTTGTTCAACATGTTGAATTTTTCTGAGCAAAATTGAATCCTATTTTACAAATTATTTTTTATTTTAGTATTTTAACATTATGCTTAGATTTTATGTTTAAGGAAACTTAACATTTAGTTGAAAGATATTTTAGAAAAGGAAAAGTAAGTCCTACCTCTGTTTTATGACCCCGGACACATGGGTTACACAAAGGACTCTTTTTACTATTTGGAGTAATGCATATATTTTAGTAAAACATCTGTAATTTTACGATTCTTAAGGAGAGGCTTAGACCTCATTGTAAATATTTTATTATTAGTTTTTTAGTTAGTAGAAACCGACTCTTTCAAGCGTGAGGACGCTTCTCGAAAACGTAGTCTTTTAAATAAAGACTTAATATATGAATGTTAACCACTGTGTATTTCATTTATAAATATAAAACCTAATAATCACGATTACCTATCCATAACTTTCAACAGGTTATGGGCCCAGTTAACGTGAATAATTAAATCGTGAAAATAGTGAACTTAAATAATAATTGTGATCGAAATCAAACTTGTAAAAGACTTGTTAGACATTCCACAATTAAGTGATAATTGTAGTGTGTATAAAAATATTTTAAATAGAAGATATATTAAGTGAATTATTTTATTGTGAGTGAATTGAGATAATTCGACACAATGACAAATTCGAACTTAAATTCGCAAAGAGGAATAACTCCTTTTAATGGACAGAATTATAGTATTTGGAAGAAGAGAGTGCGCCTACTATTGAAAGAGCACCATATACTCAGCATTATTGACGAAGAAATTCCTGTGTTTCCAAATGATAAATGGAATAAAAAGAATGACGTTGCCCATAGTATTGTCGGTTCGCTTTTAGCGGACTCGCTGCTTCATTTTACGGATGTGACATATGCTAAGAATATTTTTGAAAAATTAGATTCTGTATATGATCGAAAAAGTCTTCCAACACAAATGATGATGAATCAAAGACTTTCAGAATTAAAATTAGCGCCTGATATGCCACTAAGAGAACACTTTTCAATTTTTGATACGTACGTAAATGATCTGCTAGCGTCTGGATCAATAATAGATGAAGCAGGTAAAGTACTTAGTTTATTAAAAACACTTCCATCATCGTATGAAGCAGTATCTATTGCAATCGAAACATTACGTGAAGATCAACTAGATTTAGACTTTGTAAAATCGCGTTTATTGTGATATCGTGATACTACTACAAAAATATTAGTTGCCGAAAATAGTGATAAATCGAGTGAAAAGAAGTTTCCCTTCTGGAGATCAAATTATAATGGAAAATCAAAATTTAAGAATGGTCACAAGCCATCCAAGAATTTTAAAAACTCTTTTAAAAGTAAAAATAAAACAAAATGCTATCAGTGTGGCCGCATAGGACACATAAGAAGAGATTGCATTTACTTTAAGAAAAACCAAGAGTACAACGAACGAAAAACAACTAAGGCTGCTCAAATTGCTCAATCAGTAGAACCGAATTCGCAAGCTATCACTTTTATGGCTGGTGGAAATAAATTAATTGAAACAAATCAAAATAAAATTGTTTTCTTGCTAGATTCCGGAGCATCCTATCATATTATAAACAGAGAAGACATCGCCAGAACATTTGAGCCACTTGAAACACCAATTAAAATTTTGGTTGCCAAGAGCTAGCAGTACATTTCAGCAACCAAACGAGGTTCAATTAATGTGACAACCAACAAAGACGTAAAGGTGACAATTGGAGAAGTTCTTTACAGTCCAGAAGTCCCATACAATCTATTGTCGGTTTCCAAGCTCCAAAAGTCAGGCATGGTCATCTTGTTCGATCAGCATGGAGTAAAGATAAGTAAAAATGGTACACTTATCATGCAAGGTAAGCCACTAAATAGTTTGACGCAATAAACTTCACTATTGAAAATTACGAAATAAATTCTGTCGTCAAAATACTCGACAATACGAAAATAAATTATGACATTTGGCATAAGAGATTAGGTCATATAAGTAAGGATAAATTTGTAAAATTAAAGATACATAATATGATAGACGATTTCGAAGAAATAAAAGAAATTAATCCGATTGATAAGATATGTGAAGCTTGTATTAATGGCAAGCAAACTCGATTACCTTTCAATAAAGTTAAAAATCGAGATCATGTAAGAAGACCATTGTTTATTGTACATTCTGATGTATGTGGTCCAATCACCCCGACGGCACTAAATGATAAAAATTATTTTGTCTTATTTCTTGATCATTATACTCATTATTGTGTAGTATATTTGCTTAAACATAAATCAGAGGTGTTTTCAGTATTTAAAGATTTTGTCGCGAAAAGTGAATCACATTTCAATCTCAAATTAAATTACTTATACATAGATAACGGTAGAGAATATTTATCAAATGATATGAAAGATTACTGTAAAAATAAAGGCATAACTTATCATTTAACAGTTCCGCGAACTCCTCAATTAAATGGCGCTGCTGAACGTATGGTTAGAACAATTACAGAAAAAGCTCGATCAATGATAGCTGGATCTTGTTTAGATAAAGTTTTCTGGGGAGATGCAGTTTTAACAGCAACTTACTTGATAAATATTATTCCGAGTAGAGCATTAAAAATAATGAAGATACCTTATGAGTTGTGGCATAGCAAAAAGCCTTTGTTTAAATATTTAAAAGTATTTGGTTCTTCTGTATATGTACATGATAAACTCAATAAAACTAAATTCGATAATAAATCTTGGAAAGGTGTACTGGTTGGTTATGAACCAAATGGTTACAGAGTATGGGATGTAGAATCTCATAAACATGCCGTTGTAAGGGATGTTATTGTGGACGAGACAAATTATATGGTGTCCCGGCCAGGTATAAAATCTGACAGAACAAATAAGGGTTCCGCAGATGAAACTGATTCATTTGAAGTTTCAGTGATGGAAAATAAATCTGGTAATGATGAACCAGATAGTTTCAATAAATCTGATATTGAGAAATCAGATGGTGTATATAAATCTGATGATGATAAATCAGATAATGTATCTGATATTGAGAAATCAGATAGTGTATGTAAAACTGGTAATGATAAACCAAGTAATGAATCTGATAATGAGAAATCAGATGTACTCTGTGACCCAGAAATAAATTTCCAAGATTAGAAATAGAAAATAGTGATTTTGACGCCAGTCGTCGGAGGAGTGAAAGGATCAGAGGTCTTCCTAAAATATCATATGATGAATCTGGTAGTCCAGAAGAATGTATGTTATCAGCTCAAATAATAATAAGTGCTGTACCGAAGTCATTTGATGAAATTAAAAATAGGCCGGATAGAGTTCAATGGGAACAAGCTATTGAAAGTGAACTTAATTCACTTGATACAAATAATACTTGGACATTAGTACCAAGACCTACTGATAAAAATATTTAGACTGTAAATGGGTATTTACAATTAAGAATAATGAATTTGGTAGTCCTTGTAAATATAAAGCTCGTTTAGTAGCAAGAGGTTTTAGTCAGGAATATATGGTAGACTATGACGAAACTTTTGCACCAGTTGCTAGAATATCTAGTTTTAGATTCATTGTCGCTTTTGCCAACCAGAATAATCTGTTACTACACCATATGGATGTAAAAAAAAACAGCATTTTTGAATGGCAAATTAAAAGAAGAAATTTTTATGAGAGTACCTGAGGGCGTTCAATGTAAAAAGGGGTCAGGTCTGTAAATTAAACAAAGCACTTTATGGTTTGAAGCAGGCAGCCCGGTGTTGGTTTGAGGTATTTGACAAAACTTTAAAATCAATGAATTTTTAAAATTCTCCAGTAGATCGGTGCATTTATATCTTAGATTTGGGGGATATTTCCAGAAATATTTATGTCGTACTAAATGTTGATGATCTTGTTTTTGCCACTCTGAATAAAGATACGATGAATAGTTTAAAAGAATATTTAATGCATAAATTTCAAATGGTAGATCTTAAAGAAATAAGATTATTTCTAGGTATAAGTGTTTCCAGAACAGAGTCAGTCATAACATTAGATCAAAGTGCGTATGTAAAATTAGTTCTAGAAAAATTTAAGATGCAAGATTGTGATCCAGAAAATAGTCCTCTTGAAAACAAAATAGATTATGAAGCTTTAAATTTAAATAAAAATTGTAATAAGCCATGTCGAAGTATTATTGGTTGTTTGATGTATTTAATGATTTGTACTCGCCCAGATCTGAGTTTTTCAGTCAATATTGTTAGTAGATATATGAACAAAAATAATATTAAATTATGGCAATATTTAAAAAGAATCTTAAGATATTTAAAGGGCACAATCGATTTAAAATTAGTATATACTAGAAGTCATTATAAAAATATAATAAGTGGATATGCTGATGCTGATTGGGCGGGTGATATTAATGATAGAAAAAGTACGACGGGTTATCTTTTTTTTATCTATTTTACAAATTATTTTTTTTTAGTATTTTAATATTATGCTTAGATTTTATGTTTAAGGAAACTTAACATTTAGTTGAAAGATATTTTAGAAAAGGAAAAGTAAGTCCTACCTCTGTTTTATGACCCCGGACACATGGGTCACACAAAGGACTCTTTTTACTTTTCGGAGTAATGCATATATTTTAGTAAAACATCTGTAATTTTACAATTCTTAAGGAGAGGCTTAGACCTCATTGTAAATATTTTATTATTAGTTTTTTAGTTAGTACAAACCGACTCTTTCAAGCGTGAGGACGCTTCTCGAAAACGTAGTCTTTTAAATAAAGACTTAATATATGAATGTTAACCACTGTGTATTTCATTTATAAATATAAAACCTAATAATCAAGATTACCTATCCATAACTTTCAACACAACACGATCCATTTTAATACTGAACTCGAGCTTATGACGTTATTAATCTTTATTTTTTATAATGAGGACAGTTGAGGTTTTGGACTGTACAATTTATCTCGAAATAATGCTTGAAATTGATCTTTTAATTAATTAGAGAGAATCCAAAAGAGCTGATATCAAATCTCATCCTTTCAGAAAGCTATCTCAAATACAGCTTCGTTTACCATAATTAGAAAAGGGGAATGAATAAATGAATATCTGCCCATGTGAGTTTTTTCCAAAAATAAATACAATAAACGGCTATAAAAAATTATTATTTGGATAGCTTATATTTTTTCATAAACATTCTCGCCAAAATTATTTTCTTGATCTTTGTTTAGATCAAATGTGGAAAATATTGTCAATTAACCAAATTTAGTGAGAACTAGAGCCAGATTCTTAATGATTTTTAATAATATTACGATGTATAAATAAATATTTTTGGAATGTAACATGCATCCAGATGATGAAGAAATAAATTGTAAAATTTGACAACATTGAGGTTTTCTGTAAGTTGGGTTCAATTATATTCAAACATGCCAGCTGGGTTTACCATTTTCATTCGTCCAAGGTCAAAGTAAACCAAAGTTTCAAACAAAGGAACTTTGGAATTCATTATAATGATAGGAACGGAATTGGTATCTAGTTGGAAAACTTATGTTTAAGTTTTATACTTAAAGATTAGGTGAATACAGTTTAAGTAATGAAGTAAATTTTGAATGAAAAGGTATATATTTTTTAAATTTTGATTTTTGTAGTAGGTATGTACAATTATTTTTCACATTTTCTACACCTTTAACTAAGTAATTTGATATTGCATGACGTATTCTTTCATCTGATTTTGCCATCATAATCATCATCTTATTGATGTCAGAGTTTTGAACTTGAACGTACTTGTGTATTTGAAAATGCTAACGTACACACCACAATGTTTTATGGTGATGAATATGATTTAAACAATCTAAATGCTTTTAAGATGTTGGCAAGTATTTGAATATCTTTTTTAATAACAAGTATAGGCACTACACCAATACTGGAAGTACTTTACAAATAATTTATTTTTAGGTAAAGGAGCGTGACTTCACATATTCACCAATTTCACTATGGTAGCTTGATCTGAACTGGGCCTGGAAGTTTTTATTGTAATGTCTGAGAATGTCCAGTTACAAAAAAAGAATTAGATTACTGAAGTAGCAACAAGAGAATCGCATCCACACGGCTTTGAAGATTTTTGCAGTGATTCTATCATTTAGGTAATATTTTTGGAAATTTCTGCACAATAAATATGAGATAGAAAAGATCCTCGTATTGTTCTGACCCATCTTACTTGTTTTATTCATATTTCTGAGGCAAGAAAATAAAATATTGAGTAATTTTTGTTTGGTTAAATTCTTTAAAGAAACTCTACCCCAATTGTGAAGTACTAAGTAGTTTACAATTAATTGATGAAAAATGTTGCCAATTAGTTGTTAATTCTCTAAATATTAATATTTTTCCAATAAATCTACTCTTATTGAAAATAATTAGTAGTTGCTCAACAATATTTGATATTAAATCATATAGTTTCCCAAGTATTTCAGGTGACTTCCTTTGAAAATCTCAAACTAGTCTGAAAAAAATAACTTTAACAATGTCATGTTTCCATCATTATTTCAAATTATTGTCTAACCAGTTTTTGAATAAGAACATTCAAGTCACTTGCCATTTCATCACTTTGTACAAACAACACTATATCTGCCAATGAAACTGAATGAGTAATGAAGAATTTTCCTGGAAAGTCCTGTATGCATATGACTTGGTTGAGTGTAAATTTAGCTTAGCGAATACATTGTAATGCAACTTAATGGTTTATTGTACTCCATGTCAAAGGTATTTTAGAATTGTTGAATATTCAAGAAACATGTTTGTTTGAATTGGGTGAGGTAATGCCGTTTCTACTGACAAATACCCACACACTTTTGTTTTATTTTTTTAGCTTCTCAATAACCAGTTGAAAGTATATTGTTATCTGTTGTGATAGAAAAAGAAGAAAAAGAGAGTATGAGGTTAAGTTGAAGAAAAATGCACGTGTATGTAGTAGAATGTATTGTATGAGCTACGATGTAAAATATATAATATAAATATATCATCAAGACAAGAATAGTTTGATTTTCACGTAATAACAACAGGTTATGGGCCCAGGCATCCCGTAAGTTAATACTAAATTTTGTAAGAAAAAAAAAAAAAAAAAAAAAAAAAAAAGGAGAAGGGTAAAAAAAAATGCCAGACAATGGAACATTCAAGAATAGTTTTAATATTGAACCACTGAACAGCAATAACTTTCACACGTGGAAATTCAGGATGCAGACATTATTTATGGAAAAAGAAGTTTTAGATTGTATAACTACAGAATATAACCCTAATAATTACACAGATGTTCAACAAAAGGCCAGAAAAGAAGCCAGAAAACGAGACAATAGATGTAAATCTTATATTGTACAATGCATGAACGATGCACAAATTGAATTGATTCGAGAACAGAATACTGCTTATAAGATGTGGGCCACTTTAGAGATGAGATATGAGAAAAAAGGTATACCAGGCCAAATGGTATTAAGAAGGAAACTCATGGGTATGAAATTAAAAGAACCAAGTAATCTAGAAATATTTCTAACGTAATTTGATGAAATAGTGCGTCAGTTGAAAGTTACAGGAGCAGATTTGAAGGAAGAAGATTTAGTTTGTACCCTATTAATGGCAATGCCCCATACATTGGAAACAGTAATTACCATTTTAGAAAATATACCACCTGAAGACAACATTAGATTTAGTAAAAACAAAATTACGTGCTGAAATAGAAAGAAGAAAAGCAAGTAGTGATACAGAATTGAACAAAAATGGAAAAGAATATGTAAAGCCAGCATCATTTATGGCAAACACAGGAGTATGTTACACCTGCGGAGAAAAAGGGCATTATAAAAGAGATTGTGGAAGAAATAATAATGGAAGTAATGTATACAGAGGAAGAGGTAGATACAGAGGGTTTTTGATCAATAAAAGGAGACATTATAGAGGAAGCTTTAATAACCAAAGAGGAAATTTTAACAACTATGGAAATGGATCAAGAAGTACTAGAGGTAACAGAACAGGATATGGCAATATAAGAGAAACAGAAGAGCCTAGAGGTAATTTAGCTGAACATGAAAAACACACTGACACAGGTATATGTTTCATGACTCAAAATAATACTGAAGAAGACAAATCTGTAAGTAACAGAAACATTTTATTTTATATCGATAGCGGTTGTACAAATCACTTAGTGAACAGCAAGGACTATTTTTCTGATTATATGATTTTGAATAACCCTATTAAGATAGCGGTTGCCAAAAGTAATAATTTTATTGAAGCAATAGGTGTAGGAAATATTAAAGTATTTAGTAATGTATATGATAAAAGAATTGAATGTACTATTAAAAATGTATTTTATGTACCAAATCTTAGACAAAATTTGATGTCCGTAAAATAGTTGGAACTTGGCAACATCAAAGTAGTTTTTGAAAGGGGTAAAGTATTTTTATATAGTAATGTAGAATTAGTAGGGATTGGAAAACGAAACAAATTATATGAAATTAGTTTTGAGGTAAATTTTAATGAATGCTTAAACACTGAAATAGAAAATAATGAATTAAAACTATGGCACAAGAGATTAGCACATATCTGTAATGGAAATTTGGAAAAACTAATTAAAGGAAATATGGTCAATGGCTTAGAACATTTGAAAATCAATAAAATCAATTTTTGTGAATCTTGTATACAGGGTAAGATGACGAGGTTAACTTATAACACCAGGATCAGAGCAACTAGGATATTAGGCATAGTACATTCAGATGTGGTAGGACCAATAACACCCATTAGTCATGAGGGAAAAAAGTATTTTGTAACATTTATAGATGACTATTCTAATTTTGTAGAAGTTTTTATGATTAAAGGTAAACATGAAGTTTTTAAATGTTTTAAGGAATTTGTTAATGCTGTACAGGCTAAGTTTAACTTAAAATTGTCAGTGTTAAGATGCGATAATGGTCGTGAGTATATTTCAGGTGAATTTAATGATTTTTGTCGTGAAAATGGAACAGTGATAGATTATTCTACGCCATATTCTCCTCAACAGAACGGGAAAAGTGAAAGATATAATAGAAGTCTAGTAGAAAAAGCTAGAGCTTTATTAGAAGAAGCTGGTTTATCAAAACGATTTTGGAATGAGGCAGTTAGAGTGGCAGCCTATGTATTAAATCGGAGTCCACACAGTAATTTAAACAATAAAACTCCAGCTGAGGTTTGGAACGGTATAAAACCGAACATTAAAAATATGAGAGTATTTGGATGCACAGCATTCTCCCATATTCCGGAACAGTTTAGAGATAAATTTGATGGCAAAGCAGAAAAGTGTATAATGATGGGATATAGCAACACTGGATATCGTTTGTGGAACATAGAAAAAGAGAAAATCATTGTATCAAGAAATGTAGAGTTTAATGAAAATGAGTTCTATTTTAAAACCAAACATATAAGTATCTGCATTGATGATGAAGAAAATGGAAAAGATGTTGAAGACTTCGATGAGGAATATAATATGAAGAAAAATGAAGAAGCAGAACTAGATCTGGATGTAGATGGAAATAATAGTAATGTAAAGGAAAAAAGGAGAATAAAATTGCCAGAGAAGTATTCAGACTTTGAAATGTTCATGGCATTTGATGCTATATCGTACATAGAAAACGCTCGGCAGAGTGTTGAAGAAATAAACGAAAGACATGACAAACAAATGTGGATAGAGGCAATGCAGAGAGAACTGGACTCAATAAATAAGAATGAAACATGGAAAATGGTCAAAGCACCAGTAGATGCAGAAATATTGAACACAAAATGGGTATTTACAAAAAAGCCACTAGAAGAGAAAATGCAAGACAAATATAAGGCAAGGTTAGTTGTGCGTGGGTTTGCACAAAAGAACACATTTATTTATGATGAAATATATTCACCAGTTGCTAAGATGTTTACTATTAGAACCCTATTATCCATTGCTAATCAAAACCATTACTTTATTAAGCAATTTGATGTTAAAACAGCATTTCTGAATGGTGAGTTAAAAGAAGACATTTATATTACACCACCCGAGGGCGTAAAATGCGAGAAGAATAATGTTTTCAAGTTGAACAAGGCACTTTATGGTTTAAGGCAGGCAAGCAAGTGCTGGAATCAAAAAATCAATAATTATTTAATAAATTTGGGATTCAAAAGATCAGAAGTTGACTATTGCCTTTATACAAAAGAGGATGGTAACAATTTATTATATCTATTAATATATGTAGATGATATTATGATCGCAGGACCGGACTTGCAGACCTTGGAAATATATAAAAATATGTTTATGAAAGAATTTGACATGAAAGACAAAGAAGACTTGAAATATTTTTTAGGGCTTGAAATTGACTACAACATGGAAAAGGGCATTTTAAAGTTGAGTCAAGAAAAATATGTGAAGGGAATTCTGAAGCGTTTTAATTTTGACAATTGTAAACCATGCGGAACTCCAATGGAAGCAAAATTTAAAATTAGCACATGTGAAAATGATGAATTAGATACTAAACCTGTAAAACCTTTAATTGGATGTCTAATGTACTTAATGTTGGGCACACGCACTGATATATGTTTCTCAATCAACTATTTTAGCAGATATCAAGATAAAAATATTAATAAAACTTGGATTGGACTGAAGAGATTGTTGAGATACCTAAAGGGTACTGTGAGTGTTTATTTAAAATATGAACGAACATGTAGTCAAACACCATTGGTTTGTTTTGTAGATTCAGATTGGGGAGGAGATATTTTGGATAGGAAGTCAATCACAGGGTTTGTTATTAAAGTATTCGGGAATATAGTTGCATGGGTAACTAGAAAACAGAACTGCGTTTCACTTTCCAGCTCTGAGGCAGAATTAATTGCTTTATGTGATGCAGTTCGGGATTGCTTATATTTTAAAATACTATTAATAGATTTTAATGTAGTTACTGACAGTTTCAAGGTATACGAGGATAACTTGGGTTGTATATCATTAATAAAAAATCCTGAGAACAACAAGCGATTGAAACATATAGATCTCAAATACAATTTTGTATGTGATGTTGTTAATAAAAGGCACATGACATTGGAGAATATTAATAGCAAAAACCAATTGGCAGATATTTTAACAAAGGCCCAAAACAAGGACCAATTTTGTTTGAATAAATTAAGATTAGGATTGGTTAATTAAGATAGGAATTGCAAAGTTTTGTATGTAGACTTAGGATGATTATTTTGCTGGTAAATGTGGGATAAAATTTTTATTTGTATAATCTTTTAGAAAGAGAGGGTATTGATTTAGTATTCATTTCTGATAGTTTGCCGATTTCCAACCATTTAATACATATTTATAAATGTTTAAGAATAAGGTCAGCATTAAGAGAGGGTGTTGTGATACTTAAATGTAATGCTTCTCTTATACTTAAGAAAAAGAAGAAGAAGATTGTAAGAGGTTAAGTTGAAGAAAAATGCACGTGTATGTAGTAGAATGTATTGTATGAGCTACGATGTAAAATATATAATATAAATATATTATCAAGACAAGAATAGTTTGATTTTCACGTAATAACAACAGTATTAATAAATAATGTTTTTATTTTATTAGCTGGTATCACTGTTAAAAAAAATGTGAAGTAATGTCATGTTATGTTAATAAAAAGTTGTATCAGTCTTTTGATGATCACCTGAAAGGAAAACACGTCGCCTTTTATTCCACTAAAATATTAAATTATTTTAATTAATATAAGAGTAAACTTAATGGAAAAGTGGATTGAGGGTAAACCACCGAAACTAAGTGTATTTGGCTCATAAGCTTATGCCAAAAAATTTAAAAAATACCTCAGAATTTGACTAGAGAAATAAAAAATTTCAGGTGATAGGATACTCGAATAGATATCGGCTCTGGAATAAAATTGAAATACTCCAATAAACATTTTCTGTAACTTATGGTGATTTCTAGTTATATAAATACTATATAAAAGTAATGAAATTATATAAAAAGGTTACGAAGTTTTGTAAGGTCACCTTTTAGTAACACAGTTATATTACGGTTTTATAAAATTTCTGTAACTTGTGGGTATATAAAGAAGTGGTATAACTGTTTCCATCACCATTTAATAAAACATGTAGTAACTGTTACCAATGTGTTTATAACAAATTTATATAAGGTTTTCCGTTACCTAGATTATATAACTATATAGGCTCTGAGTTATATAATAGTGTTTCTAAACACAATTAAAAAAATTGGGGATTATTAGTGTTTGTATATCCTATTAAAAAACTTTTGGTAACCAAGTTAGGGACAACAATTTCTTTTATATACATCGGTTACCTTAAGTAAAATAAATTGCCCTTATATATCTATATAAACTTATTACAGATGACGATTGACAAAATGGTTGCCGGTGTCGATTGTCTAATAAGAATATATTATTAAGATACAAAGTTAATACTAACAGTACTAACACCATCTGTTTGTGAGTAGTGAGCAGCAGCAGTGTAATAAACATTAATTTATTATTGTAAAATATCGCTATGTTACGATATTGGAAAAAAATAAAGCACAGCTCTGCGTTTCGGCGGAAAGTGAAAAAAAATTTTAAACGAATCGTAGATTGTGTACCGGTTACTGCTACTGTTGGACAGATAAATAATGAATTTTTTCCGCCACCAGATATTCCTCAAATTACAGAACAAAATTATAGCAGTCCAACGCCAACGACGGCAGAAAATGATCTTACTACTACTACATTTAGGCTGCTTCTCAACTATTACTTTTAGATCATTATTATTTTCATTTCTTTGCTGTGTTTGTTGACCAAAAACTGCCTCTGTGGCCTTCTGTAAAAATATTGGTATATATTGAGCCCTAAGTGTAGGTAACTTGTTTTAGTAAACATCTAAGAAATTTAAATATTTGGTAGGTTTAGAAATCCGCACATGCATGTAACCACTTTTAAGTAGGTAATAGATTAAAGCTCTGATGTACACCCTCATACATCTTCATTTTTAACACCGAAAAGCACTGATTGTTTTTAGTATGCAGTGGGATCAGGTTTGGATAAAAACCTGCATAATACATAAGACATTTGAATGTCTTTTTAAATATTTAAAACTTATACTTAATACAAACGTTTTATTCTTAGTTAAATTAAGGTTATGTTTTATATCAAACATGTGTTAACCATTGTCAAACTTGAAATGTTCTTTAAAACTCAGCTGCTCTCACGTCAGTTATTGAAAACGCGATGCGCGGGTTGCCTAACTTTAAGTATATAACAACACTTTCAGTAACGTATGTTACTTTTAATTATATACGAGATTATTGGAGGCTTTAAGTTTTATTTTAACACTACTAGTAACTCTAAACACTACTATATAACCCACAAAGTTATATATCATTACTATCAGTTATATAAGATCACAAGTGATTTTTAGGTTTCCATTATTTGTAAAATTACTATACAATGATTCCGCCATGATTGTTTATTCAAATTAAAAAAGGCGATTCATTATGCCTTCAAAAAACGAAAATTAACTTTATTTGAACCAAAATTAATATCACCCTGTTAAATAGTGGTTATACAATATCTTTGGCCACATTATTTAGCATCTATGTTAAAAATAAAATAAAAAATAATAAACCCAATAAGAAAAAGAGCGATGTAATAAAGTTAACAAGTCCAAGTGAGAGAAAACATATATTTCACAGGGAGAACAGTAACAGAAATATCAAAACCATTGTAGGCAATGTTTATAAAGGTAACAGTAACATATATAAAGCTACATTTAACCATTGAAAGGCTCCAACCGTGGATTTTTAAGTAGTTATATAATGGTTGCCAAAATGTTTTCGTTACTTTTGGTTAAAAATCCTGAGTATATATAGCGTTACTAACCTAAGTTTTCCGTAACCTTTATATACTCCCCATTTAAGCTCTTTAAGGGGTTTATACGAGTAACAGAAATATTATGGTTACTATCATATATACATTTAAGTTATTTAATGAGGTGATATAATATTTACGGCAACTGTTATATAACAAAAAATGTTTATTGGGATATTTATCTGCCATCTTATAAATTTTTATTTTGCTGATAATAATCCAATAAGAAAAAGAGCGATGTAATAAAGTTAACAAGTCCAAGTGACAGAAAACATATATTTGACAGGGAGAACAGTAACAGAAATATTATCAAAACCATTATAGGCAATGTTTATAAGGGTAACAGTAACATATATAAAGCTACATTTGACCACTAAAAGGCTCCAACCGTGGATTTTTAAGTAGTTATATAGTGGTTGCCAAAATGTTTTCGTTACTTTTGGTTAAAACACCTAAGTTTATATAGCGTTACTAACCTAAGTTTTCCATAACCTTTATATACTCCCCATTTAAGCTCTTTAAGGGGTTTATATAAGTAACAGAAATATCACGGTTACTATCATATATACATTTAAGTTATTTAATGAGGTGATATAATATTTACGGCAACTGTAATATAACAAAAAATGTTTATTGGGACATAATATAAAAATAATAACTCGGATATTAAAAGATAATGAAGAAAGCAGAAGTCAAAAACAAGATGAAGATAATATGAAAAAGAGCCACGCTGAGGAAAATGATGTTGAAAACAAAGAACAAGAAACAATAAAGTGAAAAGTGTAAAATAATGTTGAAGACAACAATGAACAGGAAATAAGGAAATCGAAAACAAAAAATTCTGACCTATTGTGATTTTCCAACAAAAACAATCTCAACTCATCAAGAAGCTTGAACAATCTTGACTACACTTTACTTCTTCAGAGCCACCGTACTTCACAATGAAGCATGTGCTCACTTCACATTTCATCGCACAGAATGGCGAAAGTCGGGATCGCTTAAGCCGTGACTTAATGAAATTTACAACCTTCACTTGATAGCACGCGCACCCTCAGACGTCAGTCCCATACTAACAAAGGCTAATAGATTGGCCTGGCAAGCAACTTCGGTAATTTCATCAAGTTGAAGTGAAAAGTTTGTTTTAAAACTGTAACTGTGAATTTGACCGTATTTTTTTTATTTCCTTTTCAGTGAATAAAACTTCAGATATTATTTTGGCTGATGGTAAAATATAATTCTACCCTACAGAGTGAGTTGTTCCATTTTTAGCTATCAAAAAGAATAGTCGATAAGATGCAATTGTAGCTTATCTATTTTGCTCACCAGAAATTGATGTTTTCATTACTGAGTGTGACTTTAAGAATAAGTTCGAATAAGAGGTGTGACTGCTTATCATTTGAGCTGAACTTGAATGTTACAATCATACATAATTTCGAATTGTATAGGTATGAAGAAATGGAAAATGGAACCGAAGATATCTACACTATTAAACTCAAACCTGAATGGATGCAATTATGAAATGAACGTAATATAATACTAATGAATGAATCACCTCTTCCCAAATAGTATTTACAAAGCCGGATCGATAAGTCCATCACTTTTTGAATTTCTCGCCTTCCAACTGAAACGGCAACACTGCACATGTCAATATACAGGGTTGTTATATTACTATATCTATACACCAAAAAATTCCGAACAATAATTTATTCAAATTTTTATAAAAAAATCAAGTATATCTTATATGAAAGAATAATCTAAAAACAGATTCATAATGATTTTAATTATATTACGATTTATAAATAAATATTTGTGAAACGTAACATGCGTGCAGATAATAAACATTAATTGTAAAATTTGACAACATTGAGGTTTGCTGTCAGACCACAAGTTTACTAAAATCGAGTAAAAATGAGACGGCAACTGAAATAAATGAAGAAAGACCATTTCGATTCCATGCTACCAGTCTAACAACATTCATAGACTATTGTGAAGTAAAGACTATTGTGCAGATTGGCAAATATAACGATAACCTTCAACGAGGAACATCAATCCAATTTAATACCAATCCAATTTTGACATGTGCAGTGTTGCCGTTTCCGTTGGGAGGCGGGAAATTCGAAAAGTGATGGACTTATCGATCTGGCTTTGTAATTACTATTTGGGAAAAGGTGATTCTTTCATTAGTATTAGATATTGTCAACCTCTTAAAAGCATTTAGCTTGTGTAACTCATACTCATCAATATGCATATTTATTGCATATGCTGTATTTTACATCAGTCTGAATGAGCCGCTTCATCTAAATTTGAATTATTACACTCATCTGAAACTTTAAGTGCTTTTAAGAGTAAGACTCTCTTATAACCAATAAGAAAAATGTTCTAATAATGTCACTGATATTGAGGTTCCAAGGGACCTATTGGATACATCATTTTGCAAGGACAAGGAAAAACTAATTTACAAAATCACACGTTAAAAACTGGACATTTGATTAAGAAAATTATCGAATTAATATCGCGTTGTTAATAATCATCCGATTTATCGCTTAGTGACTTTTTTTGCCAGACAAGAGATGCGAGATCACCAAAAAAAGCTTTCGAAGACTTTCGAAACTGTAGTTTTGGAATATTTGCTTCAGATAGCTATAAAAAATTTTGATTAGATTGTCACGAAATAATCGAAAAGTTACTTTACATATCCTCCCTGTAGTGAATTTTATATTCGAATTTTGTCATTTTCCAAAGTTTTACACTAATATTTATTCGTTTCCTAAAAATAATTCTTAACGTTAAAGCAAAGTGATTTCGAAATCTAAATTTGTATTTACATTAGTTATCTCGATATCCGGAGAGCCACCATCCGGACTCCGGGAGTCCGTGGAGGATTTCAATATATTTATATGGCCTGTAGACTTTTATTCCATTTTTGGGGGAATCCATTTATTTTTATTAACATTTTTAGTCCGCGCAATTCGATTCAAACAGTGTCTAATTGAATCTGACACTGCTCAGACGTATAAAAAAGAAGAAGGATATCTCGAGGTTATAATATGTATGTTGGATACAAATAATCAATTGTAAAAAACGAAATGTTTTTTTGAGGTTATGTTAGTTAAATTTGACATTAACGTCATTCGTTTGTTAAATATTGATATAAATTGAAAACCGATATGTCTAGGTTGAGAAAAGAGAAGCGTTGCTTTTACGATGCAATTAAACCGGGTCCTTTGAGTTATAAAAGCAAAATTATGGAAAATTTCAGAAATAAGACACCCGCTACGGATAGTAATACCGATTGTAGTAGCGTCCTAACGAGTTCGAGCGCTCGAGATAATTCCGAACCAACACCCGGAGCTACCAAAGAAGAAAACTTCAAACAACGAAGAATGAAGAGATTTAAAATGCAATCTGACGGTGTTATTACATCTATTAATTGCGATACGTCCGAAGATAATGAATTTTCTTATAAAAAAGACAATGTTACGGATAAAACTAAGAATAGCGAAAGAGTTTTGTTAATTGAAGCACAAAATGTAGATATTCATAATCATTATTATACAATTTCTTAAACCATTACGATTATTTGTATTTACTACCAACTCCGGTAGTTTTTTTTCAAGCCCTTTCCAAGGTAAGTTCATCTTCAAACTTAAGCTTATTTACCAATACCTTCCATTTGTACCTATCCATAAGTTAAATTTTGAGTTTTAAATTGGCATTCGTTCAAACTTAATAGCACCCCAAAAGCCATTGGGATATAACCTAACCTAACCCAACCTAACCTAACCATTACCATTACCAAATTACCCAAACAAAAAGAAAATAATTGACGTTTCTTGAACAGAAACGATTTTTCAAATGTCATAAATGTTCATTTGTAGATTATTTAAACCTACGAACTTTTGCTTTGAGGTTAACTCAATAATTAAATCACCGCGCGTTGTTCAAAATGTTGAATTTCTCTGAGCAAAATTGAATCCTATTTTACAAATTATTTTTTATTTTAGTATTTTAACATTATGCTTAGATAACTTAACTAAGAATAGCGAAAGAGTTTTGTTAATTGAAGCACAAAATGTAGATATTCAGAATCATTATTATACAATTTCTTAAACTATTACGATTATTTGTATTTACTACCAACTCCTGGAGTTTCTTTTCAAGCCCTTTTCAAGGTAAGTTTATCCTCAAACTTAAGCTTATTTACCAATACCTTACATTTGTACCTATCCATAATTATTAGCCCCTAGTTTCTCATCCCTTTTCTTTCCAAATCAATCTTCACATCATCTAATATCTTTAGATCATTATTGTCGATCATCCAACTTTTATTTTCATTCTTTTTTTTGATTGTTTACAGCCCATCAAAAAAAAATTCGCATCAGTTAAATTTGATGACTTATAACCTATTTCGTATTTTCCAAAATTTGAAAAAAACTCGGGGGGGTACATGATAGATTTTTGTTAAAAATGGTTGAAATATTGCTAATATCTTTTTGTTAAGAAATGTTTAAACAATGCGCTGGCTTGAACTACAACTTTTCTTGTACAGATTTACATCTTGTACTATAATCATTTAATTCCACTTAGAAAATCGATAACTTAAGTTGAACGCTACTCACGTGTATTTTCTAGTTATAAGGTATGGCGCGATGCAGATTGAAAAAGTATATGTCATTGCAACTAGTGTATATCGTCTTTTGCTGACTGAAAAGGCGGTTCGAGAACGTGATAAAACTTTATGTTTATATATCAACGTCCTTGAATTTCTTTTCTAAACTTTAGAAGAAAATATTCTTAAATACAACATACTAAGAATTGAATTACAACGTTAGATAGTCAACCAGAACGTTCATAGACGGATTTAGCAAAAAAAAATTACCAAACCTGAAATATAACTTTAAGGAAACCATTAATGTATCAAATACTCTGGAAATCTGGGCAAAACATCAAGCATTTCTCAATCAAGCAGCGATTAGAGCTCTAATATCTAAACTATTACCCTGCGATGGATTATTATTATTATTATTATTATTATTATTCCCTATTAGAGGGTAACGAAATAGCTAACAGGATATATATATATATATATATATACATATTATTGGGATGAATTTTACATTTTACGAATAGCATTTGTCAAATCGTTAAGTAAACAAAGCGGCATTTCAATTCGCTAAAGCTGACTATATATATATATATATATATATATATATATATATATATATATATATATATATATATATATATATATATATCCATACGGGGTATAATATTGATTTGCATATAACATTCGGAGCTGAAACGAAACACGAAAATTTTAAAACAATCACCATGTTATTCAAAAATTCGTTCGTACCTTCGTAATATTTGGAAAATGAACGTAAACCACTGAAGAGTCACGCAAAGCGACTCAATTAGTTATTTCTCTTATCAAAAAGTGAAAAGCAATCTACTCACCAATTGGTTTCAAAGAAGAATCTATCAAAATTGTTACAAAACCAAAGGAAAACCACCTCTACATCGATGGAATGAAAGTCTTAACTTCAAAACAGAACCATGTTTTAAATAAAACTGTTTACTAAATTGCGAGAAGAAAAGATGAACCCTTTTTGATCTTGAAGTTCTGTTCGGGAAAGGCGTGCCTTGGTAGCTGATTCCTCGGAATTGCACTTCTCCATTAATAGTAATATACCTGTCGAATAAGTCTTGGAACATCTGCTCTAGGTAGGGATTTTGTTGAATAAAGTTGTTCGAATCTGGACCTCGTAGAATCAATATGGATTTTTGATCTTGAAGAAGACTTTGTAAAGCTTCCTCAGCTAAATCGACAACATTCACAAATACACTGATTGATTCGCGTTTCTATAACCATGTTGTCTTCAAAAACTGCATGTAAACATTTCAGTGGATTATCATTATAACAATCGTCGTTTTATATAAATTCCTTTCATACAATATATTTATTTTCGTAATCACATCGTCAATTGTTTTTTTGGTAACATATTCTGCGAGTCCAGATTGAAAGGGTTAAAAAAAAGTTATTTTCTGACGTATATTCCATATATCTTACGATAAAACGGAAATGGTCTGGAAGGAGATACAGGACTTCGTTGTAATGCGGCCATTTTACGGTTTTCCGATGACGATGATCCCCTTAAACGGCCGTGGCGACGGGAATAACTCCTAACCTACGTAATCTTCTGGTAGAACTGGGACAGTGTTTAGTTGAAATTGCAATGAAAAAATATACACATGACCCATTTCGTTAAACTACAAACTGAAAACGCGCGAGAAAGACTCTTTAAGTAAATAAAAAAGAAATAAAAAACTTTAAACCAAAGACCATACGAAAGTATGGTCAAATAGTTTAACATAGATAAATCAACAACCAAAGAAAAGAAAATATTTTGGGTGAGCTATACCCCCCACTAAAATCCTCCAATCATATTAGAATAAAACACTTCAATATGTTATGCGTAGTGAATAACTCTCAAAACAAACTTTATTAAAAACGTCAGCCCAACTTTATTGGGATACATAAATGATAGTTATACGTTAGCCCAACTTTCTGGGGATACATAAATGATAGTTATACTTTAGCCCAACTTTATTGGGATACATAAATGATAGTTTTACTTTAGCCCAACTTTATTGGGATACTTAAATGATAGTTATACTTTAGCCCAACTATATTGGGATACATAAATGATAGTTATACGTTAGCCCAACTTTCTGGGGATACATAAATGATAGTTATACGTTAGCCCAACTTTCTGGGGATACATAAATGATAGTTATACTTTAGCCCAACTTTATTGGGATACATAAATGATAGTTATACTTTAGACCAACTTTATTGGGATACATAAATGATAGTTATACGTTAGCCCAACTTGGTTTGAATCACAGTCCCACAAAGTTTAGGACACTTGGTCCAAGTCTGGGCCTATACTGGACCCATCGTAAAATCCCATATGGGAAACAATAAGATGCTTTGAATATGGAGCTCCTCGAGGAAGTCTTGAAATTAAAATTTGTTATAATACACGTATATAGAAACGAAATTTTATAATAAAACTGAATTTGCTTTACAAACAATTTCGTATTGAAACACGAGAGAATTCTCTTACGAATTACCTACACACAAACTCGATATTCCTTGGGGATAAACAAAATTTTCGCAAGTTATTATGAAATGTTAAATTTCTGTTACAAAGCTCTAGCGAATGCCGCTTTGTTTGCTTAACGATTTGACAAGTGCTATTCGTAAAATAAATGTAAAATTCATTCCATTAATATATATATATATATATATATATATATATATATATATATATATATATATATATATATATATTTTCGTTTACCATACTTTTGAATAATCAACTGATTCTGAGAATTAAATATTTCGATGTTTACCTGGACAAGTTGTTTACTATTTAGTTCGAAGTGAAGCGTTAAATATCTTTTGAGATTTTCGTTATTGCACGAACAGTTTTATAAATTCAAAACCCAGTTTGTTTTTTCTTAATTCTTTTTCGCACGATTTATAAGTTATTTTATCACAATTCTGTATCTCATTCTAACCAATGATAAGTATTTTCCCCATAAAACCCTCAGATTTCGTTAAAACAACGCGTCGATGAACCACAATTACACAATCTGATGATGAATTGTTCGTAACAACCATTATACATCTATCAGCATTGATTATTTCGCCAATAATCTCAAATTTATATATTCTCAACCGGATTTATTTCAAAAAAGAATGTCCACTTCGGATAAGATCCCAGAAAAAATATAAAAGCTCCTTAATAATATTTTTTATCGTGAAACAAATTAATTAAAGATCAAACAACTTGAGGTAGACAATCCAAACAACAAGTTTTTTAGCCTTTTATTGTATTTATTTTTGGAAAAAACTCACATGGGCAGATATTCATTTATTCATTCCCCTTTTCTAATTATGGTAAACGAAGCTGTGTTTAAGAAAACTTTCTGAAAGGATGAGATCTGATATCAGCTCTTTTGGATTCTCTCTAATTAATTAAAAGTCCAATTTCAAGCATTATTTCGAGGTAAATTGTACAGTCCAAAAGTTCAACAGTCCTCATTTTCAAAAATAAAGTTTAATAACGTCATAAGCTCGAATTCAGTATCAAAATGGATCGTGATGAACAACGCGCGGTGATTTAATTATTTAGTTAGCCTCAAATCAAAAGTTCGTAAGTTTAAATAATCTACAAATAAACATTTTTGAAATTTGAAAAATCGTTTCTGTTCAAGAAACGTCAATTATTCCATTCTTTTTTTTTGATTGGGTAATTTAAAAATCGTTTTATAACCCAACGGCTTTTGGGGTACTATTACGTTTAAACGAATACCATTTTAAAACCGATGAAATCTTTGATTAAACTTAATACCGGAATTGTCAGAAATATCACGAGGTTTAGAATACTACGATTCTAGATTATTAACATATGATAGTTGAAAAATTCAATCACCAAATAGCTCAACTGTCCTTATTATCAAAAATAAAGATTAATAACGTCATAAGCCCGAATTCAGTATCAAAACGGATCGTGTTGAACAACGCGGGGTGATTTAATTATTGAGTTAACCTAACTTGTCCTTTGTGTGACCCATGTGTCCGGGGTCATAAAACAGAGGTAGGACTTACTTTTCCTTTTCTAAAATATCTTTCAACTAAATGTTAAGTTTCCTTAAACATAAAATCTAAGCATAATATTAAAATACTAAAAAAAAATAATTTGTAAAATAGATAAAAAAAAGATAACCCGTCGTACTTTTTCTATCATTAATATCACCCGCCCAATCAGCATCAGCATATCCACTTATTATATTTTTATAATGACTTCTAGTATATACTAATTTTAAATCGATTGTGCCCTTTAAATATCTTAAGATTCTTTTTAAATATTGCCATAATTTAATATTATTTTTGTTCATATATCTACTAACAATATTGACTGAAAAACTCAGATCTGGGCGAGTACAAATCATTAAATACATCAAACAACCAATAATACTTCGACATGGCTTATTACAATTTTTATTTAAATTTAAAGCTTCATAATCTATTTTGTTTTCAAGAGGACTATTTTCTGGATCACAATCTTGCATCTTAAATTTTTCTAGAACTAATTTTACATACGCACTTTGATCTAATGTTATGACTGACTCTGTTCTGGAAACTCTTATACCTAGAAATAATCTTATTTCTTTAAGATCTACCATTTGAAATTTATGCATTAAATATTCTTTTAAACTATTCATCGTATCTTTATTTAGAGTGGCAATAACAAGATCATCAACATATAGTACGACATAAATATTTCTGGAAATATCCCCCAAATCTAAGATATAAATGCACCGATCTACTGGAGAATTTTGAAAATTCATTGATTTTAAAGTTTTGTCAAATACCTCAAACCAACACCGGGCTGCCTGCTTCAAACCATAAAGTGCTTTGTTTAATTTACAGACCTGACCCCTTTTTACATTGAACGCCCTCAGGTACTCTCATAAAAATTTCTTCTTTTAATTTGCTATTCAAAAATGCTGTTTTTTTTTTACATCCATATGGTGTAGTAACAGATTATTCTGGTTGGCAAAAGCGACAATGAATCTAAAACTAGATATTCTAGCAACTGGCGCAAAAGTTTCGTCATAGTCTACCATATATTCCTGACTAAAACCTCTTGCTACTAAACGAGCTTTATATTTACAAGGACTACCAAATTAATTATTCTTAATTGTAAATACCCATTTACAGTCTACAATATTTTTATCAGTAGGTCTTGGTACTAATGTCCAAGTATTATTTGTATCAAGTGAATTAAGTTCACTTTCAATAGCTTGTTCCCATTGAACTCTATCCGGCCTATTTTTAATTTCATCAAATGACTTCGGTACAGCACTTATTATTATTTGAGCTGATAACATACATTCTTCTGGACTACCAGATTCATCATATGATATTTTAGGAAGACCTCTGATCCTTTCACTCCTCCGACGACTGGCGTCAAATCACTATTTTCTATTTCTAATCTTGGAAATTTATTTCTGGGATCACAGAGTACATCTGATTTCTCATTATCAGATTCATTACCTGGTTTATCATTACCAGTTTTACATACACTATCTGATTTCTCAATATCAGATACATTATCTGATTTATCATCATCAGATTTATATACACTATCTGATTTCTCAATATCAGATTTATTGAAACTATCTGGTTCATCATTACCAGATTTATTTTCCATCACTGAAACTTCAAATGAATCAGTTTCATCTGCGGAACCCTTATTTGTTCTGTCAGATTTTATACCTGGCCGGGACACCATATAATTTGTCTCGTCCACAATAACATCCCTTACAACGGCATGTTTATGAGATTCTACATCCCATACTCTGTAACCATTTGGTTCATAACCAACCAGTACACCTTTCCAAGATTTATTATCGAATTTAGTTTTATTGAGTTTATCATGTACATATACAGTAGAACCAAATACTTTTAAATATTTAAACAAAGGCTTTTTGCTATGCCACAACTCATAAGGTGTCTTCATTATTTTTAATGCTCTACTCGGAATAATATTTATCAAGTAAGTTGCTGTTAAAACTGCATCACCCCAGAAAACTTTATCTAAACAAGATCCAGCTATCATTGACCGAGCTTTTTCTGTAATTGTTCTAACCATACGTTCAGCAGCGCCATTTAATTGAGGAGTTCGCGGAACTGTTAAATGATAAGTTATGCCTTTATTTTTACAGTAATCTTTCATATCATTTGATAAATATTCTCTACCGTTATCTATGTATAAGTAATTTAATTTGAGATTGAAATGTGATTCACTTTTCGCGACAAAATCTTTAAATACTGAAAACACCTCTGATTTATGTTTAAGCAAATATACTACACAATAATGAGTATAATGATCAAGAAATAAGACAAAATAATTTTTATCATTTAGTGCCGTCGGAGTGATTGGACCACATACATCAGATTGTACAATAAACAATGGTCTTACATGATCTCGATTTTTAACTTTATTGAAAGGTAATCGAGTTTGCTTGCCATTAATACAAGCTTCACATATCTTATCAATCGGATTAATTTCTTTTATTTCTTCGAAATCGTCTATCATATTATGTATCTTTAATTTTACAAATTTATCCTTACTTATATGACATAATCTCTTATGCCAAATGTCACAATTTATTTTCTTATTGTCGAGTATTTTGACGACAGAATTTTTTTCGTAATTTTCAATAGTAAAGTTTATTTGCGTCAAACTATTTAGTGGCTTACCTTGCATGATAAGTGTACCATTTTTACTTATCTTTACTCCATGCTGATCGAACAAGATGACCATGCCTGACTTTTGGAGCTTGGAAACCGACAGTAGATTGTATGGGACTTCTGGACTGTAAAGAACTTCTCCAATTGTCACCTTTACGTCTTTGTTGGTTGTCACATTAATTGAACCTCGTTTGGTTGCTGAAATGTACTGCTCGCTCTTGGCAACCAAAATTTTAATTGGTGTTTCAAGTGGCTCAAATGTTCTGGCGATGTCTTCTCTGTTTATAATATGATCGGATGCTCCGGAATCTAGCAAGAAAACAATTTTATTTTGATTTGTTTCAATTAATTTATTTCCACCAGCCATAAAAGTGATAGCTTGCGAATTCGGTTCCACTGATTGAGCAATTTGAGCAGCCTTAGTTGTTTTTCGTTCGTTGTACTCTTGGTTTTTCTTAAAGTAAATGCAATCTCTTCTTATATGTCCTATGCGGCCACACTGATAGCATTTTGTTTTATTTTCACTTTTAAAAGAGTTTTTAAAATTCTTGGATGGCTTGTGACCATTCTTAAATTTTGATTTTCCATTATAATTTGATCTCCGGAAGGGAAACTTCTTTTCACTCGATTTATCACTATTTTCGGCAACTAATATTTTTGTACTAGTATCACGATTTTGTCCTTTCACTTTAATTTCGTGATTCAATAAACGCGATTTTACAAAGTCTAAATCTAGTTGATCTTCACGTAATGTTTCGATTGCAATAGATACTGCTTCATACGATGATGGAAATGTTTTTAATAAACTAAGTACTTTACCTGCTTCATCTATTATTGATCCAGACGCTAGCAGATCATTTACGTACGTATCAAAAATTGAAAAGTGTTCTCTTAGTGGCATATCAGGCGCTAATTTTAATTCTGAAAGTCTTTGATTCATTATCATTTGTGTTGGAAGACTTTTTCGATCATATACAGAATCTAATTTTTCAAAAATATTCTTAGCATATGTCACATCCGTAAAATGAAGCAACGAGTCCGTCAAAAGCGAACCGACAATACTATGGGCAACGTCATTCTTTTTATTCCATTTATCATTTGGAAACACAGGAATTTCTTCGTCAATAATGCTGAGTATATGGTGCTCATTCAACAGTAGGCGCACTCTCTTCTTCCAAATACTATAATTCTGTCCATTAAAAGGAGTTATTCCTCTTTGCGAATTTAAGTTCGAATTTGTCATTGTGTCGAATTATCTCAATTCACTCACTAAAATATATGCATTACTCCGAAAAGTAAAAAGAGTCCTTTGTGTAACCCATGTGTCCGGGGTCATAAAACAGAGGTAGGACTTACTTTTCCTTTTCTAAAATATCTTTCAACTAAATGTTAAGTTTCCTTAAACATAAAATCTAAGCATAATGTTAAAATACTAAAATAAAAAATAATTTGTAAAATAGGATTCACTTTTGCTCAGAGAAATTCAACATTTTGAACAACGCGCGGTGATTTAATTATTGAGTTAACCTCAAAGCAAAAGTTCGTAGGTTTAAATAATCTACAAATGAACATTTATGACATTTGAAAAATCGTTTCTGTTCAAGAAACGTCAATTATTTTCTTTTTGTTTGGGTAATTTGGTAATGGTAATGGTAATGACTGCGCGTCGTCATTTTATATCCCAATGGCTTTTGGGGTGCTATTAAGTTTAAACGAATGCCAATTTAAAACTCAAAATTTAACTTATGGATAGGTACAAATGGAAGGTATTGGTAAATAAGCTTAAGTTTGAAGATGAACTTACCTTGGAAAGGGCTTGAAAAGAAACTACCGGAGTTGGTAGTAAATACAAATAATCGTAATGGTTTAAGAAATTCTATAATAATGATTATGAATATCTACATTTTGTGCTTCAATAAACAAAACTCTTTCGCTATTCTTAGTTTTATCCGTAACATTGTCTTCTTTATAAGAAAATTCATTATCTTCGGACGTATCGCAATTAATAGATGTAATAACACCGTCAGATTGCATTTTAAATCTCTTCATTCTTCGTTGTTTAAAGTTTTCTTCTTTTGTAGCTTCGGGTGTTGGTTTGGAATTATCTCGAGCGCTCGAACTCATTAGGACGCTACTACAATCGGTATTACTATCCGTAGCGGGTGTCTTATTTCTCAAATTTTCCATAATTTTGCTTTTATAACTCAAAGGACCCGGTTTAATTGCATCGCAAAAGCAACGCTTCTCTTTTCTCAACCTAGACATATCGGTTTTCAATTTATATCAATATTTGACAAACGAACGACGTTAATGTCAAATTTAACTAACATAACCTCAAGAAAACATTTTGTTATTTACAATTGATTATTTGTATCCAACATACTTATTATAACGTCAGATTCAATTAGACACTGTTTGAATCGGATTCCGCGATCTAAAAATGTTAATAAAAATAAATGGATACCCCCAAAAATGGAATAAAAGTCTACAGGCCATATAAATATATTGAAATCCTCCACGGACTCCCGGAGTCCGGATGGTGGCTTTCCGGATATCGAGATAGATTTCGAAATCACTTTGCTTTAACGTTAAGAATTATTTTTAGGAAACGAATAAATATTAGTGTAAAACCTTGGAAAATGGCAAAAATTCGAATATAAAATATAAAATTCACTACAGGGTGGATATGTAAAGTAACTTTTCGATTATTTCGTGACAATCTAATCAAAATTTTTTATAGCTTATCTGAAGCAAATATTCCAAAACTACGGTTTCGAAAGTCTTCGATAGCTTTTTTTGGTGATCTCGCATTTCTCGTTTGGCGAAAATAGTCACTAAGCGATGAATCGGGTGATTATTAACAACGCATTATTAATTCGATAATTTTCTTATTCAAATGCCCAGTTTTTAACGTGTGATCTATTAAGCCCCCCATCTTCAACGGTTTCTCTATTGTTCTGTAGCTGATACCACAGACGGATTCAGATTCTATAAAGGGTATGCCTGCCACTATTTTAGATATTCTGTCATCTATATCGTTACCCTCTAATACAGTGTGTCCCGGAATCTATTGCAGGGTAGTAGTAGATATTAGAGCTCTAATCGCTGCTTGATTGAAAAATGCTTGATGTTTTTCCCAGATTTCCAGAGTATTTGATACATTAATAGTTTCCTAAAAGTCATATTTCAGGTTTGTTTATTTTTTTGCTAAATCCGTCTCTGAACGTTCTGGTTGACTATCTAACGTTGTAATTCAATCCTTAGGATGTTTTATTTAAGAATATTTTCTTCTAAAGTTTAGTAAAGAAGTTCAAGGGCGTTGATATATAAACATAAAGTTTTATAACGTTTTCGAACCGCCTTTTCAGTCAGCAAAAGACGATGTAGACTAGCTTCAATTTTACATCATGACATATACTTTTACAATTTGCATCGTGCTATACCATACAACTAGAAAATACACGTGAGTAGCGTTCAACTTAGATAATCGATTTTCTAAATGGAATTGAATGATTATAGTACAAGATTTAAATCTGTACAAGAAAAGATGTAGTTCAAGCAAGCGCATTGTTTGAACATTTCTCAACAAAAATATATTAGTAATATTTCAACCATTTTTCATACTTATTTGATGCAGTTTAAGCAAAATTTTCATGTCGATTCGCACTTTGATAGGAAAATAATAATTAGAGTAGAGGATAGAAGCTTTAGTATGATCTGAAGTAAAGCAGATGTTATCTCGTTAGATCATCTATTTTGATAACTGCGTTTTATAGAAAAACGTCCGTGGAACTGATCAAATTAAATACGTATATGTTTTAATCATCAGTTGTAGTAATTACAGAAAAATAAAAACTATAAGAGCCTCTGCATTGATTTAGAGATGTAATGTTTGTAAATTTATTAAAATATTACAAATTATTTAAAAAAAAAAATTGAAACAACTTAAACGATATTGAAGAAAAATGAAAATAAAAAAGTTGAGAGTGTTTTTATGTGAAAAACTAATTTGATTTACATACATATATGAAAAAGTCTAAACAAACATGTTTTTTTGATATTGAAATTACATAAATACTTCTATAAATTAATTGTTTCTCATTGTAATTAAATTAAATTAAAAATCCCTTTTTCAGATGAGAAAAATACTGAAACCATCTGTTCAAATTTCACTTGTAAAATATTTGTTTGTAGTGACTTTGATTCAACAATTTTACCAAGTCTTTACGATCCCAAAACGAAGTAGAATTTATTCAGGGTCTTATTCAGCAAGTGGTAGCTTTTATACTTTAGATTCCTCCGCCAGGATCTCAGCACTTCTTTTTTTCTATTTGTATATTTACATTTACCATATTCGAGTTTATTTGTTCAGCAGCGAAATTGAGATGTACTTGTACAGAATATAATTTTTTTTCCTTTACGGAACGGTAAAAAAATGAAAAGATATAACCAAATAACGAACATTTTAGACTATGATATGAAGTTGGAAACAAGTTTGTAATTGCCCTGAAAACTTATTTCGTTCCTTAAACTTAATTTTAGGTCTAACTATTTACCTATGTTTTACCCCAAACGTCTCTTAACCACGTCAATTAGAAAGTTTTCACACCAAATAGTTTCCAAAAAAAACCAACAAAACTAGTTGAGTTCCAACTAAAAATTCCAAGTTCATCTACGATTTTTTTCTTAGGATTCTGGTCTGAATAATTACATCAAAAAAAATTTAAGATAATTCTTATAAACTCTTAGTATAGATACATGTTAAAATGAGTGACTTTTGAAGTATATTTTAAAAATTTTCGAACCCCAACAAATCAATTTTTACCTCACGTTATTAATTATTGGAAAACAAATTTCAAACACCTGTTCCCTGTAAAATTAGCCGTCTAGATGTGAAATAAAAATGTACGGCCGGATCCATTGTATTTGTGAATGTGTGTGAGCAATTCTAAAACATTGCGGTGGCCTTTGAATTTTTTTTTTAATTTCAAGGGTACTTCTGAATAGAAGAGAGCAAATTTAATGCATAAATTTGCCGTATTTGCACAATGCAAATGTAAAAAAAGGGGTATTATCATGTCCATTATATTAACATACGCGATTCCAGGTAATTGAAAGGCAAAAAAAAATACAAATTTGAATCGAAATCCACACATGAACGTCGAATCTAACTTCAATATTATAATTACATTAAAATCCTCGATCATTTCCTTCAACAACTTCGGGTTTTTCGTTTTTTCCCGCTAGTTTATAACTCCTACTTTCCTAAAGGCTTCTTGCTTAATCATTTCTTCCAAGAACTGCAGTTTCAGTTTCTCTGATTGCATCATATCGTACTGTATATTGTATACGGACACAGAAATACGCATTTGAAATTTTAGATGGAGAAATCAAGATCAAATGGTTCGAAAAGTATTTGTCAATGTTTGCAAACATAAATCTAAATCTCCACGTCTGAATAGGATTCATGTAATGTTATTTGTGGTCAGTACTGCTGTAGAAAGTGGAAATTTGGACCTGGATAGCTCAAACGATCAAAAAATTTGAGACGCGGCTCTATAGACGCATCTTGAAGACACCTTGGACTGACTAGATCACCAACGACGAAGTGCTAAGACGCATTAGTCGCAACAGAAAGCTGTTGACAATTATTAAGATTGCGTACGCCATTGAAACAACTGTCATACATAAAAAAGAAGAAGAAGATTGCAGAAAAATAAAGAAATAGAAGAAGAACTGGGAGGAGGAAATGTGAGGTATACAAAAGACTAAAATGGGCAGGACACATAACGAGAATTTGTAAGTAGGATAATGGATACCTCTATGGACAAGAAACAAAGGCAGATGAGGAAATACCTAGAGAAATCGAATTGAGGGAGAAGACAGGACCAAAAGAACTGTAGCAGAAGCCACAAGGGGAGTAAACCACCCCAATAAAAAGATAGATAAGTATTGTTCCTTTTATAGACAAGGAGTTTGTGGACGTTGTTAGGATTTGACGAGATTGGTTTATAGCTTGGAAACCTCATACATGCCCTAACCTAACATTTTCTTTACTTATTTTTTGATGAAAGAAATTCATAATTTTTTATCTCCAAGTAGTAATAGTTTTAGAGAAATTCGTTAAAGAAATTTTGCGTAATCTAATAGATCATCTTGTATCGTAAAAAACAACCAAAAAAAAATAATTCATCTATTCCGAAATGGAAAATTTATGTCAAAGCTCAAAATACGGAAAAATAGGCAAAATGATGACAAAAAGAAAAAGTATAAAAAACGGCCGACGGTCGTTGTTAAATATAGAAAAGCAGTTGTAGACTCGAGCTGGGTATTTCTGACCGGAATGGACATATATTACGAGACCTTAGTTTATTCTACAGAATTAAGCTTCCAAGTGCTTTTTACTAGTCGCACAATAAAATAAGAAAATTGTAAAATAATTCAATCTCCGACTTTAATGTTTAACCTCCGATTCTCCAAATATCTTTGAGAACTTTTGTAAGAAACGGGCGGCGTCGAGGACGTCATTAGACTATGCGAATGTCTTTTAATCTCAAATTCGGCATGACACCATTTTTAATTAATAACGACTGCTTTATTCGATATTATTCCAAAGAGCAGACGGATGTAAAAGCAGACATAATTTATTAGATGTATATGCAGCAAATGTCGCTATTAGTTTTCTTTGTTTATCACATGAAAACAACTCAAATTTTAAAACTACTCGGACCACCAAACGTCTTTTTTCGTAAATACAAACATTAGCTATTATAGAATAGATTTCATTAATGTTTGGCTTTTGAAAGACCTTCAATAATATTGATAATGATTATCCATTGAGGAAAAGTCTTCTCGCCATACTAAGAAAGCAAGAAGACTTAAACATTATCCTAATTGATACCATTAACTCCCAGGATACTTCCCAGGAGCTTGCCTGAATTTTATACAAACTGGATTAAAGCTCTAAACGAATTATCCTTTTTTGAACGAAAACAGATTTGTTTTATTCGATGATTTTTCCAAAAACGTCTCTCCATACTAAAGAGAAACAGTCTTTTTTGGGTACATATAGCATTTGGTAGGACAAACAAGATTGTTCTCCATAAACAGACACTAAGAACACAAGACGACTTAAATATTGTCTATTTTTAGGTGAATATATGAAAATAAGTGTTCGGAATATCTATTTTTAAAAAGGAAATGTCTTGGTTGTGAAATATCAAACAACGGACATACCTACACGATATAAAGTTTTTAATACAGACGAAATAATAGAAAAATATCATCGCAAACATTCATTAATGGATAGTATTACAAAAATAATGATCCAAATCGCTAAAACCTGCTGGAACCGATGTAAGACACCATCAAATATACCCAGGATACTTCTCAGAAGCTTGGCTATAGAACACGGACACCAGATTTTAGATCTAAACTAATTATCTCTTTTTAGATGAAACCAGATTTGTTTTATTCGATGATAGTAGTTTGAAGAGGTCTAAGGCATTCAGAAAGACTAGATTTTTCTAGTTTCATACTAAAGAGGAACAGTCTTTTTTGGGTACATATAGGATTTGGTGAGACAAACAAGTTTGTTTTTCATAAACAGACACTAAGAACACAAGAAGATTTAAATATTATCCTAATTGATACAATTAACTATCTGGTGTTCCAGATCGACCATTTTTCTCCATATTAAAAAGGAACATTATACTAATTGATACCGTTCACTACTCGTTGATCCAGATCATCCATTTCTGCAATTTTTTTGTCGCTGAAATTCGCTGACGCGCGAAATTTCTCGAAAACAATTTAAGGTAATAGACGAATATTTATCAGTTATCGTACTTTATACAAAATGATTTTTTCTACACATATAACCAAGCTAGAAGTTTCACCACAACAAAGTACAATCAGTATATTTACCTTATAACGACTACAACAACAAGTTAATAAAGATTAAGACGAAGGAAGGCACCTTCATGTTGCACGCTGCTGTAAACGCAGAAAGCAATACGTCCCTCTATTCATACAATTTCATTCGTCTGTGATATCAACAATGCAAATGGCAGAGTGGTTCTTCGTCAACCGGAAAATACACAACACGTGAATGAGAAATGCACTAAACAGGACCTATTCGTATATTCAAAAGGAGACAAGAAAACGAAGGAGCCCTCAAATGGTAAACTGTAAAACGTCATTGTCATTTTATAGTTTTGAAAATCAATTAATAAAATTACAAACAATAATGATAAAATTATTTATAATAAAACCTCGTATACGAAAAAAATCTACATATGATATCAATTGTATTAAAATATTTAGATTGAGTATTGAAATTCTGGTAATACTTGAAGAAATTAACACTAAAGACTTCAATTAGGTGCTAATATAAAGGATGTACATCGCATTTTATAATTTTAACCCAAAGTTCGTTACGACAAGTTCTTTAAGACATTTGTCTTTGGATTTAGATACAAGAAACTGTCGCACTGTATTTCTGGATTGTCAATTACTAATTTAGAAACCTCATCTATCATTAATATTTTTTCAAGATCATTTCTTCATTTTGTTAAGTATAGTATCAATTACTTCATCATAATTTTTATTTTAATCTTAATTTGCGTCCTATATTTCCTTTACTGGCTTTGTTAATTTCTTTATTTGTAAATACTTACTTATTCTATTGTTAATCGTGAAAATTATACGAGATTAGATAGATCGTTCAGTTTTTTGAATTTTTTCCCTTTCGAATTACGACATCTCGTGTATAAATATAAAAATGAAGGAAAAAGAAAGTATCCGCTATGTTAATTTAAATATTTTCCGTGGTATTCGATTCGGAATTCGAAACATCATTTCGTGACTTACGGATTTGGGATGTTTAGTATTTTCTCTTATGGGTACATTAGTTTGTTGGTTACCATTCAGAACAGAAAAGGCCATAGAAATTAATTAATTAATTAATTAATAACGACTTTATTAACCTTAATATATTTACTATAACTGACTTATTAAGCTAAAATATTACTATTTTTCACCAAATATTACTTTCACTTCACCAATTTACTTTTTTACTTCACTATGTGAGTCTTCACTTAATAAAAATAAATTATTTGTAAATTACTTCCAGTATTGGTGTAGTGCCTATACTTGTTATTAAAAAAGATAATCAAATACTTGCCAACATCTTAGAAGCATTTAGCTTGTTTAAATCATATTCATCAACATAAAATATTGTGGTGTGTACGTGAGCATTTTCAAATACACATGTACGTATAGGTATATTTAGGGTTGCCATCTCTAAATTTTGGAAAACAGGACAAAACGCGTGAAAACCCCGGATTTTAAACATATTCAATGTAAAAAAAAAACAGTTAAAAATGTTATAAATCACCTTTTTTACTCATTCATTATTTTAACAAAACAGAATCATATTACAAATTGACAAATTGTTAATATAAATTAGCTTTTTTAATTCTTGAAATAAGAAAACAAAACCTTATTAAAATATTAAACAAAAACATATATTTAATGAATTAAAATCTTAAAAGTACCTACTTAGACCATTCTAGTATTCAGTCTTACAATTTTTGAGGTAACTCTTTTAGCTATAGTTCTATAATTATTATCTGTTTTACTTTTTATCAGCAGTCATTTATATAACAAAATATACTTATTCTAGCAGAATATAAACTAAATGCAGTCTTCTTAAATATTAAACAACAAAACAGAACATTTTTAAAGTTTAGACCTACATCAATGTAAGTTACATTAATAAAATTTTAAATCAAAATAATCAATCCTATACTTATTTTCATCAAATTAAAGTTTTGATCAACAACCATATTTTAAATAGTTTTTACCTACTCAATGAAAACAATCATAACTTTAACTACAAAAATAAAAAGCAATTATTGCACTCACAACACGATTTGTCTATCTAGCTATTAAAGCGTTTTCCTCAGCCTCTTGCCTTTTTACTTCTCAGTTTTTTTGTATTTATCATTTTTTCCGATAGCTTTTAGAATATCTTCCCTTTTTAAAAGTAATTTATAAAAATCAGTGCAACTGTATTCTTGGAAATTGAATTTAATTTTAATTATTGAAGAAACTTGTTTCTACGCTTAGTAAATTTCTTTCTTTAGTCCATTGTTGTGTAATTAATGAGAATACCCTCTCCACGTTGGCATTATGCGCCGGAATGCAAAAAAAATATTGCGCAATTTCCAGCAATTCCGAATATAAATTCGCATTTGGCGTTTTAAAAAATTGTACCCAAAGTTGATTGGATTTTAAAAGCTTATCTTGTTCAGTTAAGTTTTTGCAAAAATCCTTTAAATCCACCCATTCATCAATTAATTTTGCGTCGTCAATGTCTATATTTTTATCTTTTAAATAAAGGACAGTGTCTTCAATAAGAGTCCACTCTGTGTTGTTATTAATTTACGGCAAAAACATCCAATCAAATTTCTCAAATTGTTTTAAAGGTTTCATCCATTCTTCAATATATCTTTTAATTTCATTGTAGAAGTCATGTGTGCATTTTTTCCTGTTCTTGTTTCCTGTTTTCATCTTCTTTATTTATAATACTCTGAACGTTCAGCGGCACAAAATTTTCCTTAATTCGGTCTTCTAAACTTTTTGTTATGGAAGAAAGTATGCTTTTTGTTTCAAGAATTGAATTATCGCCTTTTTCTCTAATGTCTGTATTTTTGTGTGAATGGTGTGCATAATTGAGTGTATAAGGAACAGGTATGCTTCCGATAGAGGATTTTCGAAAAACTGTTTAATTAAAACAGGTGGCCTTTCTATGCTTTCAAAATAATTAAGTAAAGGACGGTAGAGCTTCAGAATTCGCTCTATAGCTGGAAACAGGAAACGCGTTTTGGAATGATACAGAAGCTGTTTATATTCGACCTCAGCGGTTTCGCATAATTCTTTAAGAGCTTCGGTTCGTACTGTGTAAATGGAAAAAAAAATTATAAATTTTTAAGACGATGGATTCAATGTCTACTGCCAGTAAATCACATCCGTGGTACACTGCGTTGTTAATGACATGTCCAGAGCAACCCACACCAACCAAGTTTGGGTTTAGATTTTCCTTCAGCTTGTGGAAAACATTATTTGTTCCAAATCTATCTATCCCACCGAAGTTTGTATTGCAATTATCTCCACCAAAAGCAATACATTTAGACAAGAGATCATGCCGGCGAAGCTGTGTTATTATCAGTTCGGTAATAGTGTCAGATGTCTCGTTTTTAGTGTTTTCAATTTCAAGCACCTTAGTAGTGATTCCATTTTTTTTACATCAAAATATTGAATAACCAGCGGGAATAATTTTGTGCTTCCGTGATTACTAGCATCAGTAGCCACACTTATGAATGGTACATCTTGTAAATCAGTCTTAAATTGTTCAACCGACAAAGGGCTCAGCCCTCCGGTGGCGATCGCAGTTGCTTTTGTTCGATTGCACGTAACTTTTTTTGCAGTATCTGACGTCGAAAATAATTCGCGGTTGAGAGCACAAGTGCAGTCCAATGAATTAAAAGACATATGATGACATATGATTACTTACTGATAGACGAGAGCGCCTTCCGCTGCTGAAATAAGGAGGTCTTCCGATGTCGATCTCACAAAATATGTTACAATATTTTTAAATTTTTAAATTTGTTTTGTGTTTCAGCGTACTTAAATGCTCATTTAGGGCTGTAACGCCTCTTGTTTGCGATTGAAATACTCGTAGAACAAACGACACAAAACGCTTCCCAGTCATATCTTCCTTTTTTAAACATCGGGAACTTACTTTCCAAATCACTGTTAAATAGGCATTTACGCTTAGGCATTTTGATGTCTAATCTGAAAAGAATAAAATAAGTACCTAAAAATATAGTCAATAGAGAATTTCAATAAATAAACAAAGGGATAAAATTAGAACTATAGAATACAAAATTCTAAGCAAATAAAAATTAAAATTTCAAAAAGCAAAATGAGCATCTTGACTTAATATTATTATATTTTTGGATAAAAAGTATCTAAGTACCTACTTTCTGGGGATATAATCATACATAATTTATGCAATTTCAGCCTAATCTGTTCGTGTAAAAAGGTTACAAAAATAGATAGACTTATTTTCATATGTATAATCGAAATGTGGATTACATTCAGAAGAGCAGTGTCGCACTACCTGTAAAAATTAAACTACGATATTTAAGAAAAATATTCCTTGCTTACCACATGTACCTACGTAAGTTTACCCGCTTAACTGGAACGACGCGATATCTGCATTCGTCAAACCGTCGTTGCGGAGTGCGGAACGCGCGTCGTGAATTCGAACGAACGAACGGCGGACCGTGGCTACCACGACGGGAAGGGTGGGGGAACGGTGAATACACTTGGTTCGTCGGTTGATCGTGGTGTGCGAGCATAGATAGTGCGTGACTCGCGGGCGACACAATTTTTTTTAAATTTTTTTATTTAAAAACCCGGTCTACAAATGAAACCTTCCCCGGACGGTCCCCGGATGCCCTCTAAACTAGGACAAATCCGGGGAAACCCGGACGGATGGCAACCCTGGGCAAACATATAGGTTTTTAATGAGGATATGCTTATTTATTATAATTATTAGTCAATTTATGTCAAAAACAAGATGAATGAAATATGAAGAAGAGCCATGATGAGGAACATTATGCTGAAAACAAAAAACGTGAAACAGAAAAGTCAAAAGTGTAAAATGAAGAAAGAAAGAACAAGAAATAAGGAAATCAAAAAGATAAAATTATGCCCCATCGCGTCATTTTACAACAAAAACAATAATAATTCATTAACAAGCTCAAAAAATTCATTTCATTTTATCAATATCAATACGTTAGATTTGTGGTATCAACACATCAAAAAATACAGAATGATTTCCAAATGATGGGCCCTCTTGGACTTGGGGCCCGAGGCTATAGCCCCCCCCCCAAGCCCCTGGCTTAATCCGGTACTGGTCCAATCCTTTTTGTCCGTTTTATTTCGTTATCTGTAATTAAATCATCGAGATATTTAAAAGTCTTCTCTCCTGTTGGTTTAGACAATAAAGACTTGCAACAAAGCAGTTCTTTTATGCTTTCATTGGGATCGAACCTTACAAAGGCTAATAGATTAGCCTGGCCAGCAACTTCAGTACTTTCATCAAGTTGATGTGAAAAGTTTGTTTTAAAACTGTAACTGTGAATTTGACCGATTTTTTTGTTTTCTTTTCAGTGGATGAAACTTCAGATTCTACCCTACAGTGTTGTTCCTTACTTAGCTATCAATAACGATAGGCGATATGATGCAATTGTAGCTTGTTTATTTTTCTCACCAGAAATTGATGTTTTCATTATTGAGTTTGACTTTAAGAATTCTTTTCCTTCATACTGAAAAAAATACATATGTTTTTTTTGTGATTATCTTTGCAGTTTTTAAGGTTTCATACTCTCATCAGCTAATACTTCGAAACATAAAACACACTAAAGTAGCAGGTCGTCATCTGTGCCAGTAACCACAAAAACCATATTTCAAATAATCAGCAATGTACTTACGGGACTTACTTCTTAAGGATTTCTTTTAAAAATTCTAAAATAGGCTAATAAAAATAAGTTATGCATTGAGATGTTTATTATTATAAATTATTAATAAATGAATTTTGTCTTATCACTTGGTTTAAAATAAGAACTTTCAAGGCACTTACCATTTAACCAATCAAATCATCTATTTGTTTTTCAACTAGAAATATTCAGGCAATTTAAAACAAAATTTGCTCCATTCTCAACAACTAGGCCCCGTAAGGGTTCGTATTTCTATATCAAAATGTCCGTCGATGATGGACAATGCCATATTAGTCACACAGAGTGACTAATTCCATAGATCGAAATATATTACGAAAAAAAGTCGATTAATCACCCTGTATATGGCCATCAAAATTTACAAACTTAATATAAAAAATAATCAAACCTGTATATGAGTTTACAAATTTCCCACTCTCCACATTCAATTGATAAAAAAATCGCACTCTTTTTAAGGTAACTTGAAATTTATTTCGATTTTCACTCCAAATGAAATATTGGAATAAGTAAAATCATCCTGTATGTAAGGTAACTTAATAATTTCGATATTAAAACAAAATCATCCTGTACATGACATGAACTAAAAAAATGGGACAACACTAACCTAATGAAAGTGACCAAGAGAAATATTAGACTTACCGGTTCTAAGGAATCTTTCAAGCAAAAATAATTCTCGATATCAGGATCATCTTCCACCATAGCCGGCCACCATGGATAACCTTCGATTTTCGTCCAGACGATGCTACCCGCGTTATATTTATTAAATATCATCAGCTCCTTTTCTTTATCGTCGATCGATTCTTCTTTGATTTCGCATCTATTATACCTCCCATCTGGATTCATCCTGCAATACCATTTGTCAGATAGATCCAGGGGATCTTTCACGTCGGGCAGGTATCTATACTTGTCGCAAGAGTCGCAATACACATAGAGACCGACGTTTCTGAATTCTTGAAGTGATCTCATTTTCTCGTAGAAGCATTCGTTCGAAAAGTTCATATGTTCCTCCTCTTTCACATCTTTTCTGTTTAGAACTTCCTTGGAATTGGCGTCGCTACAGTTCATTGGTGGTGACGAATCGAACTTATCTGCAGGAGTCACTATGATCTTCTCACCGTTAGCATATTTTTCCTCCTTTGGAGCTTGGAACGATACCGTTGAGTTTTGGTCTTGATAAGTTTGTTTTTTCTTCTCCTTAACCAACTTCAACCAGTTATTGAATTTTGTCACTACCAAATTTTTGTAATACAAATTGTTTTCTTTACTCAAAGACGACGGCATTTTAAAACTTCTATAATTTTAATATACATATAACACTTATTAACCGTCTTACTTTCATTCACTTAAAAAAATATTTCTGACAATTGTTGCTATAGATACGATGATTTAACTATCTGATAACAAATAAAATGAAAATATGTAGACATATATGTAATACCAACTGTTCATATAGGAGTCTTACTTATATGAGTAATAATAGTATTACCATTCTATAAAGAATATTCTTTATACAATGGTATTACAGTATATGTTAGACAATGTATTATAACCAAAATAATATTATACAACGTTGACTACAATATTTTTTGTATTGAAAGGGAAAACGACAACATACTAGTACGTTGTGAAGTGGATTAGACAGTTTAGGTTATTGCGTATCTGTCATTATATTAAGTTATAACAATAAAAAGGATATTTTTATTCTAATAATACTAAAAACAACAAGTTATGGGTCCGAGACTTTTCACTGTATAAATAAATAATTCGAATTACGAAACTAAAAACGAAAATTCATTAGAACAAAAAACTCTTTTCTGGAAACTGTAAAACAAGTGGAATAACTCTAAAAGCATATAGAATTATGGACTTGGTTATAAATCGCATACCGAGTATTATTTACGATTATGATATAAACATACATTTGTCAACACATATAAGCTGTACTGGTAAATGATACGGAAATATTTGAAAAATTGTCTAAGCTGTATGAAGGAGATACAGAACAATTAAAAGGTAAGGTCTCTCAAAAATTTTTCAGCTATACCTATAAGAGAAATGACAATCAATATATCTGTATTCATGATAATAACCACAATGAGAGGCGATGAGCATTCTTGGGGGATTGTAATGAACTAGTTGGATGAAGTGGACTGTCGAGTTTGTCGTTCACTACAGCACCCAAGTAGATGTGTTGTTTTCTTCGACGAGGTTGCGGAATGAAGGACCAGTCGTAATTTTAAGTAACGTTTAATAAAAACACTTAAATACGACAATATTACACGTAAATCGATGTACAAAATAAGCAACAAGATAAATCAACAAGAATGTCCACAGTGATATATAGTTGATTACAAAAGATAGCGAAGTTTATATGTATATTTCTCCGGTTATACTTGAACGAAGTAACAGAAAATTGCACGTTTTATGTTGCGTCGTAACGCGAGAGATATTTTGATTATTCAGGTAAATCGTAATTTTGCCCGTTTGTAAGGTTAAGATTTTTTATGATTTGATAAGTGAGAGAGAATCGTTAAGTTGATTTAGATATAGTTCGTTAGTTTTAACGCGCACTGTATGTTTAGTTTCTGTTTACTGTGGATTCTTTTTTCTCACTGTTCTGTACTGTGTTACTTTCTGCTCTCTTACTGTCTCGTGCATGAATGTTAAATTTTATTTATATGGGCTAAAATGGGGGTTAAAAGTATCCCAATATCGTGGTAATATTTTGTGTTAATTGCCGTGAAGCAATAAAAAGAATCTATATTTTTCAAACAGATTTTTTGAAATTTCTCTTTTGTTTGTATAAGGGTTGACCAGATGAACTTGGAATAGTTTGTAAAAGTATAATGAAGGTTTTCAAAAGTTTTCAATAGTAATTGCTTTTGTGTTTATTTGAGAGAAAGTTATTAGTGACACTTTAGAAATTTAACGATTGGTCTCTTGCGGAGAGAGAGTTATTTATTAGGGGTTTAAAGGTACAAAGGACATTCGACATTTGTCATTGTCTGAAAATTCATAAAATTGTGAAAGTCTTAACGATTATGGTATTTACCATATGTTGAATCGCAACAAGCATACACATTTAAAAAACTATATACATAAGCGTAAAAGGTATTGGAAACACACATTTTGAAGAATGCTTTCTTCAGAATGTTATAATATTTTCACTGGAACACAAAAGTTAAGTGTCATACTGGATAATAGAATACATAAAAATGTTTGAAACTAAATTTGATAAAATGTAAACGAGTTTTGTTATTACATTTTTAATTATTCAAAATTACGATGACCAATTTGCAAAAAATGCATTCCTCTCGCTATAAAAAGATGGATACATAAACACGAATCAATCAAATCTACAAAAATCAACACTAAAAAAATATTTAATGACAAAAAAAAACATACAAAGCAAATTGATGTGAATCGGGGCGTGACTATTTAACCGATAAACGTGTTTGGTTTTCTATATTTTTCTAAAAATTTGTTCTCTCCATTATGAGCAATTGTTTTTGATTCTTTTATCGTTTTTAACATATACAGGGTGATGAATGTTAGGTTGGAACTCAACAACAACGAAACTACCATTTTTAAAATAAATTTTACACTTAAATATTTTTCTTTCACTTTGTTTAATGAAAAACTCACACGTTACTTTTATTTTTGTTTTTGTATATTTTTGTACGTTTTTAGACGTTCTTTTATTAAATTTTTACTACTAACTACATATTTAGTATCATTTTTGTCTATTTTTCGACATTATTTCATCGAATTTTCTTCTTCTTCTTGATTCTAGGCCTATTCCGTTTTTTTCCGTAATTTTTGAAATACAATAAAAATTTTTAAAACGAAAGACTCCAAAAATCAAGAAAATTTAGAAGTAAAAACATATTAAAAGGTCTAAAAAATTAGAAATTAAATAAACATATACAAAAGTCAGACAAAGCTTTCGAAAAATCAGATATCTATGCGAAAGTTTTCGAGGGCCTAAATGCTCTTAGAATAAACAGCTTATTACTTGGTTATCGAAACGCGCGTCAACTATATCGGCGTGAACAATGTATTCAGTCTGTTTGGTTATATAGCCACTGCTTTTTATAAATAAATCCCAAGCAGTACGCTGCATCACAAAATAAACTTCTACATTTCGTATAAATAGTATGTAATGAATTAAAAACCGAAATTGCAGGATATGTTGTGATGTCTACTAGTCGAAATCGGATATTTTAAATTTCAAAAAGTCATAAAAAAAACATCACAAACCCCTGTTAGAATATATGGAACGTAACCAATTTTTAGTTAACTGTCAAATGTTGGTAATACAAGTTGACGTCTGTCAATTGATCTTATCAATCTTGCTCTTTTATGTGTAAGACTAAAATTGAAACAAATTGTTTGTACTGAAAATCATATCAGTTATTATTTTCAAATCACGTAATTTTCCTTTATGGTAGCAGAGCGTGGTTCCCTGGAAATAACAGAAGACTGAAGAAAGTGATTATACAAGTGTTAAAATTAAGTTTAGTAATATGGAGGTTATAATTACAACGTACTTCTCGTCAAACTTCATCTTCAAAATGGGTTCAAATTTGTTTGATTTGGAAAAACTAGTCGGAAGAGAAAATTTTACCACTTGGAAAACATTTACAGCATGAGGATTTGTGGTGTTGTATCGAACCGTCTGATAACAAACCAATTAAAGCAAGTAAGGTTGTAAATGCCAAAGCCAAGTTGATTTTACTTCTGGACCCTCAAAATTATGTTCATGTTCAAGATTGTTCAACTGCAAAAGAGGTATGGGAATGTTTACAACAAGCTTTTGATGATAAAGGGCTCACGCGAAGAGTTGGCTTACTAAAAGACTTAATAAATACTAAATTGGAATCTAGTAATAGTGTTGAAGAATATGTGAGCAAGATCATCAATACTGCTCACAACCTGCGTAACATTGATTTTGACGTAAACAATGAATGGCTTGGTACTTTGATGCTGACAGGCTTACCAGATGAATACAAGCCCATGATTATGTTGCTTGAGAGCTCAGGCAGCAAGTTAAAAACAGAGGACCAAGATGCTATAATTGCAATAAATAAGGTCATTTTGCTAAACTATGTAAACAACCAAAGAAGTTAGCGAATAAAGGAGAAGGTTTCCCAGTAACTGTTAAACAAAATGTGAGTGATAAATAGCTAATAGACTCAGGAGCATCTTTGCACATGACTTGCAAGATGACTGGTTGTATAATGTCACTGAACCAACTGTGAAAAGTGTTACTGTGGCAAACAGAGAGCCATTAACTGTAAAAGGAGTTGGATGTGTGGACATTCAAATAAATCAGAAAGATAAAATACAAGTTAAAAATGTACTGTTTGTTCCTGGTTTAGCTGCCAATCTCCTTTCAGTCAGCACAATCGTGAAGAATGGGCATAATGTTATATTTTATGACAAGGGATGTGACATTCAGAATGCTAAAAGAGAGGTTATCTGTAATGCAGTATTGAAAAATAACCTATATGTTATGAACATAAGTGGAGAAGAGGTTCATCTGACTTCAAGTGCTGTGAATTCTAATGACACTTATCTGTGGCATCTGCGAATGGGACACTTGAATTTTTCAGACATTAAGAAAGTGCCAAATTGTGTTGAAGGTATGTCTTTGACTTTAGACAAAGGTAATGTGATCACATGTATTCATTGTTGCTCGGTTGCCATTTAAAAATGTAGGTTTAAGAGTAGTAAGACCACTTGAACTAATACATTCTGATTTATGTGACCCTATGAAAAATATTTCATATGCAGGTAAGAAATATTTTATAACTTACATTGATGACTACACATGAATGGTACATGTGTACTTTCTTAAAGATAAAATGAGTGTACTTGATACGTTCAAAGATTTCAAGTCAAAAGTAAAGAATGAATTGAATTGTAAAATTAAAAAGTTACGCACAGATAATGGTAAAGAGTACTGTAATAACAATTTTGAGAAATTTTTAACTAATCATGGTATAATTCATCAGACATCTACTCCGAACACTCCAGAGCACAATGGCTTGGCAGAACGAATGAACAGAACACTAGTTGAGAGAGCAAGGTGTATGTTGTTTTATGCCAACCTGGAGAAGAAACTATGGGCTGAAGCTTTGGCAACTGCTGCTACGTATATTGTAAATAGATCTCCTACAAAGGCTTTGGAAGGTAAAACACCGAATGAACTGTGGAAAGGTAAAAAACCCAATTTATCTCATTTAAAGATTTTTGGCTCTGTTGCTATGGTACATGTACCAAAAGAAAAACGTCAAAAATGGGATAGACAGGTCTATGATAGTAATGTAACTGTTCGATCACTCCATACACGTGACAAACAGCACAGTGATAATCATGAAAATCATATGTGTTTCTCTACTGAACTGACCGACCCACAGACAGTTGAGGAAGCTTTGACTTCACTACTGGCTAACAAATGGAAAAAGGCTATGGATGAGGAATATACTTCTCTGATGAAAAACAATACGTGGAATTTAACAGATCTTTGTCCAGGAAAAAAGGGCTTTACCTAGCAAATGGATATTTAAAACAAAAACAAACCAGAGTGGAAATGTTGTACGTTACAAAGCAAGACTTGTTATAAAAGGCTATGAACAGAAAAAGGGCATTGACTACGAAGAAACATACTCACCAGTTGTCAGGTACACAACAATTCGTTTTATATTTGCCTTAGCAGCTAAATATCAGCTACAGATTGATCAGATGGATGAAGTGTCAGCCTTTCTTCAAGGAGAATTGAAGGCGCTTTTTGATATGAAAGATATTGGTCCATCAAGTCAATGTGTGGGTTTACACATTAAGAGGGAAAAAGAAAAAGTAATTATTGATCAAGAAAAGTATATAACTGAAATTTTGACTCATTTCAGAATGTCAGACTGCAAACCTGTGAAAACACCATTTGAAATTGGTATGAAATTCATGAGTAAAGATGAAGATGAGTTTAGTTGTCCCTATCAGCAAGCAATTGGGTCATTGTTATATGTGGCACAAGGAAGTCGTCCAGATATATGCATATGCTTTGCAGCATACATTAAGTAGATTTAATAAAAAAGCAAATAGAGAGCACTGGACTGCAGTGAAGAGAATATTTAGATATCTACAAGGAACTAAAAATGGTAATGAAGAAATCACAGGTTATTGTGATGCAGATTGGGACAGTGATCTGCGCGACCGAAAGTCTTGCACTGGTTATTTATTTATGTTACAAGGTGGTGCAATATCTTGGCGACAACAGACAGTCGCTCTGTCAACTGCAGAGGCGGAGTACATGGCGATGTCTTCTGCAGCACAAGAGGCATTATGGCTGCTGCAGTTACATGAGGATCTTGGTGTACAGCTGAACAACCCACTTATAATCTACAGAGACAACCAGAGTGCAATTAAATTGACTACTAATGATTGTTATCTACCTCGATCAAAACATATTGATATACGCTATCATTTTCCGAAGAGTCATGTAAATAATCTAAAAATAAAATTTTTGTATATAAAAGGTGAGGAAATGATAGCAGATAGTTTAACAAAAGGTACGACTAGTGATTAACATTTGTATTGTACCGTAAAAATGGGGTTGTGTTCCAAGGGAGGGTGTTAGAATATATGAAACGCAACCAATTTTTATCCAACTGTCAAATGTTGCTAATGTAAGTTGACGTCTGTCAATTGATCTTATCAATCTTGCTCTTTTATGTGTAAGACTAAAATTACAATAAATTGTTTGTACTGAAAATCATATCAGTTATTATTTTCAAACCAATGTAATTTTCCTTTAACCCCAATAAAACAAATAGTATCCAATAGAAAGTTTGAGTATTAAATTTTATACCACAAATATTGAAACATAATCATTCATTCAGTTTTACGAATTGAGAAACGTAATTGTCCAAAAATCGATTAGTTACGATTAAATAATAATCGATTATGATTGATTATTCAAGTGGTAATCGTTTTGATTGTCAAGATATGCCAGAGCGTTTCATTACGCAATGAAATTCGAATTTCCAGAAAATGTGGCTTGAAATATAAGGAATAGACAGTTGTACTATGGCATTAATAAAAAAAGTTTTTCTTAAGCAATTATTCACATCTTTCTCCCGGTTAAGTGTGAGATAAGGACGTAAGGACTCGAAAATCCCAACCGTTCGAAAGTTATACCAATTAAGTCCAAAATTTAATCCCTTTTGGTGTTTAGATTAATGCCACGACGTTAAGCTGATTTATATTGTTCGTTAGTCTTACCAGTTAAGTAAAAATTGTGGAACATTACTCCGCAAAGAAAACTGTCGGCTTTTTATTTATCTTTCGGATTTTAACTAAAATAAAAATTAAAGTAAATCAATCTACTAACTAAAATCTATAGTAAAATATCAATACAATCACGATCGAGTCTTCAATATTGAAACATTTGGTCTTCGAATGTCGTACGGTCTCGTCTACACAATATTTTACTGTTTATAACGAACTAACAATCTCGCCCTGCGTAGAATTCAGTTCAGCTTTCATATTATTTGGGCTAATGCCTTACAAATAAAAGTTTTGTATAGATTGTGTACTTACTAATATATTTCAAATAACTACTGCCCTCTCTAGGTCAGCAACCACACCACTGAAAATTTCTCTAAAACGGCCTCATTGAGAATTTTTTTATTCGGAATATTTTTCGCAACGTATTTTATTTTGGGGGATATTTTATATCTTTTTTTTCCAGAACGTAGATGAAGTTCTTGTTTTTTAAATAATTAACTTATACTCTTTCTTCTTATACACTTTTTATTTATCAACTCCATGTACAATACAAATCTTGTTAATATATCATCTTAACCTTAATGATGAATAATTCTCTATGATTCTCACTAACTGACTTCTTTTTTTTTTTTTTATTTTCATATATCTTAACAGTAGGCCAGAAAGTAAAAAAACTAATACCTATATTATTAAACACAAACCAGAAAAGTATTATTTTTCACAGCGTTCAACTTAAGTAATCGATTTTCTAAGTGGAATTAAATGATTATAGTACAAGATGTAAATCTGTACAAGAAAAGTTGTAGTTCAAGCCAGCGCATTGTTTAAACATTTCTTAACAAAAAGATATTAGCAATATTTCAACCATTTTTAACAAAAATCTATCATGTACCCCCTCGAGTTTTTTTCAAATTTTGGAAAATACGAAATAGGTTATGTCATCAAATTTAACTGATGTGAATTTTTTTTTGATGGGCTGTAAACAATCAAAAAAAAAAGAATGAAAATAAAAGTTGGATGATCGACAATAATGATCTAAAGATATTAGATGATGTGAAGATTGATTCGGAAAGAAAAGGAATGAGAAACTAGGGGCTAATAACTAAGGATAGGTACAAATGGAAGGTATTGGTAAATAAGCTTAAGTTTGAGGATAAACTTACCTTGAAAAGGGCTTGAAAAGAAACTATAGGAGTTGGTAGTAAATACAAATAATCGTAATAGTTTAAGAAATTGTATAATAATGATTCTGAATATCTACATTTTGTGCTTCAATTAACAAAACTCTTTCGCTATTCTTAGTTTTATCCGTAACATTGTCTTTTTTATAAGAAAATTCATTATCGCAATTAATAGATGTAATACCACCGTCAGATTGCATTTTAAATCTCTTCATTCTTCGTTGTTTAAAGTTTTCTTCTTTGGTAGCTTCGGGTGTTGGTTTGGAATTATCTCGAGCGCTCGAACTCGTTAGGACGCTACTACAATCGGTATTACTATCCGTAGCGGGTGTCTTATTTCTCAAATTTTCCATAATTTTGCTTTTATAACTCAAAGGACCCGGTTTAATTGCATCGCAAAAGCAACGCTTCTCTTTTCTCAACCTAGACATATCGGTTTTCAATTTATATCAATATTTAACAAACGAATGACGTTAATGTCAAATTTAACTAACATAACCTCAAAAAAACATTTCGTTTTTTACAATTGATTATTTGTATCCAACATACATATTATAACCTCGAGATATCCTTCTTCTTTTTTATACGTCTGAGCAGTGTCAGATTCAATTAGACACTGTTTGAATCGAATTGCGCGGACTAAAAATGTTAATAAAAATAAATGGATTCCCCCAAAATTTTGAAAGAATAAAAAGGAAAGTCAAAATTCCAGAAAAATATAATGATTATGAATTATATATGGCATTTGATGCAGTATCATTTGTAGAAAAAGTACCAGAGACAGTGGAGGAAATAGATAATAGAAGTGACAAAAATATGTGGATACAGGCTATGAAAAGGGAAATTGATTCAATTGAGAAAAATGAGACATGGAATGAAGTAGAGAAACCGGAAAAAGCAGAAATTTTGACAGCTAAATGGGTATTTGCTAAGAAACCATTAGAAACAATAATGGAAGACAGATACAAAGCGAGATTAGTTGTACGAGGATGTGGACAGAGAAATACTTATGATTATGATGATATATATTCACCTGTGGCAAAAATGACAACAATAAGGACTCTTCTAACAGTGAGCAATCAATATGGATATTATATAAAACAACTTGATGTGAAAACGGCATTTCTAAATGGAGATTTAAAAGAAGAAATATATGTTTATGCGCCAGAGAGGGTAAATTGTAAACCAGGATGTGTTTTAAAATTGAATAAAGCTCTTTATGGCTTAAAACAAGCTGCAAAATGCTGGAACATAAAAATAAATACATATTTATTAAATTTAGGTTTTACAAGATCAGAAACTGATTATTGTCTATATACAAAAGTTGATGAAGATAAACAAATTATGTATTTATTACTCTATGTGGATGATATCATATTAGCAGGGCAAAAATTAAATAAAATTGAAATTTGTAAAAATGATTTAATGAGATGTTTTGATATAAAAGATAAAGGAGATTTAAAGAATTTTCTAGGACTTGAAGTAAATTATATTAAAGAAGAAGGAATCTTGGAATTAAGTCAAAGAAGATATTTACTTGGAATATTAGAAAGATTTAATTTTGATAATTGCAATCCCACAGCAACACCTATAGATCCAAAGTTTAATATTTTTGAAAATAAAGATGATGAATGCACACTACCAGTAAGACAATTAATTGGATGTTTAATGTATCTGATGCTTGGAACAAGACCAGATATCAGTTACTCAGTAAATTATTTAAGTAGATTTCAAGACAAAAATAATAGTTTGGTGTGGACAGGATTAAAAAGAATTTTAAGATATTTAAAAGGAACAGTTGATATGCATTTAAAATTTGAAAGAAAAAATAATGAAAGTCTGTTTGAGTGTTATGTGGATTCTGATTGGGGAAGTGAAGTGGTAGATAGAAAATCAGTGTCAGGATATTTAATTAAATTATTTGGTAATATAGTGATGTGGGTAACAAGAAAACAAAATTGTGTGACTCTTTCAAGCTCAGAAGCTGAGTTAGTGGCATTATGTTCCGCAGTACAAGATTGCTTATGGTTTAAGAAATTATTGTTTGATATGAAAGTCAATATTCAAAATTTTAAAGTATATGAGGACAATCAAGGATGTATAGCTTTGATAAAAAATCCCGAAAATAACAAACGTGTAAAACATATAGATATAAAATACAACTTTGTGTGTGACATTTTAAATACAAAGAAAATGGAATTAACTTTTATTGGAACTAAAAATCAAGTAGCAGACATTTTAACAAAGGGGCTCCACAAAAGACAGTTTTATAAGAATAGAGATTATTTAAATTTATGTTAAGATATTTTGTTTATTATTAATGTTAATAAATGAAAAATCAAAATATAATATTTGAAATTTCATAGAAAAGTATTAAGAGAGGGTGTTAAAAATAATACTTTTCTGGTTTGTGTTTAAATAATATAGGTATTAGTTTTTTTACTTTCTTGCCTACTGTTAAGATATATGAAAATAAAAAAAAAAAAAGAAGAAGTCAGTTAGTGAGAATCATAGAGAATTATCGAGAATTATTCATCATTAAGGTTAAGATGATATATTAACAAGATTTGTATTGTACATGGAGTTGATAAATAAAAAGTGTATAAGAAGAAAGAGTATAAGTTAATTATTTAAAAAACAACAGTCCCTTGCTTCTGTTAATTCATCAGTACTCACATTTGTTCCAATGTCGACATATACTGTAAATTTTTTTCCTCTCCATTCAATTCGTCTTATTTTTGCAATTTCATCCCAAAACCAATTGCATACAATTTCCCTGTCACAAAATTCTTTTGATTTTGGTTTTAGAGCACTTAAAGCTTCTTTGCTCCAGCAATGAATAGTAACTTAATGTTACAGTAAACGATCTTAACTCTGAAGAATCCTTTACTTCTTGCTTCCAGCATTCTTTTCAAAATTTCATTAGTGCTACCTGGAATGGAAGCCTAAAAAAAGTTCATCAAACACCAAATAAGTGTATTTGATTAAAATGAAGCAAAGTAGTTAATAAAATAAATTTATTGATAACCTGTTTATAGAAAATCTATTATTCATGAGAAAATTGTTACTTACCAACAAAATTTTTTCGGCATTTTCATAATTAAATATCTTAGAACAGATACCAGAGATTTTGATGAATTTACTTTAGACTCTAGTCTTTGATCAGGTTGATAGAGTCGCTTAATATTTTTTCTTTGGAGAGCCACTGTATGTTTCAGATTACTCATATTTTTTTTGGCCCCTTCGGTATATCGAAATCAGAACTGCTGAGATTTCCTGCAAATTCCTGTTTTTTTTTGGAACCTCAATACCAATGACATTATAAGATCATTCTCCTTGTTTATTTAAAAGAGTTATTCTCACTTTCAGAAGTTAAAGTTTCAGATGAGTAAAATAATTCAATTTCTGAAAATTTGGATGAAGCGGACTTTCAGACTCTTTCAGACTAATGTAAACTACAAAATATGCAATAAGTATGCATTAACAACATTTTTCGAAGAGACAATAAATACCATTCAGATGTTGAGTCTAAACACTGCCAAGAAATATCCGGTTTAATAGCTCCAAATTTAACATAACTTTTTGCCTGAAAACAATATTCTCTGTAAATAAGATAATTGAGATAATTCTCTTATCAATTACACATTCTTTTTCAAAAATATTCTTCCATTGAAAATCGTCTCCTTTGAAATGAGAGCAACAAATATAAACTGCTTCCGGTAAATCTTTTTGCTGTATTTTCAATGCAGCTCGTTATGTCTTTGCTCCATCTACGTACGAAATCTACAATTTTATATTGTAAAAAGTTAATCGATTTATTAACAAATAAGTTTGCGTTACGCCACTTATACTCACCTATGGAATGAAAAAAACTAAGGCTAATATGTTACTTGAAAAATATCTAAACACTCTAAAACATTTCTCTTGAACAAATCTGTTTAAATTGCTTTCTCAATATAGTACACAAAGGCATCCATATTATTATATTGGAATTTTGGATTGTGAATGAAGTGAAGTTAACTTATATTTTTGTAAATCTTGTTATTTTCAAACTAAAACTCTTCAGACGTTGTTTCTGTTTGCCAATGAACACAAGAATTGTTCAGGAAATGGGAGAGTTTTGAAATTAAGAAAAATTATCTCGTACACTCAAGCTGAATATCTATAGGTATTGCACCTCAATTAATCTTATTCCAATTATTAAAACGGCGGTTTTATGTGGAGTCCAAATTGTATCACAAAGACGGTGAATTTATAGATGCAACTGGGAGTTGTTTCGGCCAACGAAATATCAGAGTATAACTTTACTTCAGAATTGGCACTGAAGTAAATCGAATAGTGTCAGGAAGTTATCACTGACAAAATTTTAAGTACAGAAAAAGAGTCTTTCACCCGGTTTTTTCAGGTTGATTCTCCCAGTTGAAGTTATATATACACAATCGGGATATTAAAACAGCCAAAGACCTGTGGGACAAACTCAAAAAGTTGTTCGATGATTCTGGATTCACGAGACGCATAAGTTTGTTACGAAGTCTAATATCATTGGGCTTGGAAAACTGTGACTCAATGGTTTGTTATGTGAATCAACTTGTTCAATCAACAGCTCAAAGGATAAAAGGAAGAGGCATTCAGATAAATGAGGAGTGTATTGGATCTCTTTTGCTTGCATTATAGAATCTCCATAACCACCAACGCCATTAAGACGATTCTTTTGGACAAGGGCTCAGAAGTCAAGACCGGCAGTGCATTCGATGTACAGATTAGTAAAGAAGACAGGTGTGTCGATTACGGGACAAGGGCACATAATACAAGGCTTGAAAATGCGATGGGAGAAATAATTGTGGCAAACAATAACAAAGTACCAGTGACATATATTGCAAATGTAAATATTCAAAAAACAATTGGTGAACAACTGCATGATATTGTTATAAAAAATGCTGTTTGTGTTAGAAAAGGGCATATCAATTTTGCAGATTTATAGAAAATGAATTGCGGCATAGCTGATGGACTAATTTGTGAAGGCAAGAGAGAAAAAGGAAACTGCATTGTCTGTTGTGAAGGGAAATAAAGTTGACCATCATTTTGCCATCATATTGGTACAAGGGCCAACAAGTTATTGGAGGTAGTGCATTGAGACATTTGTGGACCCATGGAGGTTACATCCATAGGTAGATCACGATATTTTTTATAATTAGAGGATGATTATAGTAGAATGTGCTTTATTTATTTATTAAAGACAAAAAATGAAGTGATGAAGTATTTTGAAGAATTGAAAACCATGGTAGAAGTGTCAATATTTGTTTTCGTTTCAAACGAATTCGAACTGGCCCAGAAAGAAAGTTCGTTAATGGAATTTGATAATAATGGTAGGTATTTAACTATAAAAATGTTGGGAAAAAGTTGTCACGTGCTCTTGCGTCGCTACGTAACGCTTTATCGCCAAAGCTTTGCTCAGGTATCAGATTGCCGGAGGCGCCAGTTTTTATCGTGGTATGCTCCACTTGTTCCGGGCAGCATCAGTGAGGAAACTAAAATACTCCAAGGTTCTGTATGGTGATGACAAATACGCGGAAGCCAGTTGAATATATTTTACCTACCCTTCTAAATTGGTAACTTGGGTATTAGCTCCTATGTTGAGATTTTGTTTGATTGTTATATTTCTGGAATCTTGAAACCAACAGTATACAGGAACTAATTTTAATGAGTAAATCTATTAACAAATAAATGGAAAATTGAAATATGGTACATATTACTTCTTAACTTAAAAACGTGCTTCTGTAATATAGAATCTTCATCAATGAAATAGTATCACACATCTATATGTTTAATGCGTTTAATCAACAGATTTTTTGTTGGATTTTCTATTTTCCTACTACAAAATCCAACTGAATAAACTGTATCGAGTTTTACTCGATATGTATAATAGACTGTTGACAGTTTCTGTGTATGGAAAACTTATTTTCCCCGTTTTCCTATTATCAAAATTTTCATCATATACCATGGGACCTTCCGTGGGTTTTGTATCATTCATGTAGAATCTCTCAAGTATTTCTTCTATATAATTTTCTTGATCTTGAGCTTGATAAAATCCTTGCTTCTTGTTACTTATTGAGTGCAATCCATATTTCCATATACTTATATTCCATATAAGTGGAATTCCACATAATGACTTTCTCATTCTTCATATTTGATTGCTTTTCTTTTCATATTCTTGAGGAATACTTCTTCATTTAAATATCCATGTAAAATATCTGCAATAAATATCTCTTGAATATCTATACCTTTTTCTTGTCGACATCTCCGCACTACTAATCTTGCTTTATAAGTTCCGTCATCTTTTTCTCTTTTCCAAACACCCATCTGTTGGTTAAGATCTTTTTATTCTGTGCCTCTTTCAGTTCAACTATATCCTATGCATTATTTTTCTGTAATGATTCATCACTTCATTTTTCATCACTTTTTAGGGCCACTTCATAGGTAAGTAATTTATAATCTTTATACCTTTTCGGTATCTTTATTGATCTTCTTTTTCTGTTTCAGCGTTATGAGCTTCCTTGTCCCAAATCTAACATCTCTGCTTCGCCGTCATTAATTGATAACTCATAAATATACTCATTTTCATTTTCTTCTTGGCTGTTGCCTATTTCAGTTTCCTGGCCATATTATTGTTCTCCTTTTCCGATTCATTAAAACTCTGCACAAGATTTTGTGTAGAAGTGGCATCTTCTTTTAAAATTTCCCTTTCATGAACTTTTATTTCTTTCTCAATTTCTAGGTCATCAATCATGGATTCTTTGATGTAATTTTAATAATTTTCTTTTATGAGTACCTATAATTTTTTATAGTCATTTTCAAGTTCCCTAAACATAACATCTCTTTGTATATGTATTTTTCATCCCATAGTCTGTATCCGTTTTAAAGTAACTCCCCATTTTAAACGTTTCACTTCTTTCATTCAATTCCTTCAGATATCCTAATATTTTTGGATGAGTATCGCTCCCAAATATTTGTAGAATTAGTAAATCTGTTTTTTTATTTGTTTACATTTCATACGGGGTTTTATTTTGGAATGTTCTTGTAGAATATGCTGATAAAATATATAAAAAAGATATGCTGCTACTCTTGTTACTTCTCCTCAAAACATTTTATCCATTTTAGCATCAAATATAACTGATCTCGCTTTTTCTAGCAAAGTTCGATTTAGGCTTTCAGATGTTCCATTTAACTGTGGTGAATATGGAACTGTTGGATCTATTTTGATTCCCTTTTTGCTTGTATGAGTATTCCGAAATGCTCGTTTCAGCTAAAATAATTTCAGTTATCTGGAACTTCGGTTATACCGGAAGTGAAGTCCAACTTCGTTATTTTAAGAGGAATGGTTTCTATTTAATTTTTGGAATCTATGCGAAATTTCAATTTAATTTATGAGGCATAGTATGCCTAAAGTCCACCATTTTTTAATTATTTCACATTTTCGAAATTTTTGGACATACATAGTTTAAGTGAGTCAGATCTAATAATTTTGGTATTTGAACAAATACTTACAGCTTTTAAAATCGGTATCGGTATAAATTTCGAAAACTTTTTTCAAATGTCAACCCTCATTTTTCTCTGTACCATTGGATTCTTCGCTTTAAATAAAGGGGACTTCGTTATTAAATTCGTATATGTCAAATTAACGGTTTTTGTGGAAATTTGAAAAAAATGTAGTTTGCATGGTTTTTAATTGCTGGTTCTCTGGAGCGAGCAATATAAAAGCTAACATATCAACAAACAAGCAATGAAAACAAAAGTTAACGTTACAAAAATTAAAATATTAAAAACCATTACACTAAAAAGAGAAGAATAAAACTAAAAATTAAACTTAAGTAAATGTTCGGAATGGTTGCCCTCAACTTCCAAACATTTATGGATTCCTCTTAAAAACCCGAAATGCAAAATGCATTCCGAATTTTTTCGTGACAGTCTTCTTTTGTAGTTAGCGGCGAAGCATACACGATATCTTTTATACGACCCCAAAGAAAAAATCTAATGGGGTGATATCCGGAGAACGAGGAGGCCATTAATGCGGTCCATCGTGTGCTATCCATCGGTCCTCAAAATGATTCTGTAAAAAGTTATTTACAAGCGCACTACCGTGTGGTGCGGCTTCGTCATGCTCATACAATAGCTGATTCCAATTCAGATTCAGTGTAAATAATCTAATATTTCTTGTTTTTTTTAAGAATACTGTGAATACTTATTTCTGATTTCACAAATTCTCTTCGCATCGGTTAATGAATTTTCAGGATACGCTCCGAAGTATCTCAAGACTGTAATTTCATTGGCTTCATTGTCTACGACAGGTTTCCACTTACACTGAATTGGAGAATAACCAATTCTGAATATTGCCTTATAAATTTATGTTACCATTTTAATGGATTTTTAAGGTCGTTGTTGAAGAAGTTTGATAGTAATTAAACTATGGTCCGGGGACTTTTTTATTACTAGGAGATTCATGGCGGCTTGGACTCATTTTGTTGTTATTGTTGAAGTGGAAGTTCCATTTAGTAAGGAAAAGTTATATATCGATTTATATTGATTCCATATTCATCTGTTAAAGCATATTTTGTTTGAGTAACATTTTGTGTTTTGCGAATGCTATTGCTTTCTCGCTATTTTTGTAGTCTTCCATTATCTCGTAGATGTTTTATTAAATTTTCGTGTAAAATAGAACCGTTGATTTGGAGTGTTATATCTATGAAATTGAAAATCATAATACAACTTATTATTATAATTCTAATTTGAAGCTCTTGATTTTGATACGAAATTTTCGTAAAAAGATCATTGCGAAAGGTAGCAAATTAGAGAAAAGTTTTCATGTAAGCAAGTACGTGAAATTGTTTATGGCAATAATCGTAAAATCGATGGATTTATGAGGATGTGCAGAATATCACAGATATTCATATGGAAGAAACGTATTCTCTCATTAATATGATTAATTTGCGCAGATTTATATATATATATATATATATATATATATATATATATATATATATATATATATATATATATTCAAATTTACACAATATGATCATTTTTTTCAATAACTCATAGTTTTATTAGGTTAATCATCCAAATTCAGTTTTAAGTCTTGTCTTTTTTTTAATTTTAATTTCATGAAGTAATAATACTTAATCAATAGTACTAACAAATATTGCTAGTCAATGAGCATGCTTTCTCCGAAATTATAGAAAAAATGGTGATAGTATATATACAATATAGTAAAATATATTTTCCTACGACCACTTATGAAAATGATAGATTGCATACCCATTTTTACCTGAGGGAGTAGCTTATTTCACACATGTACTAAAAAATAAAACATACATGTATTCAAATGCTTCTTTCTCTTAAGTTATATATGGTCTCGAACGATAGAGGAAATACGCGATACAATATGAATCTGGCTGGGTGCCGAAAAGCAAAAGGCAAAATTTAAGAAGACTGAAGAAATAGACAATATGATTTTTTAAGGTTATAATGAAAATGGAAAGTGTGTTGTAATTTGTGTTCAAACACATACTAGTCTCTGCTAGGTAATTAAGCGTTAAAATTAAGTGTTATTACTATTACCGGATAATGTATAAAGTAGTTGAATGAATATATATTCTCCATAATAAAGGAAAACATTTTTTGATTTTACAAGTAAGTTAAAAGTTTAAAAATTATATACATACATAGATAACTCTGCAATCTAATAGATTGTTGACTGTTAATAAAATAATGAATGCTATTGGTAACAAGTAGCACATTCAACAAAGAAGCTGCAAATAGAAACATTGAACATAGTGTTTAACAAAATGCTGAACAACATACTGACACTGCATAACCCAAAAACAATGCAAGTTTTTTTACAGCAACAAGAGGCAATGAACACATGTTAGGGATACCAGCAATAATGCAACATTACAAAATCCACTGCAATTTAGTAATTGTTATAATAACAACTTTACATTTAAATTTTATAACGTCTCAAAAAAAAATGAAAACAAAATCATCAATAACTATTTATTTCTTGTTAGGTATCTAATATAGTTACAAAAAATTCATTGTTCTATTTATCCTTTTTCTGTTCTTTAGTTATAAAATATTTCATAATCATTCTTTTCGTTTTTGTCATGTCTACTATTACAAAATAAAAAATATTTTTTAGAATTTTTCAACTTTTCAGCACACGTGTGTATATACTTTTCAACATATGTGTGATATCATTTAATTCACTTTCTTATTTAAAAAATACGTTTTTTAAGAATTTTTACGTGGTCGTAGGAAAAATAGTGTGTAAAACTTGTTGGGAAGTGCATTTCGCACTCTTCACTTTAGATAGATATAAAAAAATTAATAATAAAGTGTTACTCCAGCCGAGACAATTAGCAATTCATGTTACAATTAATTGGCTCAACAGGCTTGAGAGGTTGAGGCAAGTGTATAATAAGAGATGAGGAGCATAACCTGGCAGTTTTGTGAGCATGTTGAATAAATACACGTGATGTAATAAGATCAATTTAGTTTTATTTAAAAGCGCTCGGATATCATACATGTAATACAAACAATTGATAAAGTTAAATTTGTTTTTAATTTTCAATTCATAAAAGGCGGACCTTTAAAATATTAGTCGTAACGATTATTTCTAAAGAATTGACAATAATTTCGATTTGATAAATATGAATATTGTTGTTGACGTTTTATAGATACAAGCAGTCTGAACAGTATTAATTTAGGGGACAGATATTTTGTGGAACGTAAAGGGAGATGTCAGACCTTTCTTTTTATGTTAGGTTGAGAGTAACACTTGTTAATTAAAACTTTTTAATCATACTAACCTTATTTTTAAGGTCGCTAAAAACTCAGATTCAGACGTTGCTCATGAGCTGGAGCTCAATTTACCCAACACGGGAGAACATTATTTTACAATCGCACAAACTTTAATTGGATTTGTGAAGAAATTCACGTTTAAAAAAGAAGATTCTGATTATGCAAATATCAATTACTTTCTCTTACCTATGTATTCGGCCGTAGTTAACATGGAGATACTATTTTATTAATTTGGAATAGTTAATCAAGCGAAATTGGAATTAACTAATGACGATATTAACATGTTAAAGATGTTGTTTGTTTTTGTTGACCAATACTATTTAGAATATGAGACCTGTTTTCCTGATGCTGTGTTCAATTCTATGGCAGTTGTACGTTAGTATTGCGCGCTTAACGCTTTTGAATATATTAATTATTGGCGATCAATTTTAAAAGATCCATTTACTACGAAAAAACCCAACACTGCAATATCGTACTCCACACACTTTTCTCGGCCAACGCCACTTTTAGCTAGAGAGATGATACCTATTGAAGTAGGTAGTCCATTGCAACCGAAATTAATCAACGGTAGAAGAAATAAAATGATAGGAATCACAGTAGCTATTTTCAGATCATCTAGAATTATTCCGAAATTTCCACTACGAAAATGGTGATTCGATAAATTTAGGAGAGGCATCTTCCGAAACAATTCCGATAGATTTCAAAGGAGCTTATTTGAAAAAATTGACAATATGGGGATGTAATGTATTAGATATGTTTGAATTTTTGTTTGCAGATTGTCATACAGTATCCTGTTGATCTAATGTGGATGCAGCGAATGTGAATAACGTTTTTGAATTAGATTATTATCATATTGCTGGAATTATGATCATCAATGATGCCACCGGCTTAAAAGGACAATCCGCCAGCATATCTATATCATATTAGTTAACCCCAGAAGAATGATCCGAGGATTTTTTTTCTTCATTATCAAGCTTTATATATTTTCAATCGATAATAAAATGTATCAATCTATCAAATTTTCGATTTTTTTTACAATCCTTCATTCCAATATAATCAATTTCAAATATATAAATATCCTTTGCAGTCGTCTGTTCTTTCTCTTCAGTTATTTCCACTCTATTTAAAACCAATGTTACCAATCATATCCGTCATATCCTTCTTATTCTAATACCGTCCTTCATTTGCACAATGCTATTTGCTTCCTTTCTGCACACATGCTCCAACTACCTGGCTCTTTCATTTTCAAACTTTCCACTATTTTCCGGAGAACTTTCCTTACTTATCTTAACAAATACTTCTATTTTTTCAGCACTCGGCAAACTTTGTTTCTTTGGAGGTTGCTGTTTTTGCTTTAAAAATATTATTTGAGAACGCCATTATTTTGCTACTCGATTTTCTATCGATTTAGTCCCATCATCCGTATTCGTTATAAGCACACCTAAAGTTTGTTCTTGGTAGCAGCACTGGAACTGAAGCAGTGAAGGCCTGTTCGTGAGTGTATAAGGTTTGTTCTTGGTAGCTGCACTGGAGCTGGACCAGTGCAGGCCAGTTCATGAGTATATAACTGCCAGTGCAGCTATCAAGAACAAATCTCTAGATAGTCGAAGAACTCAATCGTCAATTGCCGTTGCACTTCCATATATTTATTATTTTCGCCATTCTTCCTAAAGCCAAATCTTTTTGATTCCTGTACCAATCAATTATAGACTTTTCCCATTCCCTATAGGATCTGGCTAATAAAATTTTCATTATTTCTTTATTGTTCTTATTAACAGGCAACAAAGAATTTTATTACGTATGATTGCCCAATCACCAGCTTTGGTTAATAATTTACTAATATACTATATTCGCCTTTATTTATATATCTCTGAAAAGTTCAAACTTTTTTCTCTTTCTCAACATATTCTTCATTTTTTTTTTCAACACACTCCTGAAGACGATGCTCTTGTATTTCTAAGTCGAAGCAGTCTTCCGCCAATCCGTTGACGAACAGTGCGAACTCTACTTAGCCTTAATCCTTGATTAGTTTGAAGCGGTTGCCACCTAAGTGTTCTTTTAATTTAAGAAGAGGTGAAAATCACTGTAGGCTAAATCCGAACTGTATGGGAGATAAGGAATAACAGTACACCACATCAAATTTCTAAACAAACTCTTGTATTGGACGAGTGAACGCTTAGTGGAATGCACCGAGTGTAGACCTCGAGGAAACCCTAAAAACACTTTCGGAATTTTATTACAACACCTGTATGCATACTGATGATCATGTATTTTACTCTAAAACGTTTTTGAATTTTACTTGGATACTAAGAAATCGAAAGAATATCTCGATGATATATTTAATCTGAATTTCTGATATTTCCACTGAGGAGGATTTTATAACATCGATGAAATGATTAAATATGCAAAAAGCACAATGTCAATGTGCTCCATTCGATATATTTCTACTTCAAATTTCTATAATCAAAGTATAATTCAAAAATCTTTTCATATATTGAATTCAGCCTACAGATTCCAGGTATTAGTTTTCGTTCTTCTTTGAACTTTTTTCAAAGTCAAATATGATATACCTATCCACAGTAGTTTATTACCGTTTCCCAGAAGCAACTCGATATTCACACATTGGCGTTGAAAAATGTGATTTTATAATTAGGGTATGCTAAATATTTTGTAAAAACAAGCAGTGATAATTGTATGATTAACATATTTCACATTTATACAAAGTGGCTACTTTAAGATGTTGGCAATACTCTGTCCTCTTCCAATATGTATCGTTAAAAAAAGAAACATGTGTCGAATGGTAAAAATAAAATAAAACATAAACGTTATTTAGACCTACGCTAGTGCATCTTATTCTTGAAATCTTTCAACTGTCTTAATAATTTTACTACCACGTTTCCTACGTTGAGTATTACTTCACCCTACCGGGTAGGTCACAAGCAGCACAGCCACGTACTATATCAAAATATGTTGCAATAGAATATAACATACAGAACTAGAATATTCAATAATTGTAAGTAGTTAGTTCTTTCTGATACTTAAGATTATTAACATCTTTAATTATTTTCACCAGCACACCCTTCCCTAATCCATTATAATCTTTATCATTGATAGCTTTTTTGTTCCTTATTTGTAAACCAAACTCCGCCTGGTGTGTTTCGGTGTGGTGGATTGAGTAGCCCACTGGACACAACTGCCGGTCCCAAGCCCGGGTAAAGGAGGAGGGTCAAGTCGATAGGCCAGCCCCCTATCACTTGGAAAAAACTTCTTTTGGCTAAAAATCCGAAAACTAGGCCTCGGAATATGGATGATCAAAATGGAAAACGACAATGGCAACGAAAACGGACTATGATTTGTGGAACATGGAATATACAGGGAATTAGAACGAAGGTAGATGACATTTTACAAGAAATTAAAAAACATAAACTGGACTTTATTGCTCTCTCTGAAACAAAGAAAAAAGGACAAGGTACACAAACACTCGGGGAATATATCCATATATACAGCGGCGTTAACAAAGAAGAACATGCAAAAAGGGGTATATCGCTCCTTATACATGAGAAGTATAAGAAGAACGTCTCCAGCTGGGAAGCAATAAGCGATAGAACAATAAAAGTTAATGTCAATTTAAAAGGCTGCAAAATAACAATAATTGCTACTTATGGACCTAATGAAGACGCACGGGTAGATGAAAAAGAAAAGTATTATGAAACGCTAAATGAGCTAATATCTCAGACAGGTAACGATCGAGAAATCATAATACTGGGAGACCTAAATGCTAGAACTGGCAAAGAAACGAAGCATGAGATAATAGGGCCCTACGGTGAAAATACCAGGAATGATAATGGCTCCAGGTTGATAGATGTCTGTCAACATAACTTACTAAGAATAATGAATGGGTATTTTAAACATAAGGAAATACACACATATACATGGACGCAAATAACTAGAAATCTAAGATCAATAATCGACTATCTTATAATGAAACAAAAAACGAAGATAAAAGTGCACAATGTCAGAGTATATCGATCCGCAGAATGTGGAAGTGACCATCATCTGATAAAAGCTAAGTTAATAATGCCAATAATCAAAGACAACAAACAAAAGAATCAACTGCAAAACAGTAAAGATTTAACAGATATAGATATACCAAACTATAATATAGAAAGCCTTATGAACGAGAGCACAAAATTATTATACCAACAAAGACTGGACCAAAACCTCCCACAGGAGTACGAACAAGAACCAACAGACAATATTACCAAAGTAGTAATTGACAGCATACACAAAGCAGCCAAAGAAGCCTTAGGATATAAAGAAATGAGAAAGAGAACACGAAATTATTGGTGGACTGAACAACTGCAAAATTTAAAAGAACAAAAACAACGATTGTATCATACCTGGCTAAGCACTAAAAAAGCAGAACATAGGGAACAATATAGTGAAGCTGTATCAAAATTTAAAACCGCTGCGATAGAGGCCAAAAACCTCAGCTGGGAAAATAAATGCAAGGAATTGGATACCTATTTAGGAGGACGCCAATCCAGGGAATCGTGGAGATTTATAGATAATGTTAGATCTGGCAGAAAAGAAAATATCCCAATAGGCACCATATCACCAAATAAATGGCAAGACTATTACCGCTCATTACTCAGAGAACAGAGATCTGAATATAGTAACATGCCGGCTGAAGACATACGGATTACAGGTGAACCAATAAAAATCAACGTAGAAAAAACAAAGAAAGCTATAACACTACTTAAAAATGGGCGCGCTCCTGGTCCAGAGGGAATACCTGCAGAATTAATAAAAGCAGGAACAAATAGGCTGTTTAATATCCTAACAGAAATTATCAATAGACATTTAAATGGAGAACCAATACCGCAAACGTGGAAAGAAGGATGGATCACGTCCATATACAAGAAAGGAAATAAGGAAGACTGCAATAATTATAGGGGCATTACAGTGACTAGTACGCTCAGTAGGTTATACGGAAAAATAATAAAGGAGATCATTTGTGAAGAATATCACCCATACGAATCCGAGGAACAAAACGGCTTCAGAGCAGGTCGATCGACGATAGATAGTATTTTCTGTCTATCACAAATAATCGAAAAGAGAACCGTAAGATCACAAGAAGTGCACCTACTATTGGTAGACTTGAAGAAAGCGTATGACACAGTACCTGTCTCAAAATTATGGGAGGTTCTGGAAAGAACGAGCATAAATACCACTCTAATAAAGGCTATAAAAGAACTATACAGAGACACAACAGCAAAAATAAAAATAGGTAACAAGGTGACAGACGGCTTCAAAACAACCAAAGGCTTGCGACAAGGGTGTTGTTTATCCCCAACTCTGTTCAACATATACATAGATGAAGCCCTAAGAGTTTGGAAGAAAAAATGTAAAGGAATGGGACTAACTATTGGGGAGAGCACCTTGTATACACTGCACTATGCCGATGACCAGGTAGTGGTAGCACAGGAAAAAGAAGATCTGGAGTACATGTCTAGAAAACTTATAGAAGAATACCAAAAATGGGGTCTACAGGTTAGCACGGAGAAGACACAATACATATGTATAGGATCAGAAGATTCACCTGGGGATTTAGATCTAGAGGGAAAAATAATTAAAAACTGTAAGGAATGCATATACCTAGGTGTAAAACTAACAACAACAGGACGAAACGAGGAAACAATTAGGGACAGAATAACCAAAGGAAGAAAAGTAATAAGAGCCCTGAACTCAGTGCTGTGGCAAAAGAATATTAGACCAGAAACAAAAAAGAGAATATACAACGCCATTTTACAACCAATAATTACATATAGCTCCGAGGTTTGGCAACTTACAGAAAAGCAAAAAAATAACTTAAATGCAGTGGAAATGGATTTCTGGAGGAGAGCAGCAAGAATATCTAGAACGGAACATATAAGAAACGAGGAAATAAGAAGACAATTGAAAGTAGAAAGAACTTTAGTAGAAGATATAGAAAAGAAACAGTTGATTTGGTACGGACACGTTAAGAGAATGGGAAGAGAACGACTACCAAGAATAATATTAGAATGGACCCCCACAGAAAAAAGAAAGAGGGGAAGACCACCTAGAACATGGCTACAAGGAATCACTAGAGCAATGTCCGAAAGGAACCTAGCAGTCGACGACTGGCAAGATAGACAGGCCTGGAGATTAGGAACCCAAAGGCGTATAACGCTATAAAAGGGGATATATATATATTTGTAAACCATATCTAGAAATAATCTTTTCCTATTGCAGCATATCTCGATGTAGAACGTGGCTGCGTTGTTTGTTGTCTAGCCAGTACGATTTCCCACCATAGGGAACGCGGTAGTAGAATTATTAAGACATTTGACAAAAATTCATAATAACGTTTCTGTAAATAAATATAGTAAAGAATTCTTTAAATGGTTCATATACAAATTTTTAGTTCTATTTCATTAATTTTAATACAATATTTCTTTTTTGATTTTTTTATTTTGATATTCTTGATGTAGGTGATCTATTGATCAATATAATTATGCAAATTGGCGGAAGTAACATGTTATTACAAACAAAAATAAAAAAAATATCACGAAAGACATATAAGAAGTTGGATGATATAATATATAATATAAATAAAACAATCAATTAATAATTTAAATCTCTTAATTTGAAAATGTAGAAGAATCATTTTTTTCTTGTGCTACTCACACGTGCTTCTTTTCTTTCCATAATTTAAGTTTCCTCTTCCATTAATATTTTTTCATATTTTTTTTACTTCTATCAGTGGCTTGGAGTTTTTGAATCTTTCCCAAAATTGGTACTGAGAACTCTTTTTGTTATCATTATCAAGAATCAACCAGAATAAGAAAAATATTACAATTGTAAATAATAAATGTCACCGATTAAAAATAATAAAAATAATTGTTGAATTGAATAATTGAAATAAAAATTCTATAAATGATCTAATTTATTTGTTGTGCAATTAGGGGTTGATAACTTTTTCTTCTAATATGTATTGAAGTGATCTACTGCTATTTCCAATGCAACAGCTATTTGTTTCTATTTTACTTCAACCCTAAACTTCCAATTATTGAAGTTTTCTTAGGGTAACTCAACCACGTGTTCATAATTTTTAAAATATTGTTGAATTAAAGTTACTGTTCTTTTTTCTTCTTTACAATTGTGAATATTCACTAACAACTTAAACTTCTCATTAGCTGGAATTTGGTGTAGTACAACCTGTATTATGATAGATCGTATATGTGTCCATTTCATATATGTAAAACTCCTATATGGACAATATTCATTTTTACTCTCGTTCGCGACACTTTGTCTACAGTACGCATGCTTAAGAATGCGCAAAATCGAGCTGGAACCCCGGATGATAGAGAAATCGTTGCCATTCTTCTTTATTTAGAACAACTTCCACTTATCGAAACTGTCAATACAGAAATATTACACATATGAGTCATTTATAACTCCAAAAAATTATTTTTCGTTAAGTCATAATCTTTTATGTATAATCTTATGCTAGAAACAAATCTGGACCTGTATCGAAAAAATGTTATACCTAGTAATTTAGTAAAAAGTACAAAATTAGAATAATACATTTCCAGTACTTCATGTTTTTTCTTAGTCAAAAATTTTTTTTAGTTACCTACAATCAGACTTTTTTGTTACGTTGTTTGAATGAAAACATTAAATGTCACAGTAACTTTATTAAGAATTTGTTTATAATAAGAAAAACTAAAAGTATGAATAACATTAATCCAAGTTTAAATGGAACAAAAGCAACAATTTTGTATTTCTACATCATTGATTTTTCGTTCTGTATCTTTGTTATAACTTGTGTCCTTAATCCTTGTATCTTAATTTTGCATAATCGCAAATGTGTTTCATGAGTCTCGCAACCTTCTTAATCGCTTGTAGATTGTCTGGATCTACCTCATCATCTGCGTGATTATATGATTTTCCAGTTTCGTTTTCCATTTGTTCCGTCTTATTAATTTTGTTTTCTTGAGGAATAATTTGTTCATTCGATCTATTTATTTTTTTACCAATCTCTACATTTTGTTGAGAAAATTCAGCTGAAACATTGTAACTGGTGGTATTCATCTTTGTTGAAATGTCAGATTCAACGTTTGGAAGTAACTTTGCTTTTTTTGGCATATGTATACTGTTTATGATTTGTAAATTCATAATAACGTTAGTACAGTAATATTTGGCCGGACGGAGAACTAAAAATTGATATAATAGTGTACGTTCCAACAAGTCAGTGTAATTTGATTATCGAACAAACAATGAATTCAAATATTCAATATTCCAAGAAGCATTTGATCTAATTTCGGATTGTTTTTAGATCCAAATTGATTAATTTCACTATAATTATAAAAATTATCATAGTTTTAATCCCAATTGTAAGTGCAAGGGAAAATGTTGGTGTAGCGTGAGACTATAAAGTGTGTTCATTTTGACAATAGTTTAGTAATTCATCATTTGAGTAAATCAGTAGAAATTTATTTTAAACAGACTTATTAGGTATCCAGTAAATCCAATATGTAAAGTTAAGTTTCAAATATAAGGGATTTGAGATAATATTCAAGTAATATTTTCAAGTTCTAAAACAGTCTCAAACATCGATGTCATAATTCGATGGAAATGCTAAATAGACTACATACACTGCAAAATCCAGCTATGTCGCTATGCGTTTGCGTGCTTTTAAACGTATTTTTAAATTAATGTTAATAATGAGATGTTTTCCTTATCTGTCAGTTGATAAATTAGAAGATAAAAAATATAAGAAAAATCCGTAGATGTGTGACTAACTAAGAAAAACACATTTTTTGCCAAAAATCCATATTATTCAAATATGTAATCTTCTTCAAGAGCAAAACAATAATTCCAACGCTTCTCTAACTTCTTGGTGCCGTTCTTGTAAAAAGCTTTCTCATGCTTAAATGCTCATGCATAATTATAAACATATTGCCTTCTAATATGTTTAAGGCATCGGTTATCTCACGCACTTTCACTTTACGATTAGATAGAACCAACTTTTTTGATGTTTTCTGGAGTAACCATCTCAATTGGACGACCACAACGTTCACCACGATCGGTGTCTGAACGACCAAGTTTAAATTCAGCAAACCAATAACAAATGGCTCTTTTATAGGTATATTTGGAAGAAGACAAAATATAAAAAGAGCAAAGGTTGTGGCGTTTTTTCCGGGAGATCTATGTTCATCAATCAGCATCTGTGGACTGAAGAAACTATGGCAAATTTGTTAGCTTATTTTCCTTTATATATGATTGTTGTTGATTAGTGTCCAAGAAACCCTTTTCAGAGGACAAAGAAACCTTGATAAACAACATTTGTGGTGAGAAGGGTTAATTGCTTTTTATACCTTGAAGCATCGTTAGCTACAAATAATGGTAAATAATGTTCCAATCTTTCAGATTTCTCGAAACTATAACTCGAAGAAGATCACCATCAGTTGATTGAGAATCCTAGCCTACAACGAGATTTAGATCAAAGTTACCGAGCACCCATTCTTAGAATTTTGCAATAAAACTGTTTCTTCCATTTTTTTTCCAGTCAAAGTGAAATTAGAAAAATTTTAGCTATTTTCTATTCAAGTGCGAAGTTGATAAACGAAAAATACATAGAAACTATTTGAAGGATAATTTGTTTAGGAATTTTTGTTTTTTTATTTCTATTAATTTTTCAAAGTTTTGGATTTGTTTTCGTTGCTAACGCCCATAGTTTTTTTTGTTTCATAATTGAAACATGAACATCAAATAAAAACAAATGGAATGTAACAGGAATTATAATTACATTTTGATTACAATAGAAAAAACTAGCAATAGGAATTATTCTGATATAGACTTTTTTAATAAACTCAATATGGAACAATAAAAATAAGTTGAATATTGATATGATATGAGTATTAACAACAACATCATTTAATTTTTATGTTATGTTTATGTGACATCTTGTTGTGAAGTTCATCTTTGCATCTAGCTAGTAAAATTAGCAAAGGTGAGATATGAGTCTTGCAACCTTCTGTATCTCTCGATAATTGTCTTCGAGTAACTAATTCCTTGCGGGATTATCATACGTTTGTCCAATTTTGCCATCCTTCTGGTCGATAATATCTAGTTTTTCTATTTGTTTCGTCATCTCAATTTTTTTTTCGATCCATTTATTTCTTTACCAAACTCTGCCTTTATTGAATTGCTAGATTTAGCGTTTGAACGTGAAATTTCTACTATTTTTGGCATATTGATGTTGACTATGATTTCATGTTCACAATAACGTAAACAGATGTAGTGCTCAAAGTAAAAGACTGTTGCGCTCCCATGCATGCAATCCGATGTATCATAAAGGAACAAAGCATATAGATGTACGACATCATCTTTTGTAAGGAAAACAATATTAAATAAGGTTATAAAGATGAAGTATTTATCAACTGATGTAATGCCATTAGATGTTTTAACGAAGAGTCTATTTTCTGAAAAGCATTTCAGGCTGATAAATTTACTTGAATTTTGTTGATTAGTGAGGATATTAGTATATGTTTATGTTTGGATATCAAACAAAAGTTTGGTATTAATAAATAATGTTTTTATTTTATTAGCTGGTATCACTGTTAAAAAAAATGTGAAGTAATGTCATGTTGTGTTAATAAAAAGTTGTATCAGTCTTTTGATGATTACCTGAAAGGAAAACACGTCGCCTTTTATTCCACTAAAATATTAAATTATTTTAATTAATATAAGAGTAAACTTAATGGAAAAGTGGATTGAGGGTAAACCACCGAAACTAAGTGTATTTGGCTCATAAGCTTATGCCAAAAAATTTAAAAAATACCTCAGAATTTGACTAGAGAAATAAAAAACTTCAGGTGATAGGATACTCGAATAGATATCGGCTCTGGAATAAAATTGAAATACTCCAATAAACATTTTCTGTAACTTATGGTGATTTCTAGTTATATAAATACTATATAAAAGTAATGAAATTATATAAAAAGGTTACGAAGTTTTGTAAGATCACCTTTTAGTAACACAGTTATATTACGGTTTTATAAAATTTCTGTAACTTGTGGGTATATAAAGAAGTGGTATAACTGTTTCCATCACCATTTAATAAAACATGTAGTAACTGTTACCAATGTGTTTATAACAAATTTATATAAGGTTTTCCGTTACCTAGATTATATAACTATATAGGCTCTGAGTTATATAATAGTGTTTCTAAACACAATTTAAAAAATTGGGGATTATTAGTGTTTGTATATCCTATTAAAAAACTTTTGGTAACCAAGTTAGGGACAACAATTTCTTTTATATACATCGGTTACCTTAAGTAAAATAAATTGCCCTTATATATCTATATAAACTTATTACAGATGACTATTGACAAAATGGTTGCCGGTGTCGATTGTCGAATAAGAATATATTATTAAGATACAAAGTTAATACTAACAGTACTAACACCAGCTGTTTGTGAGTAGTGAGCAGCAGCAGTGTAATAAACATTAATTTATTATTGTAAAATATCGCTATGTTACAATATTGGAAAAAAATAAAGCACAGCTCTGCGTTTCGGCGGAAAGTGACAAAAAATTTTAAACGAATCGTAAATTGTGTACCGGTTACTGCTACTGTTAGACAGATAAATAATGAATTTTTTCCGCCACCAGATATTCCTCAAATTACAGAACAAAATTATAGCAGTCCAACGCCAACGACGGCAGAAAATGATCTTACTACTACTACTACATTAAGGCTGCTTCTCAACTATTACTTTTAGATCATTATTATTTTCATTTCTTTGCTGTGTTTGTTGACCAAAAACTGCCTCTGTGGCCTTCTGTAAAAATATTGGTATATATTGAGCCCTAAGTGTAGGTAACTTGTTTTAGTAAACATCTAAGAAATTTAAATATTTGGTAGGTTTAGAAATCCGCACATGCATGTAACCACTTTTAAGTAGGTAATAGATTAAAGCTCTGATGTACACCCTCATACATCTTCATTTTTAACACCGAAAAGCACTGATTGTTTTTAGTATGCAGTGGGATCAGGTTTGGATAAAAACCTGCATAATACATAATACATAAGACATTTGAATGTCTTTTTAAATATTTAAAACTTATACTTAATACAAACGTTTTATTCTTAGTTAAATTAAGGTTATGTTTTATATCAAACATGTGTTAACCATTGTCAAACTTGAAATGTTCTTTAAAACTCAGCTGCTCTCGCGTCAGTTATTGAAAACGCGATGCGCGGGTTGCCTAACTTTAAGTATATAACAACACTTTCAGTAACGTGTGTTACTTTTAATTATATACGAGATCCTTGGAGGCTTTAAGTTTTATTTTAACACTACTAGTAACTCTAAACACTACTATATAACCCACAAAGTTATATATCATTACTATCAGTTATATAAGATCACAAGTGATTTTTAGGTTTCCATTATTTGTAAAATTACTATACAATGATTCCGCCATGATTGTTTATTCAAATTAAAAAGGACGATTCATTATGCCTTCAAAAAACGAAAATTAACTTTATTTGAACCAAAATTAATATCACCCTGTTAAATAGTGGTTATACGAATATCTTTGGCCACATTATTTAGCATCTATGTTGAAAATAAAATAAAAAATAATTTTTTTTATGAAAAAAATTATTTATCGTTGGATATTTGAAAGGCCCGTGCGTTTTTTCAAGGCATCTTGTCCATGTTAGCAGTAAAAACCGTTTCCCTCGTGAAATTTAAGTCACTGCAATGCTAAAAACGCCTATAGGTAACGTGTATATAATATATATTTATCTGCCATCTTATAAATTTTTATTTTGCTGATAATAACCCAATGAGAAAAAGAGCGATGTAATAAAGTTAACAAGTCCAAGTGAGAGAAAACATATATTTCACAGGGAGAACAGTAACAGAAATTGGTAACAGAAATATTATCAAAACCATTGTAGGCAATGTTTATAAAGGTAACAGTAACATATATAAAGCTACATTTGACCACTAAAAGGCTCCGTGGATTTTTAAGTAGTTATATAGTGGTTGCCAAAATGTTTTCGTTACTTTTGGTTAAAACACCTAAGTTTATATAGCGTTACTAACCTAAGTTTTCCGTAACCTTTATATACTTCCCATTTAAGCTCTTTAAGGGGCTTATACGAGTAACAGAAATATCACGGTTATTATCATATATACTGTTATGGTATGAATATATCCAAAATAAATTATTAAATAATAATAAGATATAAATAAAGCAATAAGTTCAGTTCTGTTATTCGGTTACTTAGAGCAGTTTATCACAATAAAATAAATAACATTCTTTATATTAAGTTTTGGCCAACACTATATTCTAAATTATTATTTAATTTTGACAAATCCTGTATAATCAAAGAATTTAATCCATAAATTGACAGATAAAAACAGGAGCACCAACTTCAAAAATTTGTGTGACATACCAACATAAATTTTAAGGTTATAAATGATAAAATATAAAAATTTTGACAACTGCAATGATAAAATTAATAACATAGGAATGAAATAAATACAACAAAGAAATTATAGAATAATATTATTTGAATAAAGTCACAATAATTTAAAAATTTAGAAATGACAATTTAGTAACTATATATATATAGTAAATAAATATCATTGGTTAAAAAAAAAATGAAGAAGAGAATCAACAACGAGAAATTTTTTTTTTGCAAGAGAAAAAAGAGTAAAATAATTTTAATTGAAATTTAAAAAAAATTAAAATCTTGATAAAAAAGGCATAAAATATTCAAAGGATTGATAATTAATAATTGTATAAGTGTAGTAATAAGAAATTAGTGAAAACAATTAAATAAAGTGAAATAAGTGAGAATACTCACAAAGGGACAATTTCCAAGATAAAGAAGTTGTGAAAAGGAAAAGAACAGGAGTGGAACTACAGCGGAGTATCTGTTTATTCTGCAAGGCCGTAACAATTTCCAATTTAAAAAAAAAAAATTAAAAATACAACATAACAAACACTTAAGGTACTGTTCTATTAAGTTTAAGTATTTCTTTTAGTATATAATATTTGAGTTCACATTTCCATATAATTTAGTTTTATGAGTGTAATTATGAGTATGAATGAATGAATGAATGTTTGTAAAATAAAATAATTGTAATAGCTAGTTAAGAAATTGTATATTTTGAATATTTTATTCATTATAAAGAACAGACCCGGTCTTAAAACTATTATAATCTGACCTTATAACCATAACAATTTATCGCAATAAAATTTTTTAATTTGACCTCACAATATAATACCCTGAGAATAAAAAAAATAATAATAACATAATAAAATAAAGAAATTCAAATAATTATTAATGGCGCCCAAATTAAAATCTGATTTTATTTAAAATAAAATTTATAAAAATAAACATTACACACTATAATACCATAACAATACATTTATGTTGAGTTGATATAATATTTACGGCAACTGTTATATAACAAAAAATGTTTATTGGGACATAATATAAAAATAATAACTCGGATATTAAAAGATAATGAAGAAAGCAGAAGTCAAAAACAAGATGAAGATAATATGAAAAAGAGCCACGCTGAGGAAAATGATGTTGAAAACAAAGAACAAGAAACAATAAAGTGAAAAGTGTAAAATAATGTTGAAGACAACAAGGAACAGGAAATAAGGAAATCGAAAACAAAAAAATTCTGACCTATTGTGATTTTCCAACAAAAACAATCTCAACTCATCAAGAAGCTTGAACAATCTTGACTACACTTTACTTCTTCAGAGCCACCGTACTTCACAATGGCGAAAGTCGGGATCGCTTAAGCCGTGACTTAATGAAATTTACAACCTTCACTTGATAGCACGCGCACCCTCAGACGTCAGTCCCATACTAACAAAGGCTAATAGATTAGCTTAGCAAGCAACTTCGGTAATTTCATCAAGTTGATGTGAAAAGTTTTTTTTAAAACTGTAACTGTGAATTTGACCGTATTTTTTTTATTTCCTTTTCAGTGAATAAAAATTCAGATATTATTTGGGCTGATGGTAAAATATAATTCTACCCTACAGAGTGAGTTGTTCCATTTTTAGCTATCAAAAAGAATAGTCGATAAGATGCAATTGAAGCTTATCTATTTTGCTCACCAGAAATTGATGTTTTCATTACTGAGTGTGACTTTAAGAATAAGTTCGAATAAGAGGTGTGAATGCTTATCATTTGAACTGAACTTGAATGTTACAATCATACATAATTTCGAATTGTATAGGTATGAAGAAATGGAAAATGGAACCGAAGATATCTACAATATTAAACTCAAACCTGAATGGATGCAATTATGAAATGAACGTAATATATTACTAATGAATGAATCACCTCTTCCCAAATAGTATTTACAAAGCCGGATCGATAAGTCCATCACTTTTTGAATTTCTCGCCTTCCAACTGAAACGGCAACACTGCACATGTCAATATACAAAGTTGTTATATTACTATATCTATACACCAAAAAATTCCGAACAATAATTTACTCAAATTGCTTAAGTTATGTAAATTATTAGTTTTGGAGCTCAACAAGATTAGAAATTTTTATAAAAAAATCAAGTATATCTTATATGAAAGAATAATCTAAAAACAGATTCATAATGATTTTAATTATATTACGATTTATAAATAAATATTTGTGAAACGTAACATGCGTCCAGATAATAAACATTAATTGTAAAATTTGACAACATTGAGGTTTACTGTCAGACCACAAGTTTACTAAAATCGAGTAAAAATGAGACGGCAACTGAAATAAATGAAGAAAGACCATTTCGATTCCATGCTAACAGTCTAACAACATTCATAGACTATTGTGAAGTAAAGACTATTGTGCAGATTGGCAAATATAACGATAAACTTCAACGAGGAACATCAATCCAATTTAATACCAATCCAATTTTGACATGTGCAGTGTTGCCGTTTCCGTTGGGAGGCGGGAAATTCGAAAAGTGATGGACTTATCGATCTGGCTTTGTAATTACTATTTGGGAAGAGGTGATTCATTCATTAGTATTAGATATTGTCAACCTCTTAAAAGCATTTAGCTTGTGTAAATCATACTCATCAATATGCATATTTATTGCATATGCTGTATTTTACATCAGTCTGAATGAATTATTACACTCATCTGAAACTTTAAGTGCTTTTAAGAGTAAGACTCTCTTATAACCAATAAGAAAAATGTTCTAATAATGTCACTGATATTGAGGTTCCAAGGGACCTATTGGATATATCATTTTGCAAGGACAAGGAAAAATTAATTTACAAAATCACACGTTAAAAACTGAACATTTGATTAAGAAAATTATCGAATTAATATCGCGTTGTTAATAATCATCCGATTTATCGCTTAGTGACTTTTTTTGCCAAACAAGAGATGCGAGATCACCAAAAAAAGCTTTCAAAGACTTTCGAAACTGTAGTTTTGGAATATTTGCTTCAGATAAGCTATAAAAAATTTTGATTAGATTGTCACGAAATAATCGAAAAGTTACTTTACATATCCACACTGTAGTGAATTTTATATTCGAATTTTTGTCATTTTCCAAGGTTTTACACTAATATTTATTCGTTTCCTAAAAATAATTCTTAACGTCAAAGCAAAGTGATTTCGAAATCTAAATTTGTATTTACATTAGTTATCTCGATATCCGGAAAGCCACCATCCGGACTCCGAGAGTCCGTGGAGGATTTCAATATATTTATATGGCCTGTAGACTTTTATTCCATTTTTGGGGGAATCCATTTATTTTTATTAACATTTTTAGACCGCGCAATTCGATTCAAACAGTGTCTAATTGAATCTGACACCGCTCAGACGTATAAAAAAGAAGGATATCTCGAGGTTATAATATGTATGTTGGATACAAATAATCAATTGTAAAAAACGAAATGTTTTTTTGAGGTTATGTTAGTTAAATTTGACATTAACGTCATTCGTTTGTCAAATATTGATATAAATTGAAAACCGATATGTCTAGGTTGAGAAAAGAGAAGCGTTGCTTTTGCGATGCAATTAAACCGGGTCCTTTGAGTTATAAAAGCAAAATTATGGAAAATTTGAGAAATAAGACACCCGCTACGGATAGTAATACCGATTGTAGTAGCGTCCTAACGAGTTCGAGCGCTCGAGATAATTCCAAACCAACACCCGAAGCTACCAAAGAAGAAAACTTTGAACAACGAAGAATGAAGAAATTTAAAATGCAATCTGACGGTGTTATTACATCTATTAATTGCGATACGTCCGAAGATGATTGAATTTTCTTATAAAAAAGACAATGTTACGGATAAAACTAAGAATAGCGAAAGAGTTTTGTTAATTGAAGCACAAAATGTAGATATTCAGAATCATTATTATACAATTTCTTAAACTATTACGATTATTTGTATTTACTACCAACTCCTGGAGTTTCTTTTCAAGCCCTTTTCAAGGTAAGTTCATCCTCAAACTTAAGCTTATTTACCAATACCTTCCATTTGTACCTATCCTTAGTTATTAGCCCCTAGTTTCTCATCCCTTTTCTTTCCGAATCCATCTTCACATCATCTAATATCTTTAGATCATTATTGTCGATCATCCAACTTTTATTTTCATTCTTTTTTTTTTGATTGTTTACAGCCCATCAAAAAAAAATTCACATCAGTTAAATTTGATGACATAACCTATTTCGTATTTTCCAAAATTTGAAAAAAACTCGAGGGGGTACATGATAGATTTTTGTTAAAAATGGTTGAAATATTGCTAATATCTTTTTGTTAAGAAATGTTTAAACAATGCGCTGGCTTGAACTACAACTTTTCTTGTACAGATTTACATCTTGTACTATAATCATTTAATTCCACTTAGAAAATCGATTACTTAAGTAGAACGCTACTCACGTGTATTTTCTAGTTGTAAGGTATGGCGCGATGCAGATTGAAAAAGTATATGTCATTGCAACTAGTGTATATCGTCTTTTGCTGACTGAAAAGGCGGTTCGAAAACGTGATAAAACTCTATGTTTATATATCAACGTCCTTGAATTTCTTTTCTAAACTTTAGAAGAAAATATTCTTAAATATAACATCCTAAGAATTGAATTACAACGTTAGATAGTCAACCAGAACGTTCATAGACGGATTTAGCAAAAAAAAATTACCAAACCTGAAATATAACTTTAAGGAAACCATTAATGTATCAAATACCCTGGAAATCTGGGCAAAACATCAAGCATTTCTCAATCAAGCAGCGATTAGAGCTCTAATATCTAAACTACTACCCTGCGATGGATTATTATTATTATTATTATTATTATTATTATTATTATTATTATTATTATTATTATTCCCTATTAGAGGGTAACGAAATAGCTAACAGGATATATATATATATATATATATATATATATATATATATATATATATATATACTTATATATACATACATATACACAGGTAGTAGTAGAAGCTAACATCGCTATTCAAAGAATAGCTGAATAGATGCATTTGAAAAAACTTGATCTTGCACCTGAAAAAACAGAGGCGGTACTTTTGGGTGATCGAAAGGAAGCAAGAAGACTCACCATCGAAGTCTTGAATAACGAAATCACTACAAAACCGCAAATTAAATATTTGGGTGTAACCCTAGACACAGGTGCTACAATGAAAAAACATATCGAAATCGTCTGCAAGAAAGCAGAAGCATCTGCTTTGTCTCTAAGTAGAATAATGCCGCAAAAAAATGGGCCTACAGCAAGTAAAAGAAAAATGTTATGTGCAGTAACTCACTCTATTTTGTTATATGCGTCTCCCGTATGGTATGAAACGCTGAAATATGCCAAATACAGGGATATTTGCCAAAAAGTGCAAAGAAAGTTAGCTTTGAGAGTATGTAGTGCTTTCCGCACAGTCTCCACAAACGCGCTGTTAGTGATTTCAGAAATAATACCTATAGAACTGCAGGCTGAGGAACGATACAAAACAAAAGGCAAACAAAGAAATGAGAAGATAGAGATACGTACTGAAATATTAAATCGGTGGCAGGACAAATGGGAACAAGCAGTAACTGGACAATGGACTAGAAGACTGATTCCAAATATTAGAACGTGGGTAAACAGAAAACATGGAGAGGTGAAATACTATCTTAGTCAAATGTTAACAGGACATGGCTGTTTTGAAGCATACTTCCACAGGTTTAAAATCAGTAATACAACGGAATGCACGTACTATAGCCAAATGGATGACGCGGAACACACATTTTTCGTATGTGCAAAATGGAACCCACAGCGAATTGAAGTTGAACAATGTGTAGGAGAAACACTTACTCCAGATAATATTTTACACCATATGTTACAGGATGAAAAAAAATGGAACATAGTATCGGTTATGATCCAGAAAATAATAGAGACAAAAGAAGAAGATAGAAGTAAGCACAGATTAAAATAAGTGTAAAGCAACGCTCGGAATGCTGAAGTAATACTTAACGGTAGTTCCAGCACTCTTCTCAGCAGGTGAATCCACGTATGAGTGGGAAGAGTTTAGTCGGTCGGCAGTAAAACAGCCAATAGCCAACCCGACACTATCTAGGCACAATATTGATCAGCCTAGATGTCTGAGAGCAGATTCGTAATCCCCTCCTTTAAAATATATATATATATATATATATATATATATATATATATATATATATATATATATATATATATATATTATTGGGATGAATTTTACATTTTACGAATAGCATTTGTCAAATCGTTAAGTAAACAAAGCGGCATTTCAATTCGCTAAAGCTGACTATATATATATATATATATATATATATATATATATATATATATATATATATATATATATATATATCCATACGGGGTATAATATTGATTTGCATATAACATTCGGAGCTGAAACGAAACACGAAAATTTTAAAACAATCACCATGTTATTCAAAAATTCGTTCGTACCTTCGTAATATTTGGAAAATGAACGTAAACCACTGAAGAGTCACGCAAAGCGACTCAATTAGTTATTTCTCTTATCAAAAAGTGAAAAGCAATCTACTCACCAATTGGTTTCAAAGAAGAATCTATCAAAATTGTTACAAAACCAAAGGAAAACCACCTCTACATCGATGGAATGAAAGTCTTAACTTCAAAACAGAACCATGTTTTAAATAAAACTGTTTACTAAATTGCGAGAAGAAAAGATGAACCCTTTTTGATCTTGAAGTTCTGTTCGGGAAAGGCGTGCCTTGGTAGCTGATTCCTCGGAATTGCACTTCTCCATTAATAGTAATATACCTGTCGAATAAGTCTTGGAACATCTGCTCTAGGTAGGGATTTTGTTGAATAAAGTTGTTCGAATCTGGACCTCGTAGAATCAATATGGATTTTTGATCTTGAAGAAGACTTTGTAAAGCTTCCTCAGCTAAATCGACAACATTCACAAATACACTGATTGATTCGCGTTTCTATAACCATGTTGTCTTCAAAAACTGCATGTAAACATTTCAGTGGATTATCATTATAACAATCGTCGTTTTATATAAATTCCTTTCATACAATATATTTATTTTCGTAATCACATCGTCAATTGTTTTTTTGGTAACATATTCTGCGAGTCCAGATTGAAAGGGTTAAAAAAAAGTTATTTTCTGACGTATATTCCATATATCTTACGATAAAACGGAAATGGTCTGGAAGGTGATACGAGACTTCGTTGTAATGCGGCCATTTTACGGGTTTCCGATGACGATGATCCCCTTAAACGGCCGTGGCGACGGGAATAACTCCTAACCTACGTAATCTTCTGGTAGAACTGGGACAGTGTTTAGTTGAAATTGCAATGAAAAAATATACACATGACCCATTTCGTTGAACTACAAACTGAAAACGCGCGAGAAAGACTCTTTAAGTAAATAAAAAAGAAATAAAAAACTTTAAACCAAAGAAAAAAAATTACGAAAGTATGGTCAAATCGTTTGACATAGATAAATCAACAACAACCAAAGAAAATAAAACATTTTGGATGGGCTATACCCCCCACTAAAATCCTCCAATCATATTAGAATAAAACACTACATTATGTTATGCGTAGTGAATAACTCTCAAAACAAACTTTATTAAAAACGTCAGCCCAACTTTATTGGGATACATAAATGATAATTATACGTTAGCCCAACTTTCTGGGGATACATAAATGATAGTTATACTTTAGCCCAACTTTATTGGGATACATAAATGATAGTTTTACTTTAGCCCAACTTTATTGGGATACTTAAATGATAGTTATACTTTAGCCCAACTATATTGGGATACATAAATGATAGTTATACGTTAGCCCAACTTTCTGGGGATACATAAATGATAGTTATACTTTAGCCCAACTTTATTGGGATACATAAATGATAGTTATACTTTAGCCCAACTTTATTGGGATACATAAATGATAGTTATACGTTAGCCCAACTAGGTTTGAATCACAGTCCCACAAAGTTTAGGACACTTGGTCCAAGTCTGGGCCTATACTGGACCCATCTTAAAATCCCAGATGGGAAACAATAAGATGCTTTGAATATGGAGCTCCTCGAGGAAGTCTTGAAATTAAAATTTGTTATAATACACGTATATAGAAACGAAATTTTATAATAAAACTGAATTTGCTTTACAAACAATTTCGTATTGAAACACGAGAGAATTCTCTTACGAATTTATCCTTGGAGAAACGGGAAACTACACACAAACTCGATATTCCTTGGGGATAAACAAAATTTTCGCAAGTTATTATGAAATGTTAAATTTCTGTTACAAAGCTTTAGCGAATGCCACTTTGTTTGCTTAACGATTTGACAAGTGCTATTCGTAAAATAAATGTAAAATTCATTCCATTAATATATATATATATATATATATATATATATATATATATATATATATATATATATATATATATATATATATATATATATATATATATATATATATATATATATATATATATATATATATATATATATATATATATATATATATATATATATATATATTTTCGTTTACCATACTTTAGAATAATCAACTGATTCTGAGAATTAAATATTTCGATGTTTACCTGGACAAGTTGTTTACTATTTAGTTCGAAGTGAAGCGTTAAATATCTTTTGAGATTTTCGTTATTGCACGAACAGTTTTATAAATTCAAAACCCAGTTTGTTTTTTCTTAATTCTTTTTCGCACGATTTATAAGTTATTTTATCACAATTCTGTATCTCATTCTAACCAATGATAAGTATTTTCCCCATAAAATCCTCAGATTTCGTTAAAACTACGCGTCGATGAACCACAAATACACAATCTGATGATGAATTGTTCCTAACATCCATTATACATCTATCAGCATTGATTATTTCGTCAATAATCTCAAATTTATATATTCTCAACCGGATTTATTTCAAAAAAGAATGTCCACTTCGGATAAGATCTCAGAAAAAATATAAAAGCTCCTTAATAATATTTTTTATCGTGAAACAAGTTAATTAAAGATCAAACAACTTGAGGTAGACAATCCAATCAACAAGTTTTTTACCCGTTTATTGTATTTATTTTTGTAAAAAACTCACATGCGCAGATATTCATTTATTCATTCCCCTTTTCTAATTATGGTAAACGAAGCTGTGTTTAAGAAAACTTTCTGAAAGGATGAGATCTGATATCATTCTCTCTAATTAATTAAAAGTCCAATTTCAAGCATTAATTCGAGATAAATTGTACAGTCCAATAGCTCAACTGTCCTCATTATCAAAAATAAAGATTAATAACGTCATAAGCCCGAATTCAGTATCAAAACGGATCGTGTTGAACAACGCGGGGTGATTTAATTATTGAGTTAACCTCAAATCAAAAGTTCGTAGGTTTAGATAAGTCCCGCAGATTTTTTTACAAATAGAGTTTATTCTACCAAACATCCCAAACATCCGTACGAAAAATATTTTTTTAATCTGTATATATATATATATATATATATATATATATATATATATCCTGTTAGCTATTTCGTTACCCTCTAATAGGGAATAATAATAATAATAATAATAATAATAATCCATCGCAGGGTAGTAGTTTAGATATTAGAGCTCTAATCGCTGCTTGATTGAGAAATGCTTGATGTTTTGCCCAGATTTCCATAGTATTTGATACATTAATGGTTTCCTTAAAGTTATATTTCAGGTTTGGTAATTTTTTTTTGCTAAATCCGTCTATGAACGTTCTGGTTGACTATCTAACGTTGTAATTCAATTCTTAGGATGTTGTATTTAAGAATATTTTCTTCAAAAGTTTAGTAAAGAAATTCAAGACGTTGATATATAAACATAGAGTTTTATCACGTTTTCGAACCGCCTTTTCAGTCAGCAAAAGACGATATACACTAGTTGCAATGACATATACTTTTTCAATCTGCATCGCGCCATACCTTACAACTAGAAAATACACGTGAGTAGCGTTCAACTTAAGTAATCGATTTTCTAAGTGGAATTAAATGATTATAGTACAAGATGTAAATCTGTACAAGAAAAGTTGTAGTTCAAGCCAGCGCATTGTTTAAACATTTCTTAACAAAAAGATATTAGCAATATTTCAACCATTTTTCATACTTATTTGATGCAGTTTAAGCAAAATTTTTGATGTCGATTCCCACTTAGTCCACTACTAAACTTCTAATACGAAAAAATAATCAAGACAGTGGGCTTTAAACAACAGAAATGCCCAAGAAGGCGGTTTAGTTAGCTGGAAAAGTGATAAAATAAATCATTAAAAATTAGAAGAAATTCAGCTGTAGCACCTGCATTATGAAAATATGTATTAATATCTGTTCTCGATAAATGAAGATCTGTTGTACTTAAAATTTGGGTTGTCAATTTAACTTCCATAGCTATTATGGTTGAGCGAGATTGAAAAAAAAATTAGCTGCTCAGTAACCATCACCTTTGCATTGATAAATTTCGCAAATCATGCAACTTGGAATTTCGTCGAAATGGTCCAATTACAACTCTGGTTAGCAGAAAGATATCGAAACAAATTATATATCGTTAGCTCTAGCGATGTTTATAAAAAAACAAAAGCTTCCTATCACCTTTACTTTTTTTTAACGCATGAATTGTTGTAATAATTTGAATATTTAAGATACATTACATACTGTAAAAGTTATCAAGTTATAACTTCTTGCATAAGTTAAAATAGGAAGAGACATGAAAATCAGGAAAATTGAAGAAAATAAAGTGAATTATTGAAGAAATATGTTAAGGAATCAATCCAATGAGTTTCAAACACAAAAAAAAAGGATAATGAAGTGATAAACTCCATTCTAGTAATGAAAATAATGAATTTTGATCTTATTCTCTCTGCATTAAAAAATAATCTATAAAAAATACATCGAGGGAAAAAGAAGACATGTACAAACAAAATTAAAAGGAGTAACAGAAAGAGGCATATTCAAAATTATACTTATCTACTATTATTGTATATATTTCATAACAGTAAAGGGTGACACAGAGTTGAAAAGCTAAGAACAAATGTGCGAAAACATTTAGAAATAAGGTCCCCTCAAAATTTTTTATACATATAATCAATATCAAATAGATACCTTCCATACAACAGCTGTAAGCCTACACTTCGATGTTTAGGACTTTTTTGAAAAGAATACTGTTCCCTTTGATTTGATAACAATATACTTTCAACTGGTTATTGAGAAGCTAAAAAAATAAAACAAAAGTGTGTGGATATTTGTCAGTAGAAACGGCATTACCTCACCCAATTCAAACAAACATGTTTCTTGAATATTCAACAACTCTAAAATACCTTTGACATGGAGTACAATAAACCATTAAGTTGCATTACAATGTATTCGCTAAGCTAAATTTACACTCAACCAAGTCATATGCATACAGGACTTTCCAGGAAAATTCTTCATTACTCATTCAGTTTCATTGGCAGTTATAGTGTTGTTTGTACAAAGTGATGAAATGGCAAGTGACTTAAAAGTTCTTATTCAAAAACTGGTTAGACAATAATTTGAAATAATGATGGAAACATGACATTACTAAAGTTATTTTTTTCAGACTAGTTTGAGATTTTCAAAGGAAGTCACCTAAAATACTTGGGAAACTATATGATTTAATATCAAATATTAATAATTAATATCAAATTATTAATATTTAGAGAATTAACAACTAATTGGCAACATTTTTCATCAATTCATTGTAAACTACAAGTTACTTATACTTCACAATTGGGGTAGAGTTTCTTTAAAGAATTTAACCAAACAAAAATTACTCAATATTTTATTTTCTTGCCTCAGAAATATGAATAAAACAAGTAAGATGGGTCAGAACAATACGAGGATCTTTTCTATCTCATATTTATTGTGCAGAAATACCACAGTTCATTTGAATGAATTTTATCTTGCAATTCCATAAGGTAGGTTCTCCAAAGCTACCAAAGGTCCCAATGTGAATCCATCCAAACGGTCCTATTATATCAATCATTATATATAGGTAAATATTTAAAAAAAGTGTTGTTGGGGATTGTTTTATCAAATTTCCAAAAATATTACCTAAATGATAGAATCACTGCAAAAATCTTCAAAGCCGTGTGGATGCGATTCTCTTGTTGCTACTTCAGTAATCTAATTCTTTTTTTGTAACTGGACATTCACAGACATTACAATAAAAACTTCCAGGCCCAGTTCAGATCAAGCTACCATAGTGAAATTGGTGAATATGTGAATTCACGCTCCTTTACCTAAAAATAAATTATTTGTAAAGTACTTCCAGTATTGGTGTAGTGCCTATACTTGTTTTTAAAAAAGATATTCAAATACTTGCCAACATCTTAAAAGTATTTAGCTTGTTTAAATCATATTCATCACCATAAAACATTGTGGTGTGTACGTGAGCATTTTCAAATACACAAGTAAGTATAGGTATATTAAGTTCAAAACTCTGACATCAATAAGATGATGATTATGAAGGCAAAATCAGATGAAAGAATACGACATGCAATATCAAATTACTTAGTTAAAGGTGTAGAAAATGTGAGAAATAATTGTACATACCTACTACAAAAATCAAAATTTAAAAAATATATACCTTTTCATTCAAAATTTACTTCATTACTTAAACTGTATTCACCTAATCTTCAAGTATAAAACTTAAACATAAGTTTTCCAACTAGATACCAATTCCGTTCCTATCATTATAATGAATTCCGAAGTTCCTTTGTTTGAAACTTTGGTTTACTTTGACCTTGGACGAATGAAAATGGTAAACCCAGCTGGCATGTTTGAATATAATTGAACCCAACTTACAGAAAACCTCAATGTTGTCAAATTTTACAATTTATTTCTTCATCATCTGGATGCATGTTACGTTCCAAAAATATTTATTTATACATCGTAATATTATTAAAAATCATTAAGAATCTGGCTCTAGTTCTCACTAAATTTAGTTAATTGATAATATTTTCCACATTTGATCTAAACAAAGATCAAGAAAATAATTTTGGCGAGAATGTTTATGAAAAAATATAAGCTATCCAAATAATAATTTTTTATAGCCGTTTATTGTATTTATTTTTGGAAAAAACTCACATGGGCAGATATTCATTCATTCATTCCCCTTTTCTAATTATGGTAAACGAAGCTGTATTTGAGATAGCTTTCTGAAAGGATGAGATTTGATATCAGCTCTTTTGGATTCTCTCTAATTAATTAAAAGATCAATTTCAAGCATTATTTCGAGATAAATTGTACAGTCCAAAACCTCAACTGTCCTCATTATAAAAAATAAAGATTAATAACGTCATAAGCTCGAGTTCAGTATCAAAATGGATCGTGTTGAACAACGCGCGGTGATTTAATTATTGAGTTAACCTCAAACCCCTTGGTAATGGTAATGGTAATGACTGCGCGTCGTCATTTTATATCCCAATGGCTTTTGGGGTGCTATTAAGTTTAAACGAATGCCAATTTAAAACTCAAAATTTAACTTATGGATAGGTACAAATGGAAGGTATTGGTAAATAAGCTTAAGTTTGAAGATGAACTTACCTTGGAAAGGGCTTGAAAAGAAACTACCGGAGTTGGTAGTAAATACAAATAATCGTAGTGGTTTAAGAAATTGTATAATAATGATTATGAATATCTACATTTTGTGCTTCAATTAACAAAACTCTTTCGCTATTCTTAGTTTTATCCGTAACATTGTCTTTTTTATAAGAAAATTCATTATCTTCGGACGTATCGCAATTAATAGATGTAATACCACCGTCAGATTGCATTTTAAATCTCTTCATTCTTCGTTGTTTGAAGTTTTCTTCTTTGGTAGCTTCGGGTGTTGGTTTGGAATTATCTCGAGCGCTCGAACTCGTTAGGACGCTACTACAATCGGTATTACTATCCGTAGCGGGTGTCTTATTTCTCAAATTTTCCATAATTTTGCTTTTATAACTCAAAGGACCCGGTTTAATTGCATCGCAAAAGCAACGCTTCTCTTTTCTCAACCTAGACATATCGGTTTTCAATTTATATCAATATTTGACAAACGAACGACGTTAATGTCAAATTTAACTAACATAACCTCAAGAAAACATTTTGTTATTTACAATTGATTATTTGTATCCAACATACTTATTATAACGTCAGATTCAATTAGACATTGTTTGAATTGGATTCCGCGGTCTAAAAATGTTAATAAAAATAAATGGATTCCCCCAAAAATGGAATAAAAGTCTACAGGCCATATAAATATATTGAAATCCTCCACGGACTCCCGGAGTCCGGATGGTGGCTTTCCGGATATCGAGATAACTAATGTAAATACAAATTTAGATTTCGAAATCACTTTGCTTTAACGTTAAGAATTATTTTTAGGAAACGAATAAATATTAGTGTAAAACCTTGGAAAATGACAAAAATTCGAATATAAAATTCACTACAGTGTGGATATGTAAAGTAACTTTTCGATTATTTCGTGACAATCTAATCAAAATTTTTTATAGCTTATCTGAAGCAAATATTCCAAAACTACAGTTTCGAAAGTCTTCGAAAGCTTTTTTTGGTGATCTCGCATCTCTCGTTTGGCAAAAAAAGTCACTAAGCGATGATTATTAACAACGCGATATTAATTCGATAATTTTCTTATTCAAATGTCCAGTTTTTAACGTGTGATCTATTGAGCCCCTCTTCAACGGTTTCTCTATTGTTCTGTAGCTGATACCACAGACGGATTCAGGTTCTATAAAGGGTATGCCTGCCACTATTTTAGATATTCTGTCATCTATATCGTTACCCTCTAATACAGTGTGTCCCGGAATCTATTGCAGGGTAGTAGTAGATATTAGAGCTCTAGTCGCTGCTTGATTGAAAAATGCTTGATGTTTTGCCCAGATTTCCAGAGTATTTGATACATTAATAGTTTCCTAAAAGTCATATTTCAGGTTTGTTTATTTTTTTTGCTAAATCCGTCTCTGAACTTTCTGGTTGACTATCTAACGTTGTAATTCAATCCTTATGATGTTTTATTTAAGAATATTTTCTTCTAAAGTTTAGTAAAGAAATTCAAGGGCGTTGATATATAAACATAAAGTTTTATAACGTTTTCGAACCGCCTTTTCAGTGAGCAAAAGACGATGTAGACTAGCTTCAATTTTACATCATGACATATACTTTTACAATTTGCATCGTGCTATACCATACTACTACTACTACTTCTAGAAAATACACGTGAGTAGCGTTCAACTTAGATAATCGATTTTCTAAATGGAATTGAATGATTATAGTACAAGGTTTAAATCTGTACAAGAAAAGTTGTAGTTCAAGCAAGAGCATTGTTTGAACATTTCTCAACAAAAATATATTAGTAATATTTCAACCATTTTTCATACTTATTTGATGCAGTTTAAGCAAAATTTTTATGTCGATTCGCACTTAGTCAATTACTAAACTTCTAATATGAAAAAATAATCAAGACAGTGGGTTTTAAACAACAGAAATGCTCAAGAAGGCGGTTTACCAATCACCTTATTAATCAGATTTAGCCTTCGGCGACATAAACTATATTAAAATTTGGATCTAAAACGACGTATTAGTTGATAAACAAATAATAAATGATTGTGTTGTTTGTTGTTGGAGACGTTGATGGATTTTGATAGGAAAATAATAATTAGAGTAGAGGATAGAAGTTTTAGTATGATTTGAAGTAAAGCAGATGTTTATAGAAAAACGTCCGTGGAACTGATCAAATTAAATACGTATATGTTTTAATCATCAGTTGTAGTAATTACAGAAAAATAAAAACTATAAGAGCCTCTGCATTGATTTAGAGATGTAATGTTTGTAAATTTATTAAAATATTACAAATTATTTTCAAAAAAAAATTGAAACAACTTAAACGATATTGAAGAAAAATGAAAATAAAAAAGTTGAGAGTGTTTTTATGTGAAAAACTAATTTGATTTACATACATATATGAAAAAGTCTAAACAAACATGTTTTTTTGATATTGAAATTACATAAATACTTCTATAAATTAATTGTTTCTCATTGTAATTAAATTAAATTAAATTAAAAATCCCTTTTTCAGATGAGAAAAATACTGAAACCATCTGTTCAAATTTCACTTGTAAAATATTTGTTTGTAGTGACTTTGATTCAACAATTTTACCAAGTCTTTACGATCCCAAAACGAAATAGAATTTATTCAGGGTCTTATTCGGCAAGTGGTAGCTTTTATACTTTAGATTCCTCCGCCAGGATCTCAGCACTTCTTTTTTTCTATTTGTATATTTACATTTACCATATTCGAGTTTATTTGTTCAGCTGCGAAATTGAGATGTACTTGTACAGAATATAATTTTTTTTCCTTTACAGAACGGTAAAAAAATGAAAAGATATAACTAAATAACGAACATTTTAGACTATGATATGAAGTTGGAAACAAGTTTATAATTGCCCTGAAAACATACTTCGTTCCTTAAACTTAATTTTAGGTCTAACTATTTACCTATGTTTTACCCCAAACGTCTCTTAACCACGTCAATTAGTAAGTTTTCACACCAAATAGTTTCCAAAAAAACCAACAAAACTAGTTGAGTTCCAACTAAAAATTCCAAGTTCATCTACGATTTTTTTCTTAGGATTCTGGTCTGAATAATTACATCAAAAAAAATTTAAGATAATTCTTATAAACTCTTTGTATAGATACATGTTTGAATGAGTGACTTTTGAAGTATATTTTAAAAATTTTCGAACCCCAACAAATCAATTTTTACCTCACATTATTAATTATTGGAAAACAAATTTCAAACACCTGTTCCCTGTAAAATTAGCCGTCTAGATGTGAAATAAAAATGTACGGCCGGATTCATTGTATTTGTGAATGTGTATGAGCAATTCTAAAACATTGCGGTGGCCTTTGAATTTTTTTTTTATTTCAAGGGTACTTCTGAATAGAAGAGAGCAAATTTAATGCATAAATTTACCGTATTTGCACAATGCAAATGTAAAAAAGGGGTATTATCATGTCCATTATATTAACATACGCGATTCCAGGTAATTGAAAGTCAAAAAAAAATACAAATTTGAATCGAAATCCACACATGAACGTCGAATCTAACTTCAATATTATAATTACATTAAAATCCTCGATCATTTCTTTCAACAACTTCGGGTTTTTCGTTTTTTCCCGCTAGTTTATAACTCCTACTTTCCTAAAGACTTCTTGCTTAATCATTTCTTCCAAGAACTGCAGTTTCAGTTTCTCTGATTGCATCATATCGTACTGTATATTGTATAAGGACACAGAAATACGCATTTGAAATTTTAGATGGAGAAATCAAGATCAAATGGTTCGAAAAGTATTTGTCAATGTTTGCAAACATAAATCTAAATCTCCACGTCTGAATAGGATTCATGGAATGTTATTTGTGGTCAGTACTGCTGTAGAAAGTGGAAATTTGGATCTGGATTGCTCAAACGATCAAAAAATTTGAGACGCGGCTCTATAGACGCATCTTGAAGACACCTTGGACTGACTAGATCACCAACGACGAAGTGCTAAGACGCATTAGTCGCAACAGAAAGCTGTTGACAATTATTAAGATTGCGTACGCCATTGAAACAACTGTCATACATAAAAAAGAAGAAGAAGATTGCAGAAAAATAAAGAAATAGAAGAAAAACTGGGAGGAGGAAATGTGAGGTATGCAAAAGACTAAAATAGGCAGGACACATAACGAGAATTTGTAAGTAGGATAATGGATACCTCTATGGACAAGAAACATAGGCAGATGAGGAAATACCTAGAGAAATCGAATTGAGGGAGAAGACAGGACCAAAAAAAACTGTAGCAAAAGCCACAAGGGGAGTAAACCACCCCAATAAAAAGATAGATAAGTATTGTTCCTTTTATAGACAAGGAGTTTGTGGACGTTGTTAGGATTTGACGAGATTGGTTTATAGCTTGGAAACCTCATACATGTCCTAACCTAACATTTTCTTTACTTATTTTTTGATGAAAGAAATTCAAAATTTTTTATCTCCAAGTAGTAATAGTTTTAGAAAAATTCGTTAAAGAAATTTTACGTAATCTAATAGATCATCTTGTATCGTAAAAAACAACCAAAAAAAAATAATTCATCTATTCCGAAATGGAAAATTTATGTCCAAGCTCAAAATACGGAAAAATAGGCAAAATGATGACAAAAAGAAAAAGTATAAAAAACGGCCGACGGTCGTTGTTAAATATAGAAAAGCAGTTGTAGACTCGAGCTGGGTATTTCTGACCGGAATGGACATATATTACGAGACCTTAGTTTATTCTACAGAATTAAGCTTCCAAGTGCTTTTTACTAGTCGCACAATAAAATAAGAAAATTGTAAAATAATTCAATCTCCGAGTTTAATGTTTAACCTCCGATTCTCCAAATATCTTTGAGAACTTTTGTAAGAAACGGGCGGCGTCGAGGACGTCATTAGACTATGCGAATGTCTTTTAATCTCAAATTCGGCATGACACCATTTTTAATTAATAACGACTGCTTTATTCGATATTATTCCAAAGAGCAGACGGATGTAAAAGCAGACATAATTTATTAGATGTATATGCAGCAAATGTCGCTATTAGTTTTCTTTGTTTATCACATGAAAACAACTCAAATTTTAAAACTACTCGGACCACCAAACGTCTTTTTTCGTAAATACAAACATTAGCTATTATAGAATAGATTTCATTAATATTTGGCTTTTGAAAGACCTTCAATAATATTGATAATGATTATCCATTGAGGAAAAGTCTTCTCGCCATACTAAGAAAGCAAGAAGACTTAAACATTATCCTAATTGATACTATTAACTCCCAGGATACTTCCCAGGAGCTTGCCTGTATTTTATAGACACTGGATTATAGCTCTAAACGAATTATCCTTTTTTGAACGAAAACAGATTTGTTTTATTCGATGATTTTTCCAAAAACGTCTCTCCATACTAAAGAGGAACAGTCTTTTTTGGGTACATATAGCATTTGGTAGGACAAACAAGATTGTTCTTCATAAACAGACACTAAGAACACAAGACGACTTAAATATTGTCTATTTTTAGGTGAATATATGAAAATAAGTGTTCGGAATATCTATTTTTAAGAAGGAAATGTCTTGGTTGCGAAATATCAAACAACGGACATACCTACACGATATAAAGTTTTTAATACAGACGAAATAATTGAAAAATATCATCGCAAACATCCCTTAATGGATAGTATTACAAAAATAATGATCCAAATCGCTAAAACCTGCTGGAACCGATGTAAGACACCATCAAATATACCCAGGATACTTCTCAGAAGCTTGGCTATAGAACACAGACACCAGATTTTAGATCTAAACTAATTATCTCTTTTTAGATGAAACCAGATTTGTTTTATTCGATGATAGTAGTTTGAAGTGGTCTAAGGCATTCAGAAAGACTAGATTTTTTTAGTTCCATACTAAAGAGGAACAGTCTTTTTTGGGTACATATAGGATTTGGTGAGACAAACAAGTTTGTTTTCCATAAACAGACACTAAGAACACAAGAAGATTTAAATACTATCCTAATTGATACAATTAACTATCTGGTGTTCCAGATCGACCATTTTTGTCCATATTAAAAAGGAACAGACTTAAACATTATCCTAATTGATACCGTTCACTACTCGTTGATCCAGATCATCCATTTCTACAATTTTTTTGTCGCTGAAATTCGCTGTCGCGAGAAATTTCTCGAAAACAATTTAAGGTAATAGACGAATATTTATCAGTTATCGTACTTTATACAAAATGATTTTTTCTAAACATATAACCGAGCTAGAAGTTTCACCACAACAAAGTACAATCAGTATATTTACCTTATAACGACTACAACAACAAGTTAATAAAGATTAAGACGAAGGAAGGCACCTTCATGTTGCACGCTGCTGTAAACGCAGAAAGCAATACGTCCCTCTATTCATACAAATTCATTCGTCTGTGATATCAACAATGCAAATGGCAGAGTGGTTCTCCGTCAACCGGAAAATACACAACACGTGAATGAGAAATGAAAAAATTATTGATAATAAAACTTCGTATACGAAAAAAATCTACATATGATATCAATTGTATTAAAATATTTCGATTGAGTATTGAAATTCTGGTAATACTTGAAGAAATTAACACTAAAGACTTTAATTAGGTGCTAATATAAAGGATGTACATCGCATTTTATAATTTTAACCCAAAGTTCGTTACGACAAGTCCTTTAAGACATTTGTCTTTGGATTTAGATACAAGAAACTGTCGCACTGTATTTCTGGATTGTCAATTACTAATTTAGAAACCTCATCTATCATTAATATTTTTTCAAGTTCATTTCTTCATTTTGTTAAGTATAGTATCAATTAATTCATCATAATTTTTATTTTAATCTTAATTTGCGTCCTATATTTCCTTTACTGGCTTTGTTAATTTCTTAATTTGTAAATACTTACTTATTTATATATATTTATACTCTTTTAGCTATAGTTCTATAATTATTATCTGTTTTACTTTTTATCAGCAGTAATTTATATAACAAAATATACTTATTCTAGCAGAATATAAACTAAATGCAGTCTTCTTAAATATTAAACAACAAAACAGAACATTTTTAAAGTTTAGACCTACATCAATGTAAGTTACATTAATAAAATTTTAAATCAAAATAATCAATCCAATACTTATTTTCATCAACTTAAAGTTTTGATCAACAACCTACTCAATGAAAACAATCATAACTTCAACTACAAAAATAAAAAGCAATTATTGCACTCACAACACGATTTGTCTATCTAGCTATTAAAGCGTTTTCCTCAGCCTCTTGCCTTTTTACTTATCAGTTTTTTTGTATTTATCATTTTTTCCGATAGCTTTTAGAATATCTTCCCTTTTTAAAAGTAATTTATAAAAATCAGTGCAACTGTATTCTTGGAAATTGAATTTAATTTTAATTATTGAAGAAACTTGTTTGTACGCTTAGTAAATTTCTTTCTTTAGTCCATTGTAGTGTAATTAATGAGAATACCCTCTCCACGTTGGCATTATGCGCCGGAATGCAAAAAAAATATTGCGAAATTTCCAGCAATTCCGAATATAAATTCGCATTTGGCGTTTTAAAAAATTTTACCCAAAGTTGATTGGATTTTAAAAGCTTATCTTGTTCAGTTAAGTTTTTGCAAAAATCCTTTAAATCCACCCATTCATCAATTAATTTTGCGTCGTCAATGTCTATATTTTTATCTTTTAAATAGAGGACAGTGTCTTCAATAAGAGTCCACTCTGTGTTGTTATTAATTTTCGGCAAAACATCCAATCAAATTTCTCAAATTGTTTTAAAGGTTTCATCCATTCTTCAATATATCTTTTAATTTCATTGTAGAAGTCATGTGTGCATTTTTTAAACTCTTGTTTCCTGTTTTCATCTTCTTTATAATATTTATAATACTCTGAACGTTCAGCGGCACAAAATTTTCCTTAACTCGGTCTTCTAAACTTTTTGTTATGGAAGAAAGTATGCTTTTTGTTTCAAGAATTGAATTATCGCCTTTTTCTCTAATGTTTAATTAAAACAGGTGGCCTTTCTATGCTTTCAAAATAATTAAGTAAAGGACGGTAGAGCTTCAGAATTCGCTCGATAGCTGGAAACAGGAAACGCGTTTTGGAATGATACAGAAGCTGTTTATATTCGACCTCAGCGGTTTCGCATAATTCTTTAAGAGCTTCGGTTCGTACTGTGTAAATGGAAAAAAAATTATAAATTTTTAAGACGATGGATTCAATGTCTACTGCCAGTAAATCACATCCGTGGTACACTGCGTTGTTAATGACATGTCCAGAGCAACCCACACCAACCAAGTTTGGGTTTAGATTTTCCTTCAGCTTGTGGAAAACATTATTTGTTCCAAATCTATCTATCCCACCGAAGTTTGTATTGCAATTATCTCCACCAAAAGCAATACATTTAGACAAGAGATCATGCCGGCGAAGCTGTGTTATTATCAGTTCGGTAATAGTGTCAGATGTCTCGTTTTTAGTGTTTTCAATTTCAAGCACCTTAGTAGTGATTCCATTTTTTTTACATCAAAATATTGAATAACCAGCGGGAATAATTTTGTGCTTCCGTGATTACTAGCATCAGTAGCCACACTTATGAATGGTACATCTTGTAAATCAGTCTTAAATTGTTTAACCGACAAAGGGCTCAGCCCTCCGGTGGCAATCGCAGTTGCTTTTGTTCGATTGCACGTAACTTTTTTTGCAGTATCTGACGTCGAAAATAATTCGCGGTTGAGAGCACAAGTGCAGTCCAATGAATTAAAAGACATATGATGACATATGATTACTTACTGATAGACGAGAGCGCCTTCCGCTGCTGAAATAAGGAGGTCTTCCGATGTCGATCTCACAAAATATGTTGCAATATTTTTAAATTTTTAAATTTGTTTTGTGTTTCAGCGTACTTAAATGCTCATTTAGGGCTGTAACGCCTTTGTTTGCGATTGAAATACTCGTAGAACAAACGACACAAAACGCTTCCAAGTCATATCTTCCTTTTTTAAACATCGGGAACTTACTTTCCAAATCACTGTTAAATAGGCATTTACGCTTAGGCATTTTGATGTACCACATGTACCTACGTAAGTTCACCCGCTTAACTGGAACGACGCGATATCTGCATTCGTCAAACCGTTGTTGCGGAGTGCGGGACGCGCGTCGTGAATTCGAACGAACGAACGGTGGACCGCGGCTACCACGACGGGAGGGGTGGGGGAACGGTGAATACACATGGTTCGTCGGTTGATCGTGGTGTGCGAGCATAGATAGTGCGTAACTCGCGGGCGACACAATTTTCTTTAAATTTTCTTATTTAAAAACCCGGTCTACAAATGAAACCTTCCCCGGACGGTCCCCGGATGCCCTCTAAACTAGGACAAATCCGGGGAAACCCGGACGGATGGCAACCCTGGGCCAACATATAGGTTTTTAATGAGGATATGCTTATTTATTATAATTAATAGTCAATTTATGTCAAAAACAAGAAGAATGAAATATGAAAAAGAGCCATGATGAGGAACATTATGCTGAAAACAAAAAACGTGAAACAGAAAAGTCAAAAGTGTAAAATGAAGAAAGAAAGAACAAGAAATAAGGAAATCAAAAAGATAAAATTATGCCCCATCGCGTCATTTTACAACAAAAACAATAATAATTCATTAACAAGCTCAAAAAATTCATTTCATTTTATCAATATCAATACGTTAGATTTGTGGTATCAACACATCAAAAAATACAGAATGATTTCCAAATGATGGGCCCTCTTGGACCTGGGGCCCGAGGCTATTGCCCCCCCAAGCCCCTGGCTTAATCCGGTACTGGTCCAATCCTTTTTGTCCGTTTTATTTCGTTATCTGTAATTAAATCTTCGAGATATTTAAAAGTCTTTTCTCCTGTTGGTTTAGACGATAAAGACTTGCAACAAAGCAGTTCTTTTATGCTTTCATTGGGATCGAACCTAACAAAGGCTAATAGATTAGCCTGGCCAGCAACTTCAGTACTTTCATCAAGTTGATGTGAAAAGTTTCTTTTAAAACTGTAACCGTGAGTTTGACCGATTTTTTTGTTTCCTTTTCAGCGAATGAATCGTCAGATTCTACCCTACAGGGTGTTTTGTTCCTTTTTTAGCTATCAATAAGGATAGGCGATATGATGCAATTGTAGTTTGTCTATTTTTCTCACCAGAAATTGATGTTTTCATTATTGAGTTTGACTTTAAGAAATCTTTTCCTTCATACTGAAAAAAATACATATGTTTTTTTTGTGATTATCTTTGCAGTTTTTAAGGTTTCATACTCTCATCAGCAAATACTTCGAAACATAAAACACACTAAAGTAGCAGGTCGTCATCTGTGTCAGTAACCACAAAAACCATATTTCAAATAATCAGCAATGTACTTACGGGACTTACTTCTTAAGGATTTCTTTTAAAAAATTCTAAAATAGGCTAATAAAAATAAGTTAGGCATTGAGATGTTTATTATTATAAATTATTAATAAATGAATTTTGACTTATCACCTGGTTTGAAATAAGAACTTTCAAGGCACTTACCATTTAACCAATCAAATCATCTATTTGTTTTTCAACTAGAAATATTCAGGCAATTTAAAACAAAATTTGCTCCAGTCTCAACAACTAGGCCCCGTAAGGGTTCGTATTTCTATATCAAAATGTCCGTCGATGATGGACAATGCCATATTAGTCACACAGAGTGACTAATTCCATAGATCGAAATATATTACGAAAAAAAGTCGATTAATCACCCTGTATATGGCCATCAAAATTTACAAACTTAATATAAAAAATAATCAAACCTGTATATGAGTTTACAAATTTCCCACTCTCCACATTCAATTGATAAAAAAATCGCACTCTTTTTAAGGTAACTTGAAATTTATTTCGATTTTCACTCCAAATGAAATATTGGAATAAGTAAAATCATCCTGTATGTAAGGTAACTTAATAATTTCGATATTAAAACAAAATCATCTTGTACGTGACATGAACTAAAAAAATGGTATGGTACAACACTAATCTAATGAAAGTGACCAAGAGAAATATTAGACTTACCGGTACTAAGGAATCTTTCAAGCAAAAATAATTCTCGATATCAGGATCATCTTCCACCATAGCCGGCCACCATGGATAACCTTCGATTTTCGCCCAGACGATGCTACCCGCGTTATATTTATTAAATATCATCAGCTCCTTTTCTTTATCGTCGATCGATTCTTCTTTGATTTAGCATCTATTATACCTCCCATCTGGATTCATCCAACAATACCATTTGTCAGATAGATCCAGGGGATCTCTCACGTCGGGCAGGTATCTATACTTGTCGCAAGAGTCGCAATACACATAGAGACCGACGTTTCTGAATTCTTGAAGTGATCTCATTTTCTCGTAGAAGCATTCGTTCGAAAAGTTCATATGTTCCTCCTCTTTCACATCTTTTCTGTTTAGAACTTCCTTGGAATTGGCGTCGCTACAGTTCATTGGTGGTGACGAATCGAACTTATTTGCAGGAGTCACTATGATCTTCTCACCGTTAGCATATTTTTCCTCCTTTGGAGCTTGGAACGATGCCGTTGAGTTTTGGTCTTGATAAGTTTGTTTTTTCTTCTCCTTAACCAACTTCAACCAGTTATTGAATTTTGTCACTACCAAATTTTTGTAATACAAATTGTTTTCTTTACTCAAAGACGACGGCATTTTAAAACTTCTATAATTTTAATATACATATAACACTTATTAACCGTCTTACTTTCATTCACTTAAAAAAATATTTCTGACAATTGTTGCTATAGATACGATGATTTAACTATCTGAAACAAATAAAATGAAAATATGTAGACATATATGTAATACCAACTGTCCATATAGGAGTCTTACTTATATGAGTAATAATAGTATTACCATTCTATAAAGAATATTCTTTATACAATGGTATTACAGTATATGTTAGACAATGTATTATAACCAAAATAATATTATACAACGTTGACTACAATATTTTTTGTATTGAAAGGGAAAACGACAACATACTAGTACGTTGTGAAGTGGATTAGACAGTTTAGGTTATTGCGTATCTGTCATTATATTAAGTTATAACAATAAAAAGGATATTTTTATTCTAATAATACTAAAAACAACAAGTTATGGGTCCGAGACTTTTCACTGTATAAATAAATAATTCGAATTACGAAACTAAAAACGAAAATTCATTAGAACAAAAAACTCTTTTCTGGAAACTGTAAAATAAGTGGAATAACTTTAAAAGCATATAGAATTATGGACTTGGTTATAAATCGCATACCGAGTATTATTTATGATTATGATATAAACATACATTTGTCAACACATATAAGCTGTACTGGTAAATGATACGGAAATATTTGAAAAATTGTCTAAGCTGTATGAAGGAGATACAGAACAATTAAAAGGTAAGGTCACTCAAAAATTTTTCAGCTATACCTATAAGAGAAATGACAATCAATATATCTGTATTTATGATAATAACCACAATGAGAGGCGATGAGTATACATATTTAAAAAACTAGAAGATCAAAGCATGATGAAATCTGCAAAACCTGACATAAGCGTAAAAGGTATTGGAAACACACATTTTGAAGAATGCTTTCTTCAGAATGTTATAATATTTTCACTGGAACACAAAAGTTAAGTGTCAGACTGGATAATAGAATACATAAAAATGTTTGAAACTAAATTTGATAAAATGTAAACGAGTTTTGTTATTACATTTTTAATTATTCAAAATTACGATGACCAATTTGCAAAAAATGCATTCCTCTCGCTATAAAAAGATGGATACATAAACACGAATCAATCAAATCTACAAAAATCAATACTAAAAAAATATTTAATGACAGAAAAAAACATACAAAGCAAATTGATGTGAATCGGAGCGTGACTATTTAACCGATAAACGTGTTTGGTTTTCTATATTTTTCTAAAAATTTGTTCTCTCTATTATGAGCAATTGTTTTTGATTCTTTTATCGTTTTTAACATATACAGGGTGATGAATGTTAGGTTGGAACTCAACAACAACGAAACTACCATTTTTTAAAATAAATTTTACACTGTTAAATATTTTTCTTTCACTTTGTTTAATGAAAGACTCACACGTTACTTTTATTTTTGTTTTTGTATATTTTTGTACGTTTTTAGACGTTCTTTTATTAAATTTTTACTACTAACTACATATTTAGTATCATTTTTGTCTATTTTTCGACATTATTTCATTGAATTTTCTTCTTCTTCTTGATTCTAGGCCTATTCCGGTTTTTTCCGTAATTTTTGAAATACAATAAATTTTGACTTTTTTTAAAACGAAAGACTCCAAAAATCAAGAAAATTTAGAAGTAAAAACATATTAAAAGGTCTAAAAAATTAGAAATTAAATAAACATATACAAAAGTCAGACAAAGCTTTCGAAAAATCAGATATCTATGCGAAAGGTTTCGAGGGCCTAAATGCTCTTAGAATAAACAGCTTATTACTTGGTTATCGAAACGCGCGTCAACTATATCGGCGTGAACAATGTATTCAGTCTGTTTGGTTATATAGCCACTGCTTTTTATAAATAAATCCCAAGCAGTACGCTGCATCACAAAATAAACTTCTACATTTCGTATAAATAGTATGTAATGAATTAAAAACCGAAATTGCAGGATATGTTGTGATGTCTACTAGTCGAAATCGGATATTTTAAATTTCAAAAAGTCATAAAAAAAACATCACGAACCCCTGTTAGAATATATGGAACGCAACCAATTTTTAGTTAACTGTCAAATGTTGCTAATGTAAGTTGACGTCTGTCAATTGATCTTATCAATCTTGCTCTTTTATGTGTAAGACTAAAATTACAATAAATTGTTTGTACTGAAAATCATATCAGTTATTATTTTCAAACCACGTAACTTTCCTTTATGGTAGCAGAGCGTGGTTCCGTGGAAATAACAGAAGACTGAAGAAAGTGATTATACAAGTGTTAAAATTAAGTTTAGTAATATGGAGGTTATAATTACAACGTACTTCTCGTCAAACTTCATCTTCAAAATGGGTTCAAATTTGTTTGATTTGGAAAAACTAGTCGGAAGAGAAAATTTTACCACTTGGAAAACATTTACAGCATGAGGATTTGTGGTGTTGTATCGAACCGTCTGATAACAAACCAATTAAAGCAAGTAAGGTTGTAAATGCCAAAGCCAAGTTGATTTTACTTCTGGACCCTCAAAATTATGTTCATGTTCAAGATTGTTCAACTGCAAAAGAGGTATGGGAATGTTTACAACAAGCTTTTGATGATAAAGGGTTCACGCGAAGAGTTGGCTTACTAAAAGACTTAATAAATATTAAATTGGAATCTAGTAATAGTGTTGAAGAATATGTGAGCAAGATCATCAATACTGCTCATAACCTGCGTAACATTGATTTTGACGTAAACAATGAATGGCTTGGTACTTTGATGCTGACAGGCTTACCAGATGAATACAAGCCCATGATTATGTTGCTTGAGAGCTCAGGCAGCAAGTTAAAAACAGAGGACCAAGATGCTATAATTGCAATAAATAAGGTCATTTTGCTAAACTATGTAAACAACCAAAGAAGTTAGCGAATAAAGGAGAAGGTTTCCCAGTAACTGTTAAACAAAATGTGAGTGATAAATAGCTAATAGACTCAGGAGCATCTTTGCACATGACTTGCAAGATGACTGGTTGTATAATGTCACTGAGCCAACTGTGAAAAGTGTTACTGTGGCAAACAGAGAGCCATTAACTGTAAAAGGAGTTGGATGTGTGGACATTCAAATAAATCAGAAAGATAAAATACAAGTTAAAAATGTACTGTTTGTTCCTGGTTTAGCTGCCAATCTCCTTTCAGTCAGCACAATCGTGAAGAATGGGCATAATGTTATATTTTATGACAAGGGATGTGACATTCAGAATGCTAAAGGAGAGGTTATCTGTAATGCAGTATTGAAAAATAACCTATATGTTATGAACATAAGTGGAGAAGAGGTTCATCTGACTTCAAGTGCTGTGAATTCTAATGACACTTATATGTGGCATCTGCGAATGGGACACTTGAATTTTTCAGACATTAAGAAAGTGCCAAATTGTGTTGAAGGTTTGTCTTTGACTTTAGACAAAGGTAATGTGATCACATGTATTCATTGTTGCTCGGTTGCCATTTAAAAATGTAGGTTTAAGAGTAGTAAGACCACTTGAACTAATACATTCTGATTTATGTGACCCTATGAAAAATATTTCATATGCAGGTAAGAAATATTTTATAACTTTCATTGATGACTACACATGAATGGTACATGTGTACTTTCTTAAAGATAAAATGAGTGTACTTGATACGTTCAAAGATTTCAAGTCAAAAGTAGAGAATGAATTGAATTGTAAAATTAAAAAGTTACGCACAGATAATGGTAAAGAGTACTGTAATAACAATTTTGAGAAATTTTTAACTAATCATGGTATAATTCATCAGACATCTACTCCGAACACTCCAGAGCACAATGGCTTGGCAGAACGAATGAACAGAACACTAGTAGAGAGAGCAAGGTGTATGTTGTTTTATGCCAACCTGGAGAAGAAACTATGGGCTGAAGCTTTGGCAACTGCTACGTATATTGTAAATAGATCTCCTACAAAGGCTTTGGAAGGTAAAACACCGAATGAACTGTGGAAAGGTAAAAAACCCAATTTATCTCATTTAAAGATTTTTGGCTCTGTTGCTATGGTACATGTACCAAAAGAAAAACGTCAAAAATGGGATAGACAGGTCTATGATAGTAATGTAACTGTTCGATCACTCCATACACGTGACAAACAGCACAGTGATAATAATGAAAATCATATGTGTTTCTCTACTGAACTGACCGACCCACAGACAGTTGAGGAAGCTTTGACTTCACTACTGGCTAACAAATGGAAAAAGGCTATGGATGAGGAATATACTTCTCTGATGAAAAACAATACGTGGAATTTAACAGATCTTTGTCCAGGAAAAAAGGGCTTTACCTAGCAAATGGATATTTAAAACAAAAACAAACCAGAGTGGAAATGTTGTACGTTACAAAGCAAGACTTGTTATAAAAGGCTATGAACAGAAAAAGGGCATTGACTACGAAGAAACATACTCACCAGTTGTCAGGTACACAACAATTCGTTTTATATTTGCCTTAGCAGCTAAATATCAGCTACAGATTGATCAGATGGATGAAGTGTCAGCCTTTCTTCAAGGAGAATTGAAGGCGCTTTTTGATATGAAAGATATTGGTCCAGCAAGTCAATGTGTGGGTTTACACATTAAGAGAGAAAAAGAAAAAGTAATTATTGATCAAGAAAAATATATAACTGAAATTTTGACTCATTTCAGAATGTCAGACTGCAAACCTGTGAAAACTCCATTTGAAATTGGTATGAAATTCATGAATTTTGGTTTCTAATTGCAAAAGAGAGTCTCTTGTGATAATATTTTTTTTTTGTTTTCGAAAAAAAAGTCTATAGTAAATTTGTATTCAAATAAAACTAGTATTTGATATTATTTCATTCAAACATTCTATGTTAGATAAATCAAAAGCAAAAACGAATACAGTTACATAGCAATGTTGCCTAGCTTATATTTTTTCATTAACATTCTCGCCAAAATTATATTCTTCATCTTTGTTTAGATCAATTGTGGAGAATATTGTCAATTAACCAAATTGAGTGAGAACTAGAGCCAGATTCTCATTTGTTTTTAATAATATTACGATATATAAATAAATATTTTTGAAACGTAACATGCATCCAGATAATAAACAAATAAATTGTAAAATTTGACAACATTAAGGTTTACTATAAGTTGGCTTCAATTATATTCAAACATGTCATCTGGGTTCATCTTATTTATTCGTCCAAGGTCAAAGTAAACCAAAGTTCCAAACAAAAGAAATTCGGAATTCATTATAATGACAGGAACGGAATTTGTATCTAGTTGTAAAACTTACTTATGTTTAAGTTTTATACGTGAAGATTATGTGAATACAGTTTAAGTAATGAAGTAAATATTGATTGAAAATGTATATATTTTTTAAATTTGGATTCTTATAGTAGGTATGTACAATTATTTCTCACATTTTCTACACCTTTAACTAAGTAATTTGATATTGCATGTCGTATTCTTCCATCTGATTTTGCCATCATAATCATCATCTTATTGATGTCAGAGTTTTGAACTTAATATACCTATACTTACTTGTGTATTTGAAAATGCTCACGTACACACCACAATGTTTTATGTTGATGAATATGACTTAAACAAGCTAAATGCTTTTAAGATGTTTGCAAGTATTTGAATATCTTTTTTATTAAGAAGTATATGCACTACACCAATATTGGAAGTAGTTTACTAATAATTTATTTTTAGGTAAAGGAGCGTGATTTCTAATTTACAAAAATGGCCTCTAATAAAAAAGAATTGTACATACTCTTAACATATTCACCAATTCCACTATGGTAGCTTGATCTGAACTGGGCCTGGAAGTTTGTATTGTAATGTCTGTTAATGTCCAGTTACAACAAAAGAATTAGATTATTGAAGTAGCAACTAGAGAACCGCATCCACCCGGTTTTGAAGATTTTTGCAGTGATTTTATCATTTAGGTAAAATTTTTTGAAATTTGATAAAACAATCCCCAACAACACTTTTTTTTTAAATATTTACCTATATATAATGATTGATTTAATAGAAGCGTTTGGATGGATTCACATGGGGACCTTTAGTAGCTTTGGAGTACTTAACTTATGGAATTGCAAGATAAAGATCATTCAAATCACAGACCACACCAGGCGGGAAAGTAGATCCAAAAAGAAGGCAGTTTTTTTCATCATTGTTCAGTACATTACAAATCGTAGTTATCTGTCTTTATCACACTTACTACAAAACGTTTGTAGAGGCCCTTTTGTATTTACAGAAATCTTTCGAAAGTTACATGCACTTGGATTCTATTTGTGGGTTTGTGTGGTTTCAATAATCATCATTCACCGGAAAATGAGATTTTGTATTGTGTGCGGTAATTCTGAAGACGACGTAAAGCATTTATTTTGCTTTCCCCGTAGCACAGACAGGTAAACAGAAAATTTATTATCTTGTTGTGTAAGTACCCATACGTTTATGCATGTTAGATGAATGTTTGGTTTTTTATTACTGAGGTTTCCTTACTGCAAAGATTAAAATCGAGCTGTACCAGATGAAACTAAAAAACAGGTTGCTATTTTACAATGTACAATAATTACATGTGTGTTACAGGTCGCAAATATGGCAGGAAGCTATGGGAATGAAATATAGACCACTATGTGGCCATGTTAGAATCTGCAATGAGCATTTCACAAAAGATAGATTTGTGCCGTGTACCTCAGTTTTACGTTTGAAAGCTGATGCAGTGCCCACAATTCTGGAAGTCCAGAAGGACCATGTTATGAAGGTTGTATTTTAATATTAATTAGGTTTGTATTTTACAATGAAAATAATAATTTTAGGGACTCGACCAGATAGCAAATAAAAAAGTAAACATTATATCCCAATATATAATAAAGCCAGAACCACAGGTACTGAATTATACATATTATTCTAGATGATTTGCTTTTATCTTGCTTTATGCAATAAAACATAACTTAGGTGTTAATTGAAATTCAATTTCTTAGACTCTTTTGGATACCAAATCATTAAGTAATGCAAACAGTGAAGTTACTGAACATGAGAAAACAAATTCCTCGCAGTCACCATCCCAACGGACTGTCACACCAATTTCAAGTACAGTTAGATGTAGAAGGACTCTTTTTAAGGACGTTGAAGGCTTGTGTTCAACACAGATAACACCAAGAAAGCAAAAGTTGATGGTTATTGTGAAGAGGAAGCAGGGTCGCATAAGAAAATTACAAAAAGTTTGCAAACAAAAAGGGAAAAGGATTAAAACTTTGGAAAATATAGCAATGAATAATTGTTTCAAAGGTAAACAACAAGTAATTATAATTTGTATTTACTTCTAAACTAATAATTTTTTTCCTTGCAGGCATGCCATCTACCATATCTAACTTTATGATGTCTCGGATTCGTTGTGCCAAGCGCTCGCCACATGGAAGACGGTGGACACTGGATGACAAAATAATGTCTTTAGCGATTTATAAACGAAGCCCAAAATGCTATGCTTTATTAGAACGTCTCTTAGTACTTCCATCAAGAAGAACACTTTTTTCATTACTGCAGAGCATTCCTTTCGATGTGGGAATTAATGAACGCCTTTTCCTTCATCTAGGGCACTGCCTTCAACGATTTGATGAAAAGGATCGTTTTTGCACGCTGGCCTTTGATGAGATGGCAATAAGGGAATTTGCCGAGCATGGAAACAACCTCTTGCCTATTACTTTACAGCCAACGGCGTTTCTGCACAGAAATTGCAGTGTGTACTGAGAGAGGTGTTAGATGCTGCGAGTAAGGCTCACATTCCCATAGTGGCCACCATTTGTGACATGGGCACTGCTAACGTGAGAGCTATAAAAGACATGGGATCAGACATTAATAATCCTTACTTTGTGCACAATGAATTGAAAATATTTACCATATTTGATGTGCCACATCTATTGAAATGTTTTCGGAAATATAATATTTTGCTTCCCACTGTAACCTTTGCTACTCAACAACAATTAATGCAAGCCAGGTGGTCAGATATAAAAATTGCTTATGAGCAAGACAAGAAAAATCCACTGATCTTTCGCAGTCTACATAAGTTGAAAGATTTTTATTTATATCCAGTAGGCCAAACAGCTATGAAAGTTAAAGTTGCTGCACAAACCTTGAGCCGAACAGTGTCTGTATATTTATATAATTTAGTGCAACAAAGTAAGTGGCTCTTTCATAATTATTAATAACTAATTAATTATTTTTATTGTTTTAGACATTTTGCCACCACGATCATTAGCTACTGCAACCTTTATTCAAGAAATGGATGAGTTATTTGACAGCCTAAATGCTTCAGCTAGAGTTGCACCTGATGGCAAGCCGTTTAAATGCATCGTTTCCGAAGAATCAGGCCACACTTCGTTTTGGGAAGATGCATTCAGATACATACCTTGAGAGCCACCACTGAACTGTGGAAATTTCTAAAAAGGCAAGGGTTCAAAACTTTGAAAACAAAATGTATAAATCAGGATGGACTTGAAAACCTTTTTGGAAATATTCGTGCAGGCTGTGGTTCTAATGAAAATCCTACTGTGACACAGTTTATCGGGTCTCTGAAAACACAAATTATTAATGGACTCACAAATCAGGATTTGAAGGGAACAAATTGCGAGGAAGATGAATTAACTCTTTTAAGTAATTTACGTTCCTTGTTAGAACCTGCTGCTGGTGTTTCAGAATCCGTTGAAAGTATGAACGAATCAAGTATTGAAATTGCAGGCACTTCACTAAGTAATTACAGCAACTCTAGTGCATTTGCTGTTGACATTGCAAATGCTGTAGAAATTGGTTCTCTTCAGACATTATCGGTTGCTTATGTCCGCGGTTTTATAATTAAAAAACTATTTTCAAACTTTGTTTGCGATAGATGCAGTTACATCTTGAGCTCAGATGACACTGAGCCATGTAATCAATTTATTTCCAGTAAGGAATTCTCAAATTCTAAGAATAAATTGTTTTATCCTTCTAAACAGTTTGTTATTGCGGTTGGTATTGGTATTACAGTTTTAGAGAATAAGCTACCGATTATTTGTGAAAAGAATAACCTACAAGATGTAGCAACAAATTTGCTTAACCAAGAAATTGATTTCTCATTTATTACTTGTGAGGAACATTTTTATTTTTTGAAAGATTTTTTACTTAAAAGTATATGTAGAATCGGAATCCCATGGTACTGTACAAGACTTGTCCGAAATTTAAGATCTGAAGCCAGCCGGCAAATGTCAGCACGCACAAAAAGAAAAATTTTGCATAAATAATAACAATACCATTTAATGTCTACTTCTTGGAAAATTCATACACCTACAGTACCATCAAATTCTGATTCATTGGGTCCACATTTACAAACAACTTTGTCCTCTTGCATAACGTTTTGTTTCAGTTTTCTTGGAATCCCTATGATCTAATGTTACTAGTTCTCATTCAGTCTGTGTTTGTTATGAAAAGATGTGGCATAGCATTATTATTATTATTGTGAATCTTTGTTGTACTTATGCAAATACAATTTGACAAAGCTCAATTTTTGTTTCAATTATTTTTCTACATGTTTAAAAACATTTTAAATTAAATTTTAATTCAAAATTAAAAATCCCGCTATTCGTCGGCCAAGAGCGCCACCTAGGTACGTTTTATATCGCGATGAGAGAGAAGAACAACAACTGTTTCTCTCGTCTGCCACTTCCAGATTATTGAGTTGCGTGTCTGGTGTGGTCTGTGATTCAAATGAACTGTGGTATTTCTGCACAATAAATATGTGATAGAAAAGATCCTCGTATTGTTCTGATCCATCTTACTTGTTTTATTCATATATCTGAGGTAAGAAAATAAAATATTGATTAATTTTTGTTTGGTTAAATTCTTTAAAGAAACTCTACCCCAATTGTGAAGAATAAGTAACTTGTAGTTTACAATGAATTGATGAAATATTTCTCTAAATATCAATACTTTCCGATAAATTTACTCTTACTAAAAATAATTTGTAGTTGCTCAATAATATTAGATATTAAATCATATAATTTGTCAAGTATTTTAGATGACTTCCTTTGAAAATCTCAAACTAGTCTGAAAAAAATAACTAGCAATGTCATGTTTTCATCATTATTTCAAATTATTGTCTTACCAGTTTTTAAATAAAAACTTTCAAGTCACTCACCATTTCATCACTTTAATCACTTTGTACGAATTCAACACTATATCTGCCAATGAAACTGAATGATTAATGAAGAATTTTCTTGAAAAGTCCTGTATGCATATGACATGGTTGAGTGTAAATTTAGCTTAGCGAATATATTGTAATGCAACTTAATGGTTTATTGTACTCCATGTCAAAGGTATTTTAGAGTTGTTGAATATTCAAGAAACATGTTTGTTTGAATTGGGTGAGGTAACGCCGTTTCTACTGACACATACCCACACACTTATGTTTTATTTTTTTAACTCCTCAACAACCAGTTGAAAGTATGTTGTTATCAAATCAATCTAATAGAAGCAAAAACTTTGAGAGAACGATAGGGGAACAGTATTCTATTCCTTAATAACATATATAGCTGTCATAAAAATTCCCGATCTCATTTTTTATATTGCTGACTTGCTATACTATTATGACAAAAACTTTTTGTAAATTACTCACATCCAATCCAATTTTACTTTGAAAATTTTTGAATTGTTAAACAAGATATTTTCTAAAACGACTCATTTCATTAATAATTCACTTTATTTTCTTCCATTTTTCTGATTTTCATGTATCTTTTTATTTTAACTTATGCAAGAAGTTATCACTTCATAACTTTCACAGTATGTAATGTATCTTAAATATTCATATTATTATAACAATTTATGCGTTTAAAAAAAAGTAAAGGTGATAGGAAGCTTTTGTTTTTTTATAAACATCGCTAGAGTGTAGATTTTTTAATGATATATAATTTGTTTCGATATCTTTTTGCATGATTTTGCGAAATTTATCAATGCAAAGGTGTGTGTGTGTGTGTGTGTCAGCTCCGACGCACGACTGGAGTTTACTCCTTAAGTTCGATAGTCTAACCAGACGCAAAAAGAGTTTATTTAACTTAAAAAAGATTGATACTGTATAAAAGGGTAAATTTGTTAATTAATGAAAATAATATACATATATAAATATATATTTATTCAATTTATTCATTTCATATACATTTATTATAACTAATCGACGAAATATTTTACATTAAATTTTTTACAATAGTCAATTTCAGATGTGCATAAATATATCATTAGGAATGTTGATAAATTATGTAATTATTATTATCAGAAACATTGCTCTATCAGAAACAATATCTAAATTCAGTTCAGATTTTAAAAATTTTATTAATGTCAATCCACCATCTTTGTTAAAATCGCCACTCAGTACTGTTGTTAATATTTAAAAATTATTTATAAAATAAATCATAATAACGTGGAAGAATTTATAGACATCGACAAAAAAATTAATTTTTGGTTAGGTTAGAAATTTTCTATTTCATTATCTAATTTTATGTGTTGTTTACAAATATATATTTATATGAACTACATCGATAATTATTAAAATATTTAATAAATACAAATTGCACAAGCTCATACATAAAATACATGAATTATAACGTACCTTGCAACCACGTGTTTGTTAGATGTTCCGGCAATATCATCTACACCTCTTTCTGCCATAGTTATTTGAAAATATTTTCAGTTCACTTTAGCGGAACACAATGATAAAAATTAAAACTTCACAATAACGATATTAATTATTGACATTTATAATAAAAACAGCAATGACACTGACAAATTAGAAAGTTGCGCATCATAGGGTGCGCACCAAAAACGTAACGAGGTCATTCATCGATAGATTTTACTCCTCACATTTTTCTCATACCGGGCCCCTTATATATGCAAATCGATTCTTAAGGAGTAAACTCCAAAAATATGGAATTTGATCCATTTGGTCGAAAGATACAAAAAACTACAGGAAGAGGTGATTCAACTGTTTTTGGTATTTGTAATAACTGCAAATCATCAATGGATTATTTCTTGAAGGAAATACTAGCTATGATTACTCAGACTGACTTAGAATAACTTCCAAATTCAGTGGTAGTCCTCCCAGTAGTGTCAGTCCTCGAAAATATCGATACAGTTTATGACAACAAAACAACAATGAATGGAATGGCGACACTCTGGTTTTCCCAGACCTAAGGAGTTTCGTGTCCAAAAATGTGCAGGAAAAGTTCTTGCTCCAATTTTTTGGGATTGCCATGGAGTAATCATGTTTGATTTTTTTAATAAGGGTAGAACAATAACTGGAGATTACTATTAAACATTACTGACAACTCAACTGAAAAAAAGTTCAATAGGTCGTAAATTTTCTCCCAACGAAGAGGTAATAAAAGGTGTGGAGGTCTAGTTGCGTAATAAAATATTTTGACATTGAAATTTTGTTTGGTTCTATAGTAGGCTAAGAATTTTTCAATACATCCTCGTATCACCACAAAACTGCATAACGCAATAAATAACTAAAGGAATTTCTTGGTTGTCTAGGGTTCTTATCTGCTTAAAACGCCGGTTAGAAAGAAAATACTGTTATTACAGAATTTATGCCTCGCCGTAGGATGGAGTAGAGCAATAATCTCGATCCTACATTGGGCCATCCTTCTCAGAATCCGCCTCGGATTCGTCTCTTTCATAGCTGACCCATGGATTTATATATTCAGCGCATGTTGTCGTTCGATTGGGTCCCTCGTGATCTCCATTTTAACAACGTCATATCTATCATTTTCTTTAACCTTAACAATTTTGTGACGATCTAAAAATTTTCTCTTCAATTTTGGATTAGATATATATACTTCAAAGGGTGTGGTACTTATGCTTCGCTGATAGGTCGTATTCGAGGCAGTCTGTACTTTGTCAACGTATTTGTACCACTTTCCTGGCTCTACCAAACTGAGTTTTGTTAAGACTGGTATAAGGATCCTATTTACCCTTTCCACTTGTCCATTACCTCGTGGGACTCCACAAGTTGTTAACGCATGTTTAATATTTTCTTCTCGGCAATATGATTCGAATTTTTCAGAACGGAACGCGGATCCTCTGTCAGATATTATCCTTGACGGGATTCCAAATATTTTACGCTGACAACATATCACTTCGTTCGTCATGGTTGATTTTAGGATGAAGCATTCCTTCTTTCTTTCGTACAGGACGAGGTGATATATTTTACGCTATTTTTCAAGACAACATGTCACTTCTTTCGTCGTGGTTTATTTTGTTGGGTAAAACCACACAAATTTAGAAAAGTCATCAACTACCACAAAAATGTGCTGATATTTTTTTTTTCACTTCATTGGTCCTAATTGGTCGACATAATACGTCTCTAGCTGACCTTCTAGCTTTTGTATAGGATGAAGCATTCATTCTTTCTTTCCTTCCTTTTTATTCCATAATATACAAGGTATACAGTTATTTTTAATCGTTTCTATTTTGTCTTTTAGTCTTGGTATGTAAAATTCCTTGTTTACTACTCCTTGTGTTTTTTTCTTTCAAAAATTTCCTATCTCGTGGACTTTTATTATTATTTTTTAAGTCTGCATATTCTTTGGAATTGCACTTTTTCTTTTCTATTTCTAGTCCATATTCTGAAGCTGTCTTTAAAACAAGTTTTAGTCTTTCTATCCCCTCCTCTTCGTTCGCACTCAAGATGATAACATGTAGTAGTAGGAGAGCCTACGATTCTAAATGGGGATTTAATCGAGCGTCATAGAGACCTATTAGGTTGCAAAGCTTAGATGAAAAAAAGAAAAAAATGTTATATAATATATACCTTTTTATCGGTGGGGAAAGCGGCTATAGATTTTTAAATATGTAATGCAAAAAAAATTGGCCATTTTGAAATACTCAAGCGCGTCAAATTAAGATATATGTTGTTCATCTTTGCGTTCTAGACGTGCTGTCTCATAATCTGAAGATTATCTAAAGGGATTCGCCTAATCTCATAAAAAAAAAAATTTTTTTCAATTTTTAAAATTTTTCTTTTTCTTGCGGAAATCGTCAGATTATATATTTTTCGTTATCCTTGAATTATTTCCTTCAAAATAAAAAAAAAATTTGGCTACGCTCGAGAATGTCGAGATGACGTTTTTTTTACAACTTTGCTGCCTTCCCCTTTCTTTACGTCACTCTCAAATTGTCAGATTAGTGGAAAATACACTTTTTAGCATGTAATTAACTCACCCTACCTTAATCTGACGCGCTCGAGAATTCCTAATGATCAATTTTTTTTTACTAAACTGATCGCTTACACACACACACATTTTCCCTTGAGACGAGCCCGTCTCTCTAGGCATCCACCCCCGGATAAATCCACGAGTGGGTGCGAAGAAGAACATTCCTACCACCCCCTGTCAATTCCGACAGGTCCTCATCCTCTTTCACGTCGCAGTTTCGCGTGTAGAATCCCTCCTCTCCCCTTAGGTCTATGGGAGATTCTGGGATGTCTTATCTTTTTATTAAAGAGATTAGCCTGTTGGCTATACACTCTTGGCTTCTTGTTCTGGACGTCTTCGTGTGTGTGTGTGTTTCGCGGCCTCGGGTAAACCTTTTCCGACCTACAAACGGTCGGAAAGATCTAATCCGAGTGGTCCTTCGCCTTCTCTATAGCTGTCCCCGATGTATAACTCTACATTTCCTTGTGAAATGCAGAATTACCGTGTCGGGGGGTGTCCTCTTTTGGTTTATTTTTGTTGGGCAATGAGTGTTGCTATGAGTATCTGCATATTTTGCAACATACTCAGTAGATCCGGTGTTTTTTCTTCTGTCTTTGTTGTTTTCTTCGCAACTTGTGCGTAAGTGCGTCCTGTTTGCGTGGTGTTTCTTGCTTGGTTGTTCTCCGTCTTTTTCGGGTGTTTCGGGCACCCCTTGTAGTTTGCGGGGTGTTCTCCTCCGCAGTTCTTGCAATTCGGTTTTTCCGTCTTGCTGAGCGTGCATTCCGCCGCTCTATGCGCTCCCGCGCATCTCACGCAGTGCACGTCCATGTTGCACGTGCTTTGTCCGTGATGGAATCCCTGACACCTGTAACATTGTACAGGTCCGTCGTGCCTTTTTTGTTCTACCACACTTATTTTTGTGTGGCAGAGGTATCTCAACTTCTTATAAGTTGGTTCTTCTTTCGGTTCTATTACTACCATGTATATAGGTAGTAGTTTTCGTGTGTTGTCCTGATTTCTTTGTGTACGGCTTGTCAACTGCCATACTTTCTTCGGTCTAAGTCCATTTTCATCTTGTTAAAGTCGTCCTTAGTCGCCGTCGTTATTTTGCCCGTGTGTATTCCCATTTTATACTGGGCATCGATTTTTCTTTGCACTAGCTGTTTGCGTAGTGCTGTCCACATCAGTGGGGTTTTTAGGATAATCGGAGGTGGTCTTCTCTCCGGTTTTGTCTGTTTCCTTTGTTCATCACGTTTTATTTTTTTCAATTCTTCTTGGACTTGTTTGTCCGTTGATATTTCTTCTTCTTCATCTGAGGATTGTTTATCTGCTTTCTTTCTTTTTTTTTCTTCTTTACTTCCGTGAAGTCTCCTTCCATAGGGCAGTCTTCGATTTGTGTTGATTCTTTTATTTTTTCTTGAGTTTTCAACTCATCTATTTGGGTTAGCTTCTTTCTTAATTCTTCTACCAATGTGTCGTTTTCGTCATCCAGTACTTTATTTTTGATCTCTAAGTACTCAATTTGCCTGTCTTTATCGATTATCGTTTGTTCGTATTTTTTCATTTTCTCCTCGAGGGATTTGACTTGTTGTCCCAGCGCTTCATAATCAGCTTTTTGCTGAATTATGATTTTGGATAATTCAGTTTTCTCCTTATTCTTGGAGTTTTTAGGCTCCATGCCTGTTGCTCTCTGTCCCGGTTTTCCTATTTTGATTTGGTATCTAAAGTTACCTAAAAGAAAAGTTTAAGCCGTACTGATAAGTACGGCTGTTTCGAAAAACGGATAATTCCGCACAATCAAATTTGTGTTGACAAACACAATTCTTTCATGCAGAAATGTTTTTTAGCATTATAAATAAAAGGCTGTGTCAAGGCACCTGCTGAAAAGAAAAAAGGAAAGTTTTATCAGTGTCTCACCTGACTACCTGAGTCCGCTTTCACTTCACTTCACTGTCACACCTGTGTACTCGTCGAAATCTCGGAGTCTACCCCTTACTGTTCTGACTGATCGCTTATCCTTCACGGGCGGCCTTATATATGGGGCTCATATTTGGTGGAGGTACTTAACCGGATACAAGGTATCGCCCTGTATATTAATCTGCCGCGCTTTAGTAAATCCCGAAATCCCCGCTTGGGCTCCCCTACTATAGTATATAACGTACATTCTAGCAGTCAACTCCCTGAAGAAATGAGCGATGAATCGTTGGAAAACTGCTGTACTACTACACATTCCAAATGGACATTTCATAACCTCGTACTGACCAATCGGCGTTACAAAAGAAGTATATTTTGTGCTGCTTGCTTCAACAGGTACATGAAAAAATCCATTTTTCAATTCAAGGGTGCTGAATATCCTTGCTCTCTGTGAGCTGTTTAGGACATCTTCAATAAGGGGAAGTGGAAATCTATCGCGTATTATATTTTTATTTAATTTCCGATAATCGCAACAAATTCTGGTTCGGCCATACTTTTTTCTTACTAGTACAATAGGACTAGCGAAATCCGAACAACTCGGTTTGATTATTCCATCTTTTAACCATTCCTCTATCTGTCTATCTACTTCTTTTTCGGGTGCCGATAGTCTTCTTAGTCGCTCATAAATCGGTTCTTCGCTTTTCAGTACAATTTTCACCACAATATTCGTTGTCTTCACTGGTTTGTAGTTTTCTATTAATTTATTCACTTCCTCCCTCAAAAACCACGTCGAGCCTAACGAGTTCTCCTCGGTTCGCCGTCATAAGAAAAACAAATGTAAAACTTTTATAATTTTGCGTTTTGCATGCGTAATGTTGTGACCAATTCTACCTACAGAACTTAACGTTGTCATGATTAAAATAGAAGATTTATTCTAAGCAAAATATATAAATTTTGAAAAAAAAAATAGAAGAAAATAATTCTTTGTCTTTCGTTTATTAAAACTTAATCCTCTACCTTTCTACTTAGAAGACATATATGCTATATAAAAAAATATCTCGTTTTTACAGCAAAAGAAAAAACAAAATTATCATCTGGACTTTGAATAATAAAAGGAATATGAACAGTGTAGTCTTCTTTAAATTAGCAGGTTTGTCGTAACACTTTATTTTACAATGTTCGGCTATTGCGTACAGCTCTAATGATCAATTTAACAACGGAAAGTCTATTAGAAGAAGAGCAATCACAAAGTGAATGTAGTGGAAAAGCCAGTCCTTCATCAAGTGGTTTTGAGGATAACTTTGCGAATGAAGAGGTAAGATGAAAATACCAATTTTAAATATAGTAATTTCTAAATTTGTCTGTAGGAAAATGTTGCATCTGGTGATCTGATAGAAAAAACCAATCGCAATCAACAGAATATAAGGATACAGAAAAAAATTAAAAAGTAGCAGAATAAATAATAAATAAAATTAGTGATTCTAGAACTACTAAGAATATTGACAATACTCCATCTATTAGTATAACAACCAATAATATGAGTAGTTCAATTGATTCTCCGCCAAATTGGACATTGATCGCTGATTCTTCACAACTGCAACCAGATTTTGTGAAATTAGGATAAAACAATTGGATTATCTATGGAAACTCTAGTTCGAAATACAATTGGATTAGATAATGTTTGCCAAAAGCTCCGGGATTAGAATGTTCCATGACTTTGTTCAATAACCGTCGATCAAATCCGGGTATTTAAATTTCCATAGATAGTGAACATTCATATCATTATATTTGTAATTTGGATTGTAAATAAAGTGAATTCGACTAATATTTTGGATTGATTGATGTCTTATACCTAGTTATTTTCAAACTAAAACTATTTAGATGATGTTTCTGTTTGCTATTGAATACGAGAATTGTTCAGAAAATGGGAAAGTTTTGAAATTAAGAAAAGTTACTTCACATACTGACGCTAAATATCCATAGGCTTCCTCAAGGTTTTTGCCAACAAAAACCGATTCGTAGATTGTACCTCAATTAAGCTTATTCCAATTATTAAATGATGGTTTCATGTTGTGTCCAAAACGTAACATATAGAAGATGAAATTATAGATGCAACTGGGAGTTGTTTCGGCCAAGGAAATTTAACAGTATATCTAGCTTCAGAATTCACGCTGAAGTAAATCGAATCGAAAAGAGTATAGAGTTTTTCACAATAATGGCAGATTAAAATAAATGGATGGAATAATTAAGAAAGTCTAAACCAGAATTTCCAAGATGTAACCTCTTGCAGTATACAGCAACTTTCCATATCTCCGATTGAAGCCGTTTTGACCTTAATGAAACAACTTCCTGCACTCCCCGCTCTTCTAGAAGCTCTTGATAGTTCAACGGAAGATAGAGGAAGTAATGTTTGTGCTTTCCTGCACTCTATTCTGTCGTAAGAGTTCTCATTCGATGTCTTAGTTCTGTCTGAGAAACTTGGAATAACCTTACCTTAAATTCCAAGCAGAGTACATGGATATGCACAAAGCTTCTCAACTCAGATACAGAGAATTCAGGAAAAACGAGTCAACAGTTGTCCACACTTTTATCCGTTAAATCCACAACTTTTCTTGAAATAGGGTGTTCAGTAAAAATTGAAAATCAAGTACTCGTCTGCTCCCGATTTTTCCAGGTTGGTTCTCACATTTTCCCAGTCGAACTTTCGTCAATTTACTATCAATCTTCTATTATGATGAATATTAATTTTAGAAAATACAAGTATATTACAACAACCAAATTTTTATAGTTTAAGTAATTCTTCGCTCACTGCTGTTTTTCTTTTCTATTCTTTTTACGATACGCAACAATATTCTACCCTAATTGTGGCGGAAAAAAATGTTGAGAATCTTATCGGCTTGATAGTTGAATAATGAATTTAGTCATATTTATGAAATTTTTGTGCCAAATGGAATTGGGCATCAAATTGACGGAAATGGGCATAAAAATGATTGGATCTGCGGTCAACGTACTAATCATGGAATTACTCATATTTATGACGCTTTAAGACAATATAATTTAATTTTTTTGGAAATTTATTTAAATTTAAAAAATTGGATTTTTTCAACAAACTTTATTGAGAAAATTAACAAATTTTTATCAAAACTTAGAACGGAAATTTGAATTCCGACAGAAAATTTTTTTAAAAATCACGACACCGCCACTCAAAAGAATCTTTCTGCTATTCTCCTTATACTTAGTCCTCCTTCTATTCTTCTACTTCTTGCTTCTCCTCTTCTTCTTCTTTTTCGTAGTTTTCGTTTGATTGGATTGCACAGTGACAAATTGACATATGTAAAAGAAGCATTAAGAAAACGAATACCAATACTGACAACTCCACATCAGATAATACTTCGAATAGAAATAGAAAACAAAATGGGGAAAGTGAATCGAATAATAAAGATGAATATTTAAATACAATAATTATATGTAAAAACTTTTTGCTATTCTGTGTGATGAAATGGGAAGTGATCACAAAGCATTCCTGCTTCATTGTGAAGTACGGTGGCTATCAAGAGATAAAGTGCTGTCAAGATTGTTCAAGCTTCTAGAGGAATTATTATTGTTTTTGTTGGAAAATCACAATAGGTCAGAAATTTTTCTTTTTGATTTCCTTATTTCCTGTTCCTTGTTGTCCTCAATATTATTTCACACTTCTCACTTTATTGTTTCTTGTTCTTTGTTTTCAACATCATTTTCCTCATCTTGGCTCTACTTCACATTACTTTCATCTTGTTTTGACTTCTGGTTTCTTCATTATCTTTTAATATCCTAGTTATTATTTTTATATCATGTATTTCAATTTTATTCCAGAGCCGATATCCATTCGAGTATGCTATCACCTGAAGTTTTTTATTTTTCTTGTCAAATTTTGAGGTTTTTTTCTAAATGTTTGGCATAAGCATCTGAGCCAAATACACTTAGATTACTTAGTGTCCATGGTTTACCCTCAATCCACTATTCCATTAAGTTATGGAAAGTTTGCTGAAGTATAATCAATAATAGTACCTCATTTTTTCATATATTCTTTCATTAGTTTACTCGTATATTCTCCATCATGTCTGATCTTACTTAAAGAACTTTTGTAGCAAATTTAGTTTCAACCCTTTTTATGTATTCTATTATCCAGTCTGAGACTTAACTTTTGTGTTCCAGTGAAAATATTATAACAATCTGAAGAAAGCATCCATCAAAATGTATGTTTCCAATACCTTTTAAGCTTATGTCACATTTTGCAGATTTCATCATGCTTAGATCTTCTAGATTTATAATTGTGTACTCATCGCCTCTCATTGTGGTTATTATTATCGCTTATGAATACAGATATATTGATTGTCATTTCTCTTATAAGTATAGCTGAAAAATTTTTGAGTGACCTTACCTTATAATTGTTCTGTATGTCCTTCAAACAGCTTAGACAATTTTTCAAATATTTCCGTATTATTTACCAGTACAGCTCATAATATGTGTTGACAAATGTATGTTTTTATATATTCATAATCATGAATACTACTCGGTACCTATACGGTTTATAACAAAGTCCATAATTCTATATGCTTTTAAAGTTATTCCACTTATTTTACAGTTTCCAGAAAAGACTTTTTTGTTCTAACGAATTTTCGTTTTTAGTTTCGTAATCCGAATTATTTATTTATACAGTGAAAAGTTTCGGACCCAAAACTTGTTGTTATATAAATGACAGATACGCAATAATCTGTCTAATCAAACTAGAAGTCAACTTCACAACGTTGCCGTTTTCCCTTTCAATACAAAAAATATTGTAGGCAACGTTGTAAAATATTATTTTGGTTATAATACGTTGCCTAATATATATATATATATATATATATATATATATATATATATATATATATATATATATATATATATATATATATATATATACTATACAATGGTAATAAACTCCGCCCGGATAAAGGAGGAGGGTTAAGGGGTGAGGCCAGCAACCTGCCCCTCGTAAAAAGAAAAAACGCTCACAGAACTGTCACATTAGCCTCGGAAACTGGACGGAGCATTGACGACGACACGGCACGAAAACGGAAAAAACGAGTATGGAAAGAAAACATAGTAAGACTCGGAAGTTGGAACATTACATCATGGAGCAACAAAGACTATGAGGTGGTCTTAGAAATAGAGAAAAACAAAATAGATTTCTGCGCACATTCAGAGACCAAGAAGAAAGGCAAAGGCAGTCAAAGGTACCAAAACTATATACTGTTTTATAGTGGAGTCGACAAGAACTTGCGAGCACGGGGAGGAGTAGGGTTACTAGTGAATAAAAAATTTGAAAAAGATATTAAGGAAGTACAGTATATAAGTCATAGCATCATACAGATAACAGTAGAGCTGGCCAACGAAAGAACACACCTACTAAGTATATATGCACCGGATGTAAGGAAACCGAAAGAAGAAAGGGAAGCTTTTTTTGATGCCTTGCAAGCTACGTTAGACAAAATAACCAGTAAAGACAAAGTGTTTATTATGGGCGACTTTAACTCAAGAATTGGAAACACAGTTATCCCAGGAATCATGCATAGTTTCAACGAAGACGCAGTGAATGATAACGGAGATATATTGATAGATGTATGCGCCCTCAACGAATTACGTATCAACAACACATATTTTGATCAAAAGGAACAACAAAAGTACACCTTCGCTAACACGAGAGGCCAAAAATCAACTATTGACTACATAATTACAAACAGAAAAGTCCACCCCTCCCAGATACTTGACGTACGGGTATTAACATCGGCAAATATCGGCACACAACACGGTTTAGTATTGTGTAAATACCACGTATCCCACATAATAAAGAAAAGAAAAACACCCAACTACGTATCGAAATTTAATATAGAGTCGCTTAAGGATGAAAGCATTAAATACCTCTATCAAAACAGACTCCGCGAAAAAATTGTCCAAAACCCTTTAAAAGAAACCGACAACGTAGAAGCCGCCTGGGAGAAACTAAAGAATAAAATAAAGAACAGCGCAAAGGAATCCCTAGGAAAAAGAACAATAGACACGAATAGAACACACAATAAACCCTGGTTCACTCTAGAAATTAAGGAACTGGCAAATGAAAAAAAGAAAGCGTACATAAAATACATTATCAATAGAACACAGGAAGAATACGAAGTCTATAAAAGAGTGAGAAATAGAACAACCAACACAATAAAAGAACTGAAAAAAACATACTGGGAAAATTTCTCAGTGGAAATGGAACATGATTTGTACGGAGGCCAGAAAAAATATGGAACATGATACGAAAAAGGAAGAAACCAATCAACGAGGAGGTAGTGATAAATTTTATAAATCAGGAAACATGGGCAGCACATTTTGAGATCCTATATGATAACAACGGAAGCAGGGACGAAGAAGAAATCGCAAACCCGCCATCCCCAAACGAACAGGAAGAAACCATCACATAAAAGAAGTACAAACAACCATAAAGAAACTAAAGAATATAAAATCACCAGGTACAGACAATATACCAAATGAACTACTGAAGAACGGGGGCCCAGAAATCTAAAAAGAATTAATAAAACTGTACAATAAAATAGAAAGAACTGGAGTAATACCCGAAGAATGGAGAGCTAGTGTTACTATACCTATATACAAGAAAGGTTTAAAATCAGATCCAAAGAATTACAGAGGCATAACGCTACTTAGTAGTGTGTTAAAGTTATTTACCAAGATACTTGCAAATAAAATAACTGCTAAGGTAGGCATCTCAGAAGAGCAACAAGGCTTCCGCCCAAACAGATCCACTATAGACGCAATATTTATATTACGCTATAGTCATAACTATAGCGGTTTTGTTTCGTTATGTACAACGCGAAAAATCGTTTTTTTTTCTTTTTTTTTATTTCCGATATGTAAAGATATCATCAATTGATGATTTCGATTAGTTAACGAGATAAACATTTGAAAGTGTTTGGATTTCAAAAATCAACAATTGTCAGAAATATTTTTTTAAGTGAATGAAAGTAAGACGGTTAATAAGTGTTATTTGTATATTAAAATAATAGAAGTTTCAAAATGCCGTCGTCTTTGAGTAAAGAAATCAATTTGTATTACAAAAATTTGGTAGTGACAAAGTTCAATAACTGGTTGAAGTTGGTTAAGGAGAAGAAAAAACAAACTTATCAAGTCCAAAACACAACGGTATCGTTCCAAGCTCCAAAGGAGGAAAAAGATGCTAACGGTAAGAAGATCATAGTGACTCCTGCAGATAAGTTCGATTCGTCACCACCAATGAACTGTAGCGACGCCAATTCCAAGGAAGTTCTAAACAGAAAAGATGTGAAAGAGGAAGAACATATGAACTTTTCGAACGAGAGCTTCTACGAGAAAATGAATTCACTTCAAGAATTTAGAAACGTCGGTCTCTATGTCTACTGCGACTCTTGCGACAAGTATAGATACCTGCCCAACGTGAAAGATCCCCTGGATCTATCTGACAAATGGTATTGTTGGATGAATCCAGATGGGAGGTATAATAGATGCGAAATCAAAGAAGAATCGATCGACGATAAAGAAAAGGAGCTGGTGATATTTAATAAATATAACGCGGGTAGCATCGTCTAGGCGAAAATCGAAGGTTATCCATGGTGGCCGGCTATGGTGGAAGATCCTGATATCGAGAATTATTTTTGCTTGAAAGATTCCTTAGAACCGGTAAGTCTAATATTTCTCTTGGTCACTTTCATTAGATTAGTGTTGTACCATACCATTTTTTTAGTTCATGTCACGTACAAGATGATTTTGTTTTAATATCGAAATTATTAAGTTACCTTACATACAGGGTGATTTTTTTACTTATTCCAATATTTCATTTGGAGTGAAAATCGAAATAAATTTCAAGTTACCTTAAATAGAGTGCGATTTTTTTTATGAATTGAAAGTTGAGAGTGGGAAATTTGTAAACTCATATACATCTTTTATTATTTTTTATATTAAGTTTGTAAATTTTGATGGCCATATACAGGGTGATGAATCGATTTTTTTGCGTAATATATTTCGATAAAATTCTTGAAACGACACAAGGTATTCAATCTATGGAATTAGTCACACTGTGTATTGACGGATAACGATTATTTTCAGACGCACTACCATGTGACATTTTTCGATTCCGACGCGATGACTAGATCTTGGGTGAAGGCCGAAAATTTGAAACCGTTCTTTAAAATTCTCGTTCTAATTTTTGATAAAAATTTGTTAATTTTCTCAATAAAGTTTGTTAAAATATCATTTTTTTTTATTAATTTTATGCAAATCATTTTTTATGCCTGATATAAAAAGTTTCATGCCTTTTCCTTAAATTTCTGAAAAAATCAATTAATTTTTTTATTGAAACGTCATAAATAAGAGTAGCTCCATGATTAACGCGTTTTTTCCGCCGAACAAATCATTTTTATGCTCCTTTCTGTCAATTTGATGCCCAATTCCATTTGGAACAAAAACCTAACCTAACCTAACCTAACTTAACCTAACCACCACAGGGGAGCCCAAGTCGATAGTGACAACAATTTCAAGCTGCTTATACAATTAATAAAGGAGTGAACAGTATAAAATAGAACAACATTGAAATTGTATTAAAACATACATATAAAACAAACGAAGTAAAGCTAAATCCTAAAATATACACAGAACTTCTTTGAAATAAACAAATTTAGTTCTGTCTAGAGGTTGAGTAAATACATCAAGATTATTATCTTTGGAATTTACATAATCTATATATAACTTAGTTAATACAGGATGTTTCTATATTCGACCGATAATGCTTTACCACAGAGAGATCTCAATAAATGATTCATTTTGATATAGAAATACGAACCCTTACGGGGCCTAGTTGTTTAGACTGGAGCAAATTTTGTTTTAAATTGCCTGAATATTTCTAGTTGAAAAACTAATAACATTTTGTGGAGCTAAAACGATCTTTTTTTTTCTTTTTTATAATTTCAAAACTTTCCCATTTTCTGAACAATTCTCGTGTTCATTGGCAAACAAAAACATCATATAAATAGTTTTAGTTTGAAAATAACAAGGTATAAGACATCAATCACTATACAAAATAAGTCAAATCCACTTTATTTACAATCCAAATTACAAATATAACGATATGAATATTCACTATCTTGGAAATTTAAATTCCGGGATCTGATCAAAGTTTATTTCGAACTCTAGTTTCCATAGGTCATCCAATTGTTTTATTCTAATTTCACAAAATCTGGTTGTAATTGTGAAGAATCAGCGTTCACGTCCAATTTGGTGGAGTTTCAATTGAACTTTTCATATCATTGGTTGTTATACTAATAGATGGAGTATTTTCAAAATTCACAGTAGTTCAAGATTCACTCATTTCATTTATTATTTATTCTGCCACTTTTTTATTTTATTCTGTATCCTTATATTTTAAAATTTCAGTAACTGTGTGTCCTCAAAAATATATTCTTCCTCTTCTAAGCCTATCCAAAACTTTATACATATCTCCATTTTTTATTCTGCTTGATTGCGATTGGTTTTTTCTATCAGATCACCAGATGCAACATTTTCCTACAGAAAAATTTAGAAATTACTATATTTAAAATTGGTATTTTCATCCTCAAATCTACTTGATGAAGGACTGGCTTTTCCACTACATTCACTTCAGTATTGTTATTTGATTCTGAATTTGGACATAAATCAATAAATTTTCTCACTTTTTCTACACTTCCTGGCTCTTGCATCTTCATAATATCAAGTTATTTATTGAGTTATGCATTTCTATGATGTATAAATCTTAAAAAATTTTCAAAAGCTTTTGTAAATCAAAACCTGACAAATTATCTTTAAATTCAATGGCATCAACAATTCTATAACTATATTTAAAAATCCATGTTGGTCGCTTTGGATGTTTTCACCAGACCGACCTGAAAAGTTTTAAAATTTCTATACAAAATCTGTTACACTGGGACTTCCTAGAAAACCAAAATAACTTCACATTTTTCAATAATTATGTTTGTCCTTACATCAAAATTAGGAGTTAGTTACATATTCATTGAAAAGTTTAATCAAGACAGATAAAGTGTGTTAAGTAAATGGATTACAAAAACATCTGTGTGAAGATCAATTATAGAAACGAACACAATTATACCAAATCAGAAACAATTTTTCTGTATAGAGAAAATCATAATTTTAAATTAACTTCTGTTAATAATGTGATTTTTCATTATAAGAAACTTTTTTATCAAGAAAAATGGCAAGTAACAAAAGCAGTTCTATACGAATCCCATTATATTATTATCGAAAAAATTGTAATAATAATAATTTCAAATTGTTCACAGTATCCAGTACAATATGAGTAATTATTGAACTTACCACTGAGTTTGAAAGTTGTTCTAATTCAGTCAGAGTAATGATAGTCTTTCCTTTAAGAAATAATCCTTTGATAATTTGCAGTTATTACAAATACCAAAAACAGTTGATATCTTATAAATCACCTCTTCCTCTAGTTTTTTGTATCTTTCGACCAAATGGATCAAATTACATATTTTGTTCAATACCTTTAGTGAGTTACTAATTCAATCAAATAACCATCTGATATCAAATTATACGCTGTAATATTTTGTTTGTTTGTTTATAATAATCATCACTTTTCCCCTTTTGTTTTCTATTATCATCTTCATTAGCCATTCGAAGTATTATATGATCTGGAATTGTCAGTATTGGTATTGCCATTCGTTTTTTTAATGCTCATTTGACTATTCTAAATTTGTCACTATGCAATTCAATCAAATGTTTATTCCATAATTGTATCCATTCGGGTTAAAGATCATTATTGGAGGTATCTTCGGCTCCATTTTTCAATATTTCATACTTATACAATTCGAAATTATGTATGATTGTATCAATCAAGTTCAGAAAAAATCATTTTCATTTACGTTTCAAACGATAAGCATTCTCACATCTTATTTGAACGTTTTAGCTAGTCTCCATTATAGTCTATAATATCTCAACCAAGTCACATACAATCAGAACTTTTCAGGACATTTCTCCATTACTCGTTTAGTTCGATTTGCAAATATAATGTTTAATTTGTAAAAAGTGATTAGTTTGGTTAAATGGCAAGTGCCTTGAAAGTTCTTATTTAAAAACAAGTGATAAGACAAAATTCATTTATTAATAATTTATAATAATAAACATCTCAATGCAAAACTTATTTTTATTAGGCTAGTTTAGAATTTTTAAAAGAAATCCCTAAGAAGTAAGTCCCGTAAGTACATTGCTGATTATTTGAAATATGGTTTTTGTGGTTACTGGCACAGATGACGACCTGCTACTTTAGTGTGTTTTATGTTTCGAAGTATTTGCTGATGAGAGTATGAAACCTTAACAACTGTAAAGATATTCACAAAAAAACATATGTATTTCTTTCGGTAAGAAGAAAAAGAATTCTTAAAGTCAAACTCAATAATGAAAACATCAATTTCTGGTGAGAAAAATAAACAAGTTTCAATTGCATCATATCGCCTATCGTTATTGATAGCTAAAAAAGGAACAAAACACTCTGTAAGGTAGAATCTGAAGTTTCATTCACTGAAAAGGAAACAAAAAAAATCGGTCAAATTCACAGTTACAGTTTTAAAACAAACTTTTCACATCAACTTGATGAGAGTACTGAAGTTGCTTGCTAAGCTAATCTATTAGCCTTTGTTAGGTTTCGATCTCAATTAAAGCATAAAAGAAGAACTGCTTTTTTGCAAGTCTTTATCGTCAAAACGAACATGGGAAAAATTTTTTAAATATCTCGAAGATTTAATTACAGATAACGAAATAAAACGGACAAAAAGGATTGGATGGACGACTGATTGTGCTCGTGCTATGAACTATGTAACTTTCATTAAGTCATTAAGTGCCTAAGCAATCCCGACTATTTGCTATTCTGTGTGATGAAATGGGAAGTGATCACAAAGCATTCCTGCTTCATTGTGAAGTACGGTTTTTGATTTCCTTATTTCCTGTTCCGTGTTGTCCTCAATATTATTTTTATTTTATTATTTCTCACTTTATTATTTCTTGTTCTTTGTTTTCAACATCATTTTCCTCATCTTGGCTCTACTTCACATTACTTTCATCTTGTTTTGACTTCTGGTTTCTTCATTATCTTTTAATATCCTAGTTATTATTTTTATATCGTGTATTTCAATTTTATTCCAGAGCCGATATCCATTCGAGTGTGCTATCACCTGAAGTTTTCTTTTTAACATTCTGTGCGATAAAATGAATGAAAGTGCTGTCAAGATTTTTTGAGCTTGTTAATGAATTATGATTGTTTTTGTTGTAAAATGACGCGATGGGGCATAATTTTATCTTTTTCATTTCCTTATTTCTTGTTCTTTCTTTCTTCATTTTACACTTTTGACTTTTCTGTTTCATGTTTTTTGTTTTCAGCATCATTTTCCTCATCTTGGCTCTTCTTCATATAATACATTCATCTTGTTTTTGAAGGCATGAAACGAAGATTTGTTGGTACATGTCTATAGTAAATTTGTATTCAAATAAAACTAGTTTTTGATATTATTTCATTCAAACATTCTATGTTAGATAAATCAAAAGCATAAACGAATACAGTTACATAGCAATGTTGCCTAGCTTATATTTTTTCATAAACATTCTCGCCAAAATTATTTTCTTCTATAATAAACAAATAAATTGTAAAATTTGACAACATTGAGGTTTACTGTAAGTTGGCTTCAATTATATTCAAACATGTCAGCTGGGTTCATCTTTTTTATTCGTCCAAGGTCAAAGTAAACCAAAGTTCCAAACAAAAGAACTTCGGAATTCATTATAATGATATTAACGGAATTTGTATCTAGTTGTAAAACTTACTTATGTTTAAGTTTTATACGTGAAGATTATGTGAATACAGTTTAAGTAATGAAGTAAATTTTGATTGAAAATGTATATATTTTTTAAATTTGGATTCTTATAGTAGGTATGTACAATTATTTCTCATATTTTCTACACCTTTAACTAAGTAATTTGATATTGCATGTCGTATTCTTTCATCTGATTGTGCCATCATAATCATCATCTTATTGATGTCAGAGTTTTGAACTCAATATACCTATATTTACTTGTGTATTTGAAAATGCTCACGTACACACCACAATATTTTATGTTGATGAATATGACTTAAACAAGCTAAATGCTTTTAAGTTGTTGGCAAGTATTTGAATATCTTTTTTATTAACAAGTATATGCACTACACCAATATTGGAAGTAGTTTACTAATAATTTATTTTTAGGTAAAGGAGCGTGATTTCTAATTTACAAAAATGGCCTCTAATAAAAAAGAATTGTACATACTCTTAACATATTCACCAATTCCACTATGGTAGCTTGATCTGAACTGGGCCTGGAAGTTTGTATTGTAATGTCTGTTAATGTCCAGTTGCAACAAAAGAATTAGATTATTGAAGTAGCAACTAGAGAACCACATCCACCCGGTTTTGAAGATTTTTGCAGTGATTTTATCATTTAGGTAAAATTTTTGGAAATATGATAAAACAATCCCCAACAACACTTTTTTTTAAAATATTTACCTATATATAATGATTGATTTAATAGAAGCGTTTGGATGGATTCACATGGGGACCTTTAGTAGCTTTGGAGTACCTACCTTATGGAATTGCAAGATAAAGATCATTCAAATTAACTGTGGTATTTCTGCACAATAAATATGTGATAGAAAAGATCCTCATATTGTTCTGACCCATCTTACTTGTTTTATTGATTGATGAAAAATGTTGCCAGTGAGTTGATATTTCTCTAAATATTCAATACTTTCCCATAAATTTACTCTTATTCAAAATAATTAGTAGTTCCTCAACAATATTTGATATTAAATCATATAATTTGTTAAGTATTTTAGGTGACTTCCTTTGAAAATCTCAAACTAGTCTGAAAAAAATTACTTTATCAATGTCATGTTTTCATCATTATTTCAAATTATTGTCTTACCAGTTTTTAAATAAGAACTTTCATTTCCATTTCATCACTTTAATCACTTTGTACGAATTCAACACTATATCTGCCAATGAAACTGAATGATTAATGAAGAATTTTCTTGAAAAGTCCTGCATGCATATGACATGGTTGAGTGTAAATTTAGCTTAGCGAATATATTGTAATGCAACTTAATGGTTTATTGTACTCCATGTAAAAGGTATTTTAGAGTTGTTGAATATTCAAGAAACATGTTTGTTTGAATTGGGTGAGGTAATGCCGTTTCTACTGACACATACCCACACACTTATGTTTTATTTTTTTAGCTCCTCAACAACCAGTTGAAAGTATGTTGTTATCAAATCAATCTAATAGAAGCAAAAACGTTGAGAGAACGATAGGGGAACAGTATTCTATTCCTTAATAACATATATAGCTGTCATAAAAATTCCCGATCTCATTTTTTATATTGCTGACTTGCTATACTATTATGACAAAAACTTTTTGTAAATTACTCACATCCAATCCAATTTTACTTTGAAAATTTTTGAATTGTTAACAAGATATTTTCTAAAACGACTCATTTCATTAATAATTCACTTTATTTTCTTCCATTTTTCTGATTTTCATGTCTCTTCTTATTTTAACTTATGCAAGAAGTTATAACTTCATAACTTTCACAGTATGTAAAGTATCTTAAATATTCATATTATTATAACAATTTATGCGCTTAAAAAAAAGTAAAGGTGATAGGAAGCTTTTGTTTTTTTGTAAACATCGCTAGAGTGTAGATTTTTTAATGATATATAATTTGTTTCGATATCTTTTTGCATGATTTGCGAAATTTATCAATGCAAAGGTGATTTCAGATGGTTAGTTGATTGAATTAGTAACTCACTAGAGGCATTGAAAAAAAATTGTGTGTGTCAGCTCCGACGCACGACTGGAGTTTACTCCTTAAGTTCGATAGTCTAACCAGACGCAAAAAGAGTTTATTTAACTTAAAAAAGATTGATACTGTATAAAAGGGTAAATTTGTTAATTAATGAAAATAATGTACATATATAAATATATATTTATTCAATTTATTCATTTCATATACATTTATTATAACTAATCGACGAAATATTTTACATTAAACTTTTTACAATAGTCAATTTCAGATGTGCATAAATATATCATTAGGAATGTTGGTAAATTATGTAATTATTATTATCAGAAACATTGCTCTATCAGAAACAATATCTAAATTCAGTTCAGATTTTAAAAATTTTATTGTCAATCCATCATCTTTGTTAAAATCGCCACTCAGTACTGTTGTTAATATTTAAAAATTATTTATAAAATAAATCATAATAACGTGGAAGAATTTATAGACATCGACAAAAAAATTAATTTTTGGTTAGGTTAGAAATTTTCTATTTTATTATCTAATTTTATGTGTTGTTTACAAATATATATTTATATGAACTACATCGATAATTATTAAAATATTTAATAAATACAAATTGCACAAGCTCATACATAAAATACATGAATTATAACGTACCTTGCAACCACGTGTTTGTTAGATGTTCCGGCAATATCATCTACACCTCTTTCTGCCATAGTTATTCGAAAATATTTTCAGTTCACTTTAGCGGAACACAATGATAAAAATTAAAACTTCACAATAACAATATTAATTATTGACATTTATAATAAAAACAGCAATGACACTGACAAATTAGAAAGTTGCGCATCATAGGGTGCGCACAAAAACGTAACGAGGTCATTCATCGATAGATTTTACTCCTCACATTTTTCTCATACCGGGCCCCTTATATATGCAAATCGATTCTTAAGGAGTAAACTCCAAAAATATGGAATTTGATCCATTTGGTCGAAAGATACAAAAAACTACAGGAAGAGGTGATTCAACTGTTTTTGGTATTTGTAATAACTGCAAATCATCAATGGATTATTTCTTGAAGGAAATACTAGCTATGATTACTCAGACTGACTTAGAACAACTTCCAAATTCAGTGGTAAGTTCAATAATTACTCATTTTGTACTGGATATTGTGAACAATTTAAAATTTTTGTATCTCTTAGATAAACCCCAACAAATTGGTATTGTGTGTTACATAACCCTAAAGTGGTGAAAACATTATTTTCGAGTAGGTAACCTCAAATATTTGAGAATCCCAAAGTGGAGGGTAATTGTCGTCCCCGATTTGAACTATACGACATGTATTGATAAGTTGGTAGCCTAGACCAGTTCCATGCATAACCAAAATATTGCGTTACCATAGCATACCGAACGATAACTTATTAAAAGTGTCAGTATTAAGTTTTACGTCAAAGACGTAAACCAGAGTTACGCAATAAATTGAAAGAATAAATAATGCCACCGAAATTGTGAAAATCGAAAAATTGGAGTATTGAGCCATCATCAAGTACCTGTATTTAGAAGTGTTAAGAGGTGAGCAGATTTACAAGGTAAGATGATGTCCGAAGGGAAAGCCAGCCCTGTGTCAGTCCGCGAAAATATCGATACAGTTTATGACAACAAAGCAACAATGGATGGAATAGCGACACTCTCGTTTTCCCAGACCTAAGGAGTTTCGTGTCCAAAAATGTGCTGGAAAAGTTCTTGCTCCAGTTTTTTGGGATTGCCATGGAGTAATTATGATTGATTTTTTTAATAAGGGTAGAACAATAACTGGAGATTACTATTCGACATTACTGACCACTCAACTGAAAAAAAGTTCAATAGGTCGTAAATTTTCTTCCAACGAAGAGGTAATAAAAGGTGTGGAGGTCTGGTTGCGTAATAAAATATTTTGACATTGAAATTTTGTTTGGTTCTATAGTAGGCTAAGAATTTTTCAATACATCCTTGTATCAACACAGAACTGCATAACGCAATAAATAACTAAAGGAATTTCTTGGTTGTCTAGGGTTGTTTTCTGGGATCTCCGATTATAACAACGTCATATCTATCATTTTCTTTAACCTTAACAATTTTGTGACGATCTAAAAATTTTCTCTTCAATTTTGGATTAGATGTATATACTTCAAAGGGTGTGGTACTTATGTTTCGCTGATAGGTCGAATTCGAGGCAGTCTGTACTTTGTCAACGTATTTGTACCACTTTCCTGGCTCTTCCAAACTGAGTTTTGTTAAGACTGGTATAAGGGTCCTATTTACCCTTTCCACTTGTCCATTACCTCGTGGGACTCCACAAGTTGTTAACGCATGTTTTCGAATTTTTCAGAACGGAACGCGGATCCTCTGTCAGATATTATCCTTGACGGGCTTCCAAATATTTTACGCTGACATCATATCACTTCGTTCGTCGTGGTTGATTTTGTTGATTTTAGGATGAAGCATTCCTTCTTTCTTTCGTACAGGACGAGGTGATATATTTTACGCTATTTTTCAATACAACATGTCACTTCTTTCGTCGTGGTTGATTTTGTTGGGTAAAGCCACACAAATTTGGAAAAGTCATCAACTACCACAAAAATGTGCTGATAATTTTTTTTTTCACTTCATTGGTCCTAATTGGTCGACAATACGTATCTAGCTGACCTAGCTTTTGTATAGGATGAAGCATTCATTCTTTCTTTCCTTCCTTTTTATTCCATAATATACAAGGTATACAGTTATTTTTAATCGTTTCTATTTTGTCTTTTAGTCTTGGTATGTAAAATTCCTTGTTTACTACTCCTTGTGTTTTTTTCTTTAAAAAATTTCCTATCTCGTGGACTTTTATTATTATTTTTTAAGTCTGCATATTCTTTGGAATGGCACTTTTTCTGCATATTCTGCAGCTGTCTTTAATACAAGTTTTAGTCTTTCCATCCCCTCCTCTTCGTTCGCACTCAAGATGATAACATGTAGTAGTAGGGGAGCCTACAATTCTAAATGGGGATTTATTCGAGCGTCATAGAGACCTATTAGGTTGCAAAGTTTAGATGATAAAAAGAAAAAATGTTATATAATATATACCTTTTCATCGGTGGGGAAAGCGGCTATAGATTTTTAAATATGTATAAAAATACTGTTGCATGGACATACTCGAGCGCGTCAGATATTGATAGCATCAATGTCCTACGTATTTTTAATACTGTACGTATGTTAATCTGATCATTTGCATGATGTGGGTGATTGTACGTAAGGGTTAAAAATAAAAAAAAAAAAAATTTAATAGATCGCGTCAGGTTTTCTAAGGGGGTGTTGAGTGCACCAAAAAAAAAGCTCTCATTCAATAATCTGACGATTTCGATCTGACGCAAACTCGCGGCCATTATTATAATGTGCAAAAAAAATTGACCATTTCGAAATACTCAAGCGCGTCAGATTAAGATATATGTTGTTCATCTTTGCGTTCTTGACGTGCTGTCTCATAATCTGACGATTATCTAAAGGGAATTGCCTAATCTCATAAAAAAATCTTTTTTTTCAATTTTTTAAATTTTTCTAATGTAAATTTAATTGTTTTTTGTAAAGTTGTTTCACCACAAAATACGCACTTTAAAATAATATCACTCATATTAAATGTTTATAAACTTTAAGTCAAATTACTAATATTAAATTAACAAAATAAATCGAAACGTTGGAAACACGTTGATAAATATCACGCCACGAACGAGTCTCTGTGATCATTTAGGTATCATCCAGCTGAACGCATTAAACTTTATCGACAGCTTTTTATTATTTCGGCTTGCGAAAATCGTCAGATTATATATTTTTCGTTATCCTTGAATTATTTCCTTCAAAATAAAAAAAAAAATTTGGCTACGCTCGAGAATGTCGAGATGACGTTTTTTTTACAACTTTGCAGCCTTCCCCTTTCTTTACGTCACTCTCAAATTGTCAGATTAGTGGAAAATACACTTCTTAGCTTGTAATTAACTCACCCTACCTTAATCTGACGCGCTCAAGAATTTCTAATGATCAATTTTTTTTTACTAATCTGATCGCTTATCCTTCACGGGCGGCCTTATATATGGGGCTCATATTTGGTGGAGGTACTTAACCGGATACAAGGTATCGCCCTGTATATTAATCTGCCGCGCTTTAGTAAATCCCGAAATCCCCGCTTGGGCTCCCCTACTATAGTATATAACGTACATTCTAGCAGTCAACTCCCTGAAGACATGAGCGATGAATCGTTGGAAAACTGCTGGACTACTACACATTCCAAATGGACATTTCATAAACTCGTACTGACTAATCGGCGTTACAAAAGAAGTATATTTTGTGCTGCTTGCTTCAACAGGTACATGAAAAAATCCATTTTTCAATTCAAGTGTGCTGAATATCGTTGCTCTCTGTGAGCTGTCTAGGACATCTTCAATAAGGGGAAGTGGAAATCTATAGCGTATTATATTTTTATTTAATTTCCGATACACGCAACAAATTCTGGTTCGGCCATCCTTTTTTCTCACTAGTACAATAGGACTAGCGAAATCCGAACAACTCGGTTTTCCATCTTTTAACCATTCCTCTATCTGTCTATCTACTTCTTCTTTTTCGGGTGCCGATAGTCTTCTTGGTCGCTCATAAATCGGTTCTTCGCTTTTCAGTACAATTTTCACCACTATATTCGTTGTCTTCACTTTGAGTGGTTTGTAGTTTTCTCTTAATTTCTTCACTTCCTCCCTCAAAAACCACGTAGAACCTAACGAGTTCTCCTCGGTTCGCCGTCATAAGAAAAACAAATGTAAAACTTTTATAATTTTGCGTTTTGCATGCGTATTGTTGTGACCAATTCTACCTACAGAACTTAACGTTGTCATGATTAAAATAAAAGATTTATTCTACCTTTCTACTCAGAAGACAAATATGCTATATAAAAAAATATCTCGTTTTTACAGCAAAAGAAAAAACAAAATTATCATCTGGAATAATAAAAGGAATATGAACAGTGTAGTCTTCTTTAAATTAGCAGGTTTGTCTTAACACTTTATTTTACAATGTTCTGCTATTGCGTACAGCTCTAATGATCAATTTAACAACGGAAAGTCTATTAGAAGAAGAGCAATCACAAAGTGAATGTAGTGGAAAAGCCAGTCCTTCATCAAGTGGTTTTGAGGATAACTTTGCGAATGAAGAGGTAAGATGAAAATACCAATTTTAAATATAGTAATTTCTAAATTTGTCTGTAGGAAAATGTTGCATCTGGTGATCTGATAGAAAAAACCAATCGCAATCAAGCAGAATATAAGGATACAGAAAAAAATTAAAAAGTAGCAGAATAAATAATAAATGAAATTAGTGATTCTAGAACTACTGAGAATATTGACAATACTCCATCTATTAGTATAACAACCAATAATATGAGTAGTTCAATTGATTCCCTGCCAAATTGGACATTGATCGCTGATTCTTCACAATTGCAACCAGATTTTGTGAAATTAGGATAAAACAATTGGATTATCTATGGAAACTCTAGTTCGAAATACACTTGGATTAGATAATGTTCGCCAAAAGCTCCGGGATTAGAATGTTCCATGACTTTGTTCAATAACCGTCGATCAAATCCGGGTATTTAAATTTCCATAGATATATTTGTAATTTGGATTGTAAATAAAGTGAATTCGACTTATATTTTGGATTGATTGATGTCTTATACCTAGTTATTTTCAAACTAAAACTATTTAGATAATGTTTCTGTTTGCCATTGAATACGAGAATTGTTCAGAAAATGGGAAAGTTTTGAAATTAAGAAAAGTTACTTCAAATACTGACGCTAAATATCCATAACAAAAACCGATTCGTAGATTGTACCTCAATTAAGCTTATTCCAATTATTAAATGATGGTTTTATGTTGTGTCCAAAACGTATCATATAGAAGATGAAATTATAGATGCAACTGGGAGTTGTTTCGGCCAAGGAAATTTAACAGTAGATCTAGCTTCAGAATTCACGCTGAAGTAAATCGAATCGAAAAGAATATAGAGTTTTTCACAAAAATGGCAGATGAAAATGAATGGAATAATTAGGAAAGTCCAAACCAGAATTTCCAAGATATAACCTCTTGCAGTATACAGTAACTTTCCATATCTCCGATTGAAGCCGTTTTGACCTTAATGAAACAACTTCCTGCACTCCCCGCTCTTCTAGAAACTCTTGATAGTTCAACGGAAGGTAGAGGAAGTAATGTTTGTGCTTTCCTGCACTCTATTCTGTCGTAAGAGTTCTCATTCGATGTCTTAGTTCTGTCTGAGAAACTTGGAATAACCTTACCTTCAATTCCAAGCAGAGTACATGGATATGCACAAAGCTTCTCAACTCAGATACAGAGAATTCAGGAAAAACGAGTCAACAGTTGTCCACACTTTTATCCGTTAAATCCACAACTTTTCTTGAAATAGGTTGTTCAGTGAAAATTGAAAATCAAGTACTCGTCTGCTTCCGATCTTTCCAGGTTGGTTCTCACATTTTCCGAGTCGAACTTTCGTCAATTTACTATCACTCTTCTATTATGATGAATATTAATTTTAGAAAATACAAGTATGTTACAACAACCAAATTTTTTTAGTTTAAGTAATTCTTCGCCCACTGCTGTTTTTCTTTTCTATTCTTTTTACGATACGCAACAATATTCTACCCTAATTGTAGCGTAAAAAAATGTTGAGAATCTTATATTTGTGCATCGAAATTACGCGAAAAAAATTGCTATTTTCAAGTTGTTTTATATTGAAAAATAGATAAAATTGATTGACTTGGACATAAGAAAAATTATCGGCTTGATAGTTGAATAATGAATTTAGTCATATTTATGAAATTTTTGTGCCAAATGGAATTGGGCATCAAATTGACGGAAACGGGCATAAAAATGATTGGATCTGTGGTCAACGTACTAATCATGGAATTACTCATATTTATGACGCTTTAAGACAATATAATTTAATTTTTTTGGAAATTTATTTAAATTTAAAAAATTGGATTTTTTCAACAAACTTTATTTAGAAAATTAACAAATTTTTATCAAAAATTAGAACAGAAATTTGAATTCCGACAGAATTTTTTTAAAAATCACGACACCGCCACTCAAAAGTATCTTTCTGCTATTCTCCTTATACTTCGTCCAATTTCTCTTCTTCTACTTCTTCGTAGTCTTCGTTTGATTGGATTGCACAGTGACAAATTGACATATGTAAAAGAAGCATTAAGAAAACGAATACCAATACTGACAACTCCACATCAGATAATACTTCGAATAGAAATAATAAAGATGAATATTTAAATACAATAATTATATGTAAAAACTTATGGTATACATGTTGATTGTACAATGAATCGACACTGAGGACATACAGACAGCTGCCGAAAATTTGTTGAATGAACATATTACAAAAGTAGAAATCCTTAAAAGATACTATGAAGATAAGAAGAATATTCACATTGAGAAATCCAAGACATGTAGTACTATTACCACACTCACTGTGATTCGACTGTCTGACACCTGTTTCGATGTTCTCCGTTAGTCTCTATGTGTTTTGTACAAAACAAAAAAATATTACCGAGTATAATTTCATTAAGATCGTCAGTTGATTAAAGTAGTAATCTCACTAAAGGCATTGAACAAAATATGTAATTTGATTAGATATCTATCATTACTCAGATTGAATTAGAACAACTTCCAAATTCAGTGGTAAGTTCAATAATTACTCATTTTGTACTGGATATTGTGAACAATTTAAAATTTTTATATCTCTTAGATAAACCCCAACAAATTGGTATTGTGTGTTACATAACCCTAAAGTGATGAAAACGTTATTTTCGAGTAGATAAACTCAAATATTTCAGATCCCTAAAACCCTTTTCGTAGAAAATATGTATTGTTTTAATTTTTGTTTCCGCTCTAACTCCTTCATTATCTCGAAGTCGAGCAACATTACTAACTAATTGAACCGGGAAATATAAAAAGCTTTTAAATTTTAAAAATCTGTTCCCACTTTCACGAATAAATTCAAGGCATTTTTATTTTGTAAATTAGTTTTTCTTTGTCCTTGCAAAATGAAGTACCCAATAGGTCCCTTGCTTCGGGTAATTCATCAGTATTCATGTTTGTTTCCTGTTTTCATTTTTTATTGGAACCTCAATATCAGTGACATTATTAGAACATTTTCCTTATTGGTTATAAGAGAGTCTCACTCTTGGAAGCACTTAAAATTTCAGATGAGTGTAATAATTCAATTTAGGAAAATATAGATGAAGCGGATCTTTCCGACTGATGTAAAATACAGAATATGCAATAAATATGCATATTGATGAGTATGATTTACACAAGCTAAATGCTTTTAAGAGGTTGACAATATCTAATACTAATGAATGTATCACCTCTTACCAAATAGTAATTACAAAGTTAGATCGATAAAGTCCATTACTTTTTGAAACGGCAACACTGCACATGTCAATAAGCAGTGTTGTTTTATTACTATATCTATACACCAAAAAATTGCTAACAATAATTTATTCAAACTGCTTAAGTTATTTAAACAACTTTTTTTATAAACATTGAATATATTGATTAAATCTGAATTAACTATATGTCAAAAAAAACTCGTGTGAAGAACAGCAAGGGCACGGAGGTAAACGTATCAATAGTTTTGGAGCTCAACAAGATTTGAAATGTTTATAAAAAAATTCATGTATATCTTATATGAAAAAATAATCTAAATAAAACAATTAAAAAACAAAATTAAGATTATTACTTCATCAAAAGGTTATATCAGTCTGAAAGATCCGCTTCATGCAAATTTTTAGAAATTTAATTATTTCACTCACCTGAAACTTTAAGTGTTTCTGAAAGTATGAATAACTCTTGTAACCAACAAGAAAAATGTTCTTATAATGTCATTGATATTAAGGTTCCAATAAAATTAGAAACTTTGCAGGAAATCTCAGCAGTTCTGATTTCGATACACTGATGAAGGCCAAGAAAAAATAGGAGTATTCTGAAAAATAGAGTGGCTGTTTAAAGAAAATATCTCTTCAAATTAAATTCGAAATCTGTGAAAAAATAGGTTTTACGGAAATTATTGGTAAATTTGTCACTCAGAAAGCCAGAAAGATTATTTTATAATTAGGTAATTATAATGATTAGGTACCTAGTCTGTAAACTGTAGAACAACTGATAGATATACTTTTTTGTTGAGTATTGAGTTGGTACTTTTTTTATGCGAAGGTAATAATATTGTTTGTTTTTTATTTTGATAAAGTATTTCGTTGATATTATATAAGCTGGCCAAAAAAATAAAGTTTTCAAATTTTATTTGCATTTTTACTCATGAATCACTTCTTCACAACGATTGTGACGTAGGAATACGATAAAAATTCGTAACTATCTAATCTATTTTTTCCTAAAAACTGAAAAATGACAAAACTGCAGATTAACTATCAAGTTAAAGGCATTTGACCTTGAACAGGAAAAGAATTTAGCCAGCGGCGCTAGATAATACAGTGAAGGTTGTAAATTACATTAAGTCGCAGCCTAAGCAATCCCGACTTTTTGCCATTCTGTGCGATGAAATGAATGAAAGTGCTGTCAAGATTGTTTGGGCTTGTTAATGAATTATGATTGTTTTTGTTGTAAAATGACGAGATGGGGCATAATTGTATCTTTTTGATTTCCTTATTTATTGTTCTTTCTTTCTTCTTTTACACTTTTGACTTTTCTGTTTCTTGTTTTTTTTTGACTACTGCTTTCCTTATAATCTTTCAACATCCGAGTAATGATTTTAACTTTATAATATTCACCGAATTCCACATCTCCTTGTATTTCAATTTTATTCCAGAGTCGATATACAATAAATATAAAAAGGATTTTCTAAAAATTTAAAACTAAGACTAATATGTCACTTGAACAATATCTAAACACTCAAAAATATTTCACTCTAACAAATCTATTCAAAATTTTTTTCTTGAAAATATTTTTATTTAAGAAAATAACGATAAACCTCCAAGGAAAAAATCATGTCTAGTTAAGATGTATCGGTATAATTCCGCAATACCGTCAATCTCCAGTGTCAGTCAGAGCATTGAATGAAAACGTTAGCCCTCCAAAAAGAAGAAAGTAAGATTTGATCTCGAAAATATATCTATATTCACTTACAACAAAACTGCTTTCAAGAAAAAGATTAATCCGATTTAAATCCGTCAGACCTACAGCATCCAGTCAAAATTTTTCACAAACTGATATGAATAGAGAAAGATCATGGCGACTTGATTCCGCAATTTTACCGACATCGAATCGGTATATGACACTGATTGAAATAAATGAAAAAAACCATTTCGATATGGTTCCGCAAGTCTATCGCCATCCAGAGACACTAGTGTACAAATTGCAGAAAAATAACGATATTCTTCCACGAAGAACATCAATCCCGTTTGTCGCGGCAATGCCGTCAACATCTTATGAAAATAAATTAGAAATAGATTTTTGTGACTGCTTGAATTTAACAGTCATGCCATGGTTGCTTTGGAGAACGCTTAAAATGTGGTTCTAAGAAATGTGGACCAGAATCTGAGTTTAATCGACCGTTTTACATTAACAGAATCATTTATTTACATTCTGAAAAGGTTATCACAAACCTTTTGATGAAGTAATAATCTTAATTGTGTTTTTTAATTGTTTTGAAGAAAAATGTTTACATATGTGTTCGAAATTAAAGGTATTTAGATTATTTTTTCATATAAGATACATGAATTTTTTTATAAAAATTTCAAATCTTGTTGAGCTCCCAAACTATTGATACGTTTCTCAACACTGCATATTGACAATATATTCAATGTTTGTAAAAAAAGTTGTTTAAATAACTTAAACAGTTTGAATAAATTATTGTTAGCAATTTTTTGGTGTATAGATATAGTAATAAAACAACACTGCTTATTGACATGTGCAGTGTTGCCGTTTCAGTTGGGAGGCGGAAAATTCAAAAAGTGATGGACTTATCGATCTAGCTTTGTAATTACTATTTGGGAAGAGGTGATTCATTCATTAGTATTAGATATTGCCAACCTCTTAAAAGCATTTAGATTGTGTAAATCATACTCATCAACATGCATATTTATTGCATATTCTGTATTTTATAACGATGTCTGAAAGAGCTGCTTCATCTAAATTTTCCTAAATTGAATTATTACACTCATTGGAAACTTTAAGTGGTTCTAAGAGTAAGACTCTTGTAACCAACAAGAAGAATGTTCTAATGATGTCACTGGTATTGAAGTTCCAATAAAAAAGAAACAGGAAACAAACATGAATACTGATGAATTACCCGAAGCAAGGGACCTATTGGGTACTACATTTTGCAAGGACTTTGTGGTAGCGAAAAACTAATTAATAAAAAAATGCATCAAATTTATTGATGAAAGTGGGGACAGATTTTTCAAATTTAAATTCATCAAAAACATTTTTAACCATTCCGTCAACCAAGAAAAGCCTTTTACATTAGCCTACAGAATGTTGTTATTGAGTAGAGAGTGAGTTTACTAATTCAATCAACTGACGATCTTAAATCAAATTATATTCGGTAATATTTTTTTGTTTTGTACAAAACACATAAATACTAACAGAGAATAGGAGAACATCGAAACAGGCGTCAGTCAGTGTAATAGTGAGTGTGGTAATAGTAGTACATGTCTTGGATTTCTCAATGTGAATATTCTTCTTATCTTCATAGTATCTTTAAGGACTTTTACTTTTGTAATATGTTCATTCAACAAATTTTCGGAAACTGTGTGTATGTTCTCAGTGTCGATTCATTGTACAATCAACCAAACAACATGTATATCATAAGTTTTTACATATATTTATTGTAATTAAATATTTAATTACAATATTAAATGATAAGCATTCTCACCTCTTACTCGAACTTATTCTCAAAGTCACACTCAGTAATGAAAACAGCAATTTCTGGTGAGCAAAATAGACAAGCTACAATTGCATTATATCGCCTATTTGTATTGATAGCTGAAAAAGGAACAAACACTCTGTAGGGTAGAATCTGAAGTTTCATTCACTGAAAAGGAAACAAAAAATATCGGTCAAATTCACAGTTAAAGTTTTAAAACAAACTTTTCACATCAACTTAATGAAAGTACTGAAGTCGCTTGCTAAGCTAATCTATTAGCCTTTGTTAGGTTTCGATCCCAATTAAAGCTTAAAAGAAGAACTGCTTTTTTGCAAGTCTTTATTGTCAAAACCAACAAAGGGAAAATTTTTTTTAAATATCTCGAAGATTTAATTACAGATATCGAAATAAAACGGACAAAAAGGATTGGATGGACGACTGATGGTGCTCGTGCTATGAACTGAAGGTTGTAACTTTCATTAAGTCACGGCCTAAGCAATCCCGACTTTTTGCTATTCTGTGTGATGAAATGGGAAGTGATCACAAAGCATTCCTGCTTTATTGTGAAGTACGGTTTTTGATTTCCTTATTTCCTGTTCCTTGTTGTCCTCAATATTATTTTTATTTTATTATTTCTCACTTTATTGTTTCTTGTTCTTTGTTTTCAACATCATTTTCCTCATCTTGGCTCCATTTTTATATCGTGTATTTCAATTTTATTCCAGAGCCGATATCCATACGAGTATGCTATCACCTGAAGTTTTTTATTTTTCTTGTCAAATTTTGAGGTTTTTTTCTAAATGTTTGGCATAAGCATCTGAGCCAAATACACTTAGATTCCCAATAAACATTTTCTGTAACTTATGGTGATTCCTAGTTATATAAAGACTATATAAAGGTAATGAAATTATATAAAAAGGTTACGAAGTTTCCCAATAAACATTTTCTGTAACTTATGGTGATTCCTAGTTATATAAAGACTATATAAAGGTAATGAAATTATATAAAAACGTTACGAAGTTTTAGTAACTTTAGTAACACAGTTATATTACGGTTTTATAAAATTTCTGTAACTTGTGGGTATATAAAGAAGTGGTATAACTGTTTCCATCACCATTTAATAAAACATGTAGTAACTGTTACTAATGTGTTTTATAACAAATTTATATAAGGTTTTCCGTTACCTAAATTAGATAATTATATAGGCACCGAGTTATATAATAGTGTTTCTAAACACAATTTAAAAAATTGGGGATTATTAGTCCTATATATCCTAGGATATACAAACACTAATAATCCCCAATTTTTAATAGCTAGCCCAGTTTTTAATAGCTATTAAAAACTTTGGGTAACCAAGTTAGGGACAACAATTTCTTTTATATACATCAGTTACCTTAAGTAAAATCAATTGCCCTTATATATATAAACTTATTACAGATGACGATTGAAAAATGGTTGCCGGTGTCGATTGTCGAATAAGAATATATTATTAAGATACAAAGTTAATACTGCTAACAGTACTAACACCAGTTGTTTGTGAGCAGTGAGCAGCAGCAGTGTAATAAACATTAATTTATTATTGTAAAATATCGCTATGTTACGAAATTAGAAAAAAATAAAGCACAGCTCTGCGTTTCGGCGGAAAGTGACAAAAAATTTTAAGCGAATCGTAGATTGTGTACCGAGGTTACTGCTACTGTTAGACAGATAAATACTGAATTTTTTCCGCCACCAGATATTCCTCAAATTACAGAACAAAATGATAGCAGTCCAACGCCAACGACGGCAGAAAATGATCTTACTACTACTCGTCTGGAGACAAATCGTTTTAAAGCCAACAGAAAAGCATCCGTACTAAGATCACTCACCAACTCTGTATGTACTGCTTTCGTAACGCAACAAACAAAGAGGCATATGTAAGCTTTGGATACCTTGTATCCTCTTCCGGATTTATTTTTGATCGACATAGGTCCGGCATAATCAACGCCGACAAATTCAAACGGATGTCTCGATTTCAAACGCATTTCTGGTAAAGGCGCCATTATGGGTTGAGTTTGAGTGGGTTTATACCTAAAACATGGAATGCATTTTCGCACAACGTTTTTAACTAATGCGCGTCCGCCTACAATCCAGAACCTTTCACGAAGCGTAACCAACGTGTGCTGCGGTCCAGCGTGCATCAATCGTAAATGCGTGTTCCTTACTAGTAACTCGGCTAAATGACTTTTAGACGATAAAATTGCCGGGTGTTTTTTCTCAAAAGCAAATTTGGCATTGGTTAACCGTCCGCCAACTCGTAAAATGCCATCGCGGTCCAAAAACAGATTAAGACTAATAATTTTGCAGTCAGCGGCAGGTTTATTCTTGTTCAATTTGTTAATATCACGATGAAAGAATTCGCCTTGCGATAATTTTGTCAAACAGTTTAATGCACCGTCTAATTCAGAAACTTCCAATGGTCCACTATTACTTAGTTCAGGATTTCCCTTGGCCTTACAGTTTAAATAGAAACATCTTATATATGCGGTGATTCGCTTGAGTTTATTTACGTCCGAAAAATGTTTAATAAAATCATTTTCTGAACACGAGATAAGTAAATTAACCTTTTGTTTGCGAATATCGGGCAAATTTTCGTTTTTGTTAGGACATTCAGGCCAGCTCTCCTTTCTTTCTTTTAGAAATGGAGGCCCCTCCCACCACAGCGAGTTATTCAATAAATTTCTGGGTTTTACACCTCTCGATACGAGGTCTGCGGGATTGCTTTTAGTCGGTACGTGACGCCAGCTATCAGCTGCCGACAAGTCTTGGATTTCGGCGACACGATTAGCAACGAAGGGCTTCAATTGATTGGGTGGATACTTCAGCCATCCCAAAACTACCGTTGAATCTGACCAGTAAACGCACTGATCAATTTTTATACGTAATGACCTTTTGACTTCATTCGACAATCTGACTAAGGTTACGGCTGCCATTAACTCGAGTCGCGGCAGCGTAACGGTCTTTAACGGTGCGGCCTTGGACTTTGCGCATAGAAGACTTGTAAACACTTCACCATTCGCGTCGATAGATCTCAGGTATATACAAGATCCGAATGCATCTTCGGACGCATCCGAAAATCCGTGCATTTCGATCCTAACAGCACCTTGGCATATAGCGCGTCTCGCGATGCTCAAGGAGTTTAGTATCGGCAAATCGGCCTTAAATTCACTCCAAAACCTTTCGATTTTTATTGGGACTACCTCGTCCCACGATAGCCTCTCCAGCCACAACTTTTGCAGCTATATTTTCATTAGAATGACACTTGGCGATAGGAGGCCCAAGGGGTCCCAAATTTGTGAGACGTTAGAAAGTATGCTTCGTTTAGAAACCTTGGTTTCAGATATGTCAGATATACTAAACACTAATTTATCGCCAGAAGGCTGCCACATAATGCCTAATGTTTTTGCATTTTCATACTCTCCAAAATTAATTACATGATGATTTTCAGTATTATCACCCACATATTTCAACACGTCTGGATTGTTCGAATAAAATTTTCGCAGTTGAAAACCACCTTGTTTTAATACGTTACTTATATCGAGACACATTTGAGCTGTTTCCTCTAAATCATCCCCTCCGCTTAGGAGATCGTCAACATAAAAATCTGTTTTAATAATTTCTGCTGCTTTTGGATATCTACATTCGTTTCCGTTCGCCAGCTCAAATAAGCACCGTATTGCCAAATTACTTATGATGCCGCTGTTGTACCGTACGTTACGGTTTTTAATTCGTATGTAGTTAACGTATCACTCGGCTTTTGTCTCCATAAAATCCGCTGAAACCGGTGTTGCTCGGGCTCTATTAGAATCTGGCGATACATCTTTGTAATGTCCGCGCTTACTACCAATTCATGTTGCCTAAATCTTAACAAAATAGAAAAAAGAGTTTGTTGAAGGGTGGGACCGACATATTGTAAGTTATTAAGCGATAATCCGGAAGAAGTTGGCGACGACGCGTCAAAAACGACTCTAAGCTTCATTGTCAAGCTATCATTTTTTATAACTCCATGGTGAGGCATATAGTAGGAACTTTTGTCAGTTTCGGTATCCTGTATCCTACTCATATGGTTTAAATCCTCGTATTCGCGCATAAAATCGTCATATAATTTTTTCAAGCGTGCGTCCCCTTCTAATTTGCGTTCTAAAGACATGAATCGCTTTATTGCTATTTGACGAAATATTATTCAAGCCTTTAACCGTGATATTTGCTTTATGAGTTTTTAACTTTAATCGCTTGCATAAATCTTTAGTCATGAAACTTGACTGCGCGCCACTGTCTAACAACGCCCGCGCAATATGAAAGTTACCGTCGTTATCTGAAACCTGGACGTGACTTTCTTTCAGGTTTCAAAGGCTTGAATAATATTTCGTCAAATGTTAAATTCAAATGTGAAGTGGGATTGAAATCCCTATATAACGATTATTGTTGTGCTAAGTGGTTTTTTGTTATCGATAAAATATCCGAAAATATGCCAGCAGTAAATGTTGCTGTTTCAAAGCTAAAGGTGCCTGACCACATAAATTTAGCAGACCCAACCTTTTTCAAATCAAGCAAAATCGAAATTTTGATAGGAGCAGACATATTCTGGGAGGTCATCTGTGCTGGGCAGATACCTTTAGGCCGAAACAACCCCATACTGCAAAAAACTCAATTCGGTTCGATAGTATCCGGTCCAATCGGCGTAAAATCTAGTTCGGTCGCATGCAACTTTATACAAAATGACAATGTCGATACGGATATTCAAAAATGTTTGACTAAGTTTTGGGAAGTGAAAGAAACACCCTTAAAGTTACCAAGGTCGAATGAGGAAAATGCGTGTGAAGAACATTTTAAGCGATACACTAAACAAGATAAAGACGGGCGTTTTGTAGTAACGTTACCGTTTAAGGAGAATCCTGAAAAACTAGGAAGCTCACGGGAAATAGCAATAAAGCGATTCATGTCTTTAGAACGCAAATTAGAAGGGGACGCACGCTTGAAAAAATTATATGACGATTTTATGCGCGAATACGAGGATTTAAACCATATGAGTAGGATACAGGATACCGAAACTGACAAAAGTTCCTACTATATGCCTCACCATGGAGTTATAAAAAATGATAGCTTGACAATGAAGCTTAGAGTCGTTTTTGACGCGTCGTCGCCAACTTCTTCCGGATTATCGCTTAATAACTTACAATATGTCGGTCCCACCCTTCAACAAACTCTTTTTTCTATTTTGTTAAGATTTAGGCAACATGAATTGGTAGTAAGCGCGGACATTACAAAGATGTATCGCCAGATTCTAATAGAGCCCGAGCAACACCGGTTTCAGCGGATTTTATGGAGACAAAAGCCGAGTGATACGTTAACTACATACGAATTAAAAACCGTAACGTACGGTACAACAGCGGCATCATAAGTAATTTGGCAATACGGTGCTTATTTGAGCTGGCGAACGGAAACGAATGTAGATATCCAAAAGCAGCAGAAATTATTAAAACAGATTTTTATGTTGACGATCTCCTAAGCGGAGGGGATGATTTAGAGGAAACAGCTCAAATGTGTCTCGATATAAGTAACGTATTAAAACAAGGTGGTTTTCAACTGCGAAAATTTTATTCGAACAATCCAGACGTGTTGAAATATGTGGGTGATAATACTGAAAATCATCATGTAATTAATTTTGGAGAGTATGAAAATGCAAAAACATTAGGCATTATGTGGCAGCCTTCTGGCGATAAATTAGTGTTTAGTATATCTGACATATCTGAAACCAAGGTTTCTAAACGAAGCATACTTTCTAACGTCTCACAAATTTGGGACCCCTTGGGCCTCCTATCGCCAAGTGTCATTCTAATGAAAATATAGCTGCAAAAGTTGTGGCTGGAGAGGCTATCGTGGGACGAGGTAGTCCCAATAAAAATCGAAAGGTTTTGGAGTGAATTTAAGGCCGATTTGCCGATACTAAACTCCTTGAGCATCGCGAGACGCGCTATATGCCAAGGTGCTGTTAGGATCGAAATGCACGGATTTTCGGATGCGTCCGAAGATGCATTCGGATCTTGTATATACCTGAGATCTATCGACGCGAATGGTGAAGTGTTTACAAGTCTTCTATACGCAAAGTCCAAGGCCGCACCGTTAAAGACCGTTACGCTGCCGCGACTCGAGTTAATGGCAGCCGTAACCTTAGTCAGATTGTCGAATGAAGTCAAAAGGTCATTACGTATAAAAATTGATCAGTGCGTTTACTGGTCAGATTCAACGGTAGTTTTGGGATGGCTGAAGTATCCACCCAATCAATTGAAGCCCTTCGTTGCTAATCGTGTCGCCGAAATCCAAGACTTGTCGGCAGCTGATAGCTGGCGTCACGTACCGACTAAAAGCAATCCCGCAGACCTCGTATCGAGAGGTGTAAAACCCAGAAATTTATTGAATAACTCGCTGTGGTGGGAGGGGCCTCCATTTCTAAAAGAAAGAAAGGAGAGCTGGCCTGAATGTCCTAACAAAAACGAAAATTTGCCCGATATTCGCAAACAAAAGGTTAATTTACTTATCTCGTGTTCAGAAAATGATTTTATTAAACATTTTTCGGACGTAAATAAACTCAAGCGAATCACCGCATATATAAGATGTTTCTATTTAAACTGTAAGGCCAAGGGAAATCCTGAACTAAGTAATAGTGGACCATTGGAAGTTTCTGAATTAGACGGTGCATTAAACTGTTTGACAAAATTATCGCAAGGCGAATTCTTTCATCGTGATATTAACAAATTGAACAAGAATAAACCTGCCGCTGACTGCAAAATTATTAGTCTTAATCTGTTTTTGGACCGCGATGGCATTTTACGAGTTGGCGGACGGTTAACCAATGCCAAATTTGCTTTTGAGAAAAAACACCCGGCAATTTTATCGTCTAAAAGTCATTTAGCCGAGTTACTAGTAAGGAACACGCATTTACGATTGATGCACGCTGGACCGCAGCACACGTTGGTTACGCTTCGTGAAAGGTTCTGGATTGTAGGCGGACGCGCATTAGTTAAAAACGTTGTGCGAAAATGCATTCCATGTTTTAGGTATAAACCCACTCAAACTCAACCCATAATGGCGCCTTTACCAGAAATGCGTTTGAAATCGAGACATCCGTTTGAATTTGTCGGCGTTGATTATGCCGGACCTATGTCGATCAAAAATAAATCCGGAAGAGGATACAAGGTATCCAAAGCTTACATATGCCTCTTTGTTTGTTGCGTTACGAAAGCAGTACATACAGAGTTGGTGAGTGATCTTAGTACGGATGCTTTTCTGTTGGCTTTAAAACGATTTGTCTCCAGACGAGTAGTAGTAAGATCATTTTCTGCCGTCGTTGGCGTTGGACTGCTATCATTTTGTTCTGTAATTTGAGGAATATCTGGTGGCGGAAAAAATTCAGTATTTATCTGTCTAACAGTAGCAGTAACCTCGGTACACAATCTACGATTCGCTTAAAATTTTTTGTCACTTTCCGCCGAAACGCAGAGCTGTGCTTTATTTTTTTCTAATTTCGTAACATAGCGATATTTTACAATAATAAATTAATGTTTATTACACTGCTGCTGCTCACTGCTCACAAACAACTGGTGTTAGTACTGTTAGCAGTATTAACTTTGTATCTTAATAATATATTCTTATTCGACAATCGACACTGGCAACCATTTTTCAATCGTCATCTGTAATAAGTTTATATATATAAGGGCAATTGATTTTACTTAAGGTAACTGATGTATATAAAAGAAATTGTTGTCCCTAACTTGGTTACCCAAAGTTTTTAATAGCTATTAAAAACTGGGCTAGCTATTAAAAATTGGGGATTATTAGTGTTTGTATATCCTAGGATATATAGGACTAATAATCCCCAATTTTTTAAATTGTGTTTAGAAACACTATTATATAACTCGGTGCCTATATAATTATCTAATTTAGGTAACGGAAAACCTTATATAAATTTGTTATAAAACACATTAGTAACAGTTACTACATGTTTTATTAAATGGTGATGGAAACAGTTATACCACTTCTTTATATACCCACAAGTTACAGAAATTTTATAAAACCGTAATATAACTGTGTTACTAAAGTTACTAAAACTTCGTAACGTTTTTATATAATTTCATTACCTTTATATAGTCTTTATATAACTAGGAATCACCATAAGTTACAGAAAATGTTTATTGGGAAACTTCGTAACCTTTTTATATAATTTCATTACCTTTATATAGTCTTTATATAACTAGGAATCACCATAAGTTACAGAAAATGTTTATTGGGAATCTAAGTGTATTTGGCTCAGATGCTTATGCCAAACATTTAGAAAAAAACCTCAAAATTTGACAAGAAAAATAAAAAACTTCAGGTGATAGCATACTCGTATGGATATCGGCTCTGGAATAAAATTGAAATACACGATATAAAAATGGAGCCAAGATGAGGAAAATGATGTTGAAAACAAAGAACAAGAAACAATAAAGTGAGAAATAATAAAATAAAAATAATATTGAGGACAACAAGGAACAGGAAATAAGGAAATCAAAAACCGTACTTCACAATAAAGCAGGAATGCTTTGTGATCACTTCCCATTTCATCACACAGAATAGCAAAAAGTCGGGATTGCTTAGGCCGTGACTTAATGAAAGTTACAACCTTCAGTTCATAGCACGAGCACCATCAGTCGTCCATCCAATCCTTTTTGTCCGTTTTATTTCGATATCTGTAATTAAATCTTCGAGATATTTAAAAAAAATTTTCCCTTTGTTGGTTTTGACAATAAAGACTTGCAAAAAAGCAGTTCTTCTTTTAAGCTTTAATTGGGATCGAAACCTAACAAAGGCTAATAGATTAGCTTAGCAAGCGACTTCAGTACTTTCATTAAGTTGATGTGAAAAGTTTGTTTTAAAACTTTAACTGTGAATTTGACCGATATTTTTTGTTTCCTTTTCAGTGAATGAAACTTCAGATTCTACCCTACAGAGTGTTTGTTCCTTTTTCAGCTATCAATACAAATAGGCGATATAATGCAATTGTAGCTTGTCTATTTTGCTCACCAGAAATTGCTGTTTTCATTACTGAGTGTGACTTTGAGAATAAGTTCGAGTAAGAGGTGAGAATGCTTATCATTTAATATTGTAATTAAATATTTAATTACAATAAATATATGTAAAAACTTATGATATACATGTTGTTTGGTTGATTGTACAATGAATCGACACTGAGAACATACACACAGTTTCCGAAAATTTGTTGAATGAACATATTACAAAAGTAAAAGTCCTTAAAGATACTATGAAGATAAGAAGAATATTCACATTGAGAAATCCAAGACATGTACTACTATTACCACACTCACTATTACACTGACTGACGCCTGTTTCGATGTTCTCCTATTCTCTGTTAGTATTTATGTGTTTTGTACAAAACAAAAAAATATTACCGAATATAATTTGATTTAAGATCGTCAGTTGATTGAATTAGTAAACTCACTCTCTACTCAATAACAACATTCTGTAGGCTAATGTAAAAGGCTTTTCTTGGTTGACGGGATGGTTAAAAATGTTTTTGATGAATTTAAATTTGAAAAATCTGTCCCCACTTTCATCAATAAATTTGATGCATTTTTTTATTAATTAGTTTTTCGCTACCACAAAGTCCTTGCAAAATGTAGTACCCAATAGGTCCCTTGCTTCGGGTAATTCATCAGTATTCATGTTTGTTTCCTGTTTCTTTTTTATTGGAACTTCAATACCAGTGACATCATTAGAACATTCTTCTTGTTGGTTACAAGAGTCTTACTCTTAGAACCACTTAAAGTTTCCAATGAGTGTAATAATTCAATTTAGGAAAATTTAGATGAAGCAGCTCTTTCAGACATCGTTATAAAATACAGAATATGCAATAAATATGCATGTTGATGAGTATGATTTACACAATCTAAATGCTTTTAAGAGGTTGGCAATATCTAATACTAATGAATGAATCACCTCTTCCCAAATAGTAATTACAAAGCTAGATCGATAAGTCCATCACTTTTTGAATTTTCCGCCTCCCAACTGAAACGGCAACACTGCACATGTCAATAAGCAGTGTTGTTTTATTACTATATCTATACACCAAAAAATTGCTAACAATAATTTATTCAAACTGTTTAAGTTATTTAAACAACTTTTTTTACAAACATTGAATATATTGTCAATATGCAGTGTTGAGAAACGTATCAATAGTTTGGGAGCTCAACAAGATTTGAAATTTTTATAAAAAAATTCATGTATCTTATATGAAAAAATAATCTAAATACCTTTAATTTCGAACACATATGTAAACATTTTTCTTCAAAACAATTAAAAAACACAATTAAGATTATTACTTCATCAAAAGGTTTGTGATAACCTTTTCAGAATGTAAATAAATGATTCTGTTAATGTAAAACGGTCGATTAAACTCAGATTCTGGTCCACATTTCTTAGAACCACATTTTAAGCGTTCTCCAAAGCAACCATGGCATGACTGTTAAATTCAAGCAGTCACAAAAATCTATTTCTAATTTATTTTCATAAGATGTTGACGGCATTGCCGCGACAAACGGGATTGATGTTCTTCGTGGAAGAATATCGTTATTTTTCTGCAATTTGTACACTAGTGTCTCTGGATGGCGATAGACTTGCGGAACCATATCGAAATGGTTTTTTTCATTTATTTCAATCAGTGTCATATACCGATTCGATGTCGGTAAAATTGCGGAATCAAGTCGCCATGATCTTTCTCTATTCATATCAGTTTGTGAAAAATTTTGACTGGATGCTGTAGGTCTGACGGATTTAAATCGGATTAATCTTTTTCTTGAAAGCAGTTTTGTTGTAAGTGAATATAGATATATTTTCGAGATCAAATCTTACTTTCTTCTTTTTGGAGGGCTAACGTTTTCATTCAATGCTCTGACTGACACTGGAGATTGACGGTATTGCGGAATTATACCGATACATCTTAACTAGACATGATTTTTTCCTTGGAGGTTTATCGTTATTTTCTTAAATAAAAATATTTTCAAGAAAAAAATTTTGAATAGATTTGTTAGAGTGAAATATTTTTGAGTGTTTAGATATTGTTCAAGTGACATATTAGTCTTAGTTTTAAATTTTTAGAAAATCCTTTTTATATTTATTGTATATCGACTCTGGAATAAAATTGAAATACAAGGAGATGTGGAATTCGGTGAATATTATAAAGTTAAAATCATTACTCGGATGTTGAAAGATTATAAGGAAAGCAGTAGTCAAAAAAAAACAAGAAACAGAAAAGTCAAAAGTGTAAAAGAAGAAAGAAAGAACAATAAATAAGGAAATCAAAAAGATACAATTATGCCCCATCTCGTCATTTTACAACAAAAACAATCATAATTCATTAACAAGCCCAAACAATCTTGACAGCACTTTCATTCATTTCATCGCACAGAATGGCAAAAAGTCGGGATTGCTTAGGCTGCGACTTAATGTAATTTACAACCTTCACTGTATTATCTAGCGCCGCTGGCTAAATTCTTTTCCTGTTCAAGGTCAAATGCCTTTAACTTGATAGTTAATCTGCAGTTTTGTCATTTTTCAGTTTTTAGGAAAAAATAGATTAGATAGTTACGAATTTTTATCGTATTCCTACGTCACAATCGTTGTGAAGAAGTGATTCATGAGTAAAAATGCAAATAAAATTTGAAAACTTTATTTTTTTGGCCAGCTTATATAATATCAACGAAATACTTTATCAAAATAAAAAACAAACAATATTATTACCTTCGCATAAAAAAAGTACCAACTCAATACTCAACAAAAAAGTATATCTATCAGTTGTTCTACAGTTTACAGACTAGGTACCTAATCATTATAATTACCTAATTATAAAATAATCTTTCTGGCTTTCTGAGTGACAAATTTACCAATAATTTCCGTAAAACCTATTTTTTCACAGATTTCGAATTTAATTTGAAGAGATATTTTCTTTAAACAGCCACTCTATTTTTCAGAATACTCCTATTTTTTCTTGGCCTTCATCAGTGTATCGAAATCAGAACTGCTGAGATTTCCTGCAAAGTTTCTAATTTTATTGGAACCTTAATATCAATGACATTATAAGAACATTTTTCTTGTTGGTTACAAGAGTTATTCATACTTTCAGAAACACTTAAAGTTTCAGGTGAGTGAAATAATTAAATTTCTAAAAATTTGCATGAAGCGGATCTTTCAGACTGATATAACCTTTTGATGAAGTAATAATCTTAATTTTGTTTTTTAATTGTTTTGATGAAAAATGTTTACATATGTGTTTGAAATTGAAGGTATTTAGATTATTTTTTCATATAAGATATACATGAATTTTTTTATAAACATTTCAAATCTTGTTGAGCTCCAAAACTATTGATACGTTTACCTCCGTGCCCTTGCTGTTCTTCACACGAGTTTTTTTTGACATATAGTTAATTCAGATTTAATCAATATATTCAATGTTTATAAAAAAAGTTGTTTAAATAACTTAAGCAGTTTGAATAAATTATTGTTAGCAATTTTTTGGTGTATAGATATAGTAATAAAACAACACTGCTTATTGACATGTGCAGTGTTGCCGTTTCAAAAAGTAATGGACTTTATCGATCTAACTTTGTAATTACTATTTGGTAAGAGGTGATACATTCATTAGTATTAGATATTGTCAACCTCTTAAAAGCATTTAGCTTGTGTAAATCATACTCATCAATATGCATATTTATTGCATATTCTGTATTTTACATCAGTCGGAAAGATCCGCTTCATCTATATTTTCCTAAATTGAATTATTACACTCATCTGAAATTTTAAGTGCTTCCAAGAGTGAGACTCTCTTATAACCAATAAGGAAAATGTTCTAATAATGTCACTGATATTGAGGTTCCAATAAAAAATGAAAACAGGAAACAAACATGAATACTGATGAGTTACCCGAAGCAAGGGACCTTTGACAGTTAACTAAAAATTGGTTACGTTCCATATATTCTAACAGAGGTTCGTGATGTTTTTTTTATGACTTTTTGAAATTTAAAATATCCGTTTTCGACTAGCAGACATCACAACATATCCTGCAATTTCGGTTTTTAATTCATTACATACTATTTATACGAAATGTAGAAGTTTATTTTGTGATGCAGCGTACTGCTTGGGATTTATTTATAAAAAGCAGTGGCTATATAACCAAACAGACTGAATACATTGTTCACGCCGATATAGTTGACGCGCGTTTCGATAACCAAGTAATAAGCTGTTTATTCTAAGAGCATTTAGGCCCTCGAAACCTTTCTCATAGATATCTGATTTTTCGAAAGCTTTGTCTGACTTTTGTATATGTTTATTTAATTTCTAATTTTTTAGACCTTTTAATATGTTTTTACTCCTAAATTTTCTTGATTTTTGGAGTCTTTCGTTTTAAAAAAAGTCAAATTTTTATTGTATTTCAAAAATTACGGAAAAAACCGGAATAGGCCTAGAATCAAGAAGAAGAAGAAAATTCAATGAAATAATGTCGAAAAATAGACAAAAATGATACTAAATATGTAGTTAGTAGTAAAAATTTAATAAAAGAACGTCTAAAAACGTACAAAAATATACAAAAACAAAAATAAAAGTAACGTGTGCGTCTTTCATTAAACAAAGTGAAAGAAAAATATTTAACAGTGTAAAATTTATTTTAAAAAATGGTAGTTTCGTTGTTGTTGAGTTCCAACCTAACATTCATCACCCTATATATGTTAAAAACGATAAAAGAATCAAAAACAATTGCTCATAATGAAGAGAACAAATTTTTAGAAAAATATAGAAAACCAAACACGTTTATCGGTTAAATAGTCACGCCCCGATTCACATCAATTTGCTTTGTATGTTTTTTTTGTCATTAAATATTTTTTTAGTGTTGATTTTTGTAGATTTGATTGATTCGTGTTTATGTATCCATCTTTTTATAGCGAGAGGAATGCATTTTTTGCAAATTGGTCATCGTAATTTTGAATAATTAAAAATGTAATAACAAAACTCGTTTACATTTTATCAAATTTAGTTTCAAACATTTTTATGTATTCTATTATCCAGTATGACACTTAACTTTTGTGTTCCAGTGAAAATATTATAACATTCTGAAGAAAGCATTCTTCAAAATGTGTGTTTCCAATACCTTTTACGCTTATGTCAGGTTTTGCAGATTTCATCATGCTTTGATCTTCTAGTTTTTTAAATGTGTATACTCATCGCCTCTCATTGTGGTTATTATCATGAATACAGATATATTGATTGTCATTTCTCTTATAGGTATAGCTGAAAAATTTTTGAGAGACCTTACCTTTTAATTGTTCTGTATCTCCTTCATACAGCTTAGACAATTTTTCAAATATTTCCGTATCATTTACCAGTACAGCTTATATGTGTTGACAAATGTATGTTTATATCATAAACATAAATAATACTCGGTATGCGATTTATAACCAAGTCCATAATTCTATATGCTTTTAAAGTTATTCCACTTATTTTACAGTTTCCAGAAAAGAGTTTTTTGTTCTAATGAATTTTCGTTTTTAGTTTCGTAATTCGAATTATTTATTTATACAGTGAAAAGTCTCGGACCCATAACTTGTTGTTTTTAGTATTATTAGAATAAAAATATCCTTTTTATTGTTATAACTTAATATAATGACAGATACGCAATAACCTAAACTGTCTAATCCACTTCACAACGTACTAGTATGTTGTCGTTTTCCCTTTCAATACAAAAAATATTGTAGTCAACGTTGTATAATATTATTTTGGTTATAATACATTGTCTAACATATACTGTAATACCATTGTATAAAGAATATTCTTTATAGAATGGTAATACTATTATTACTCATATAAGTAAGACTCCTATATGGACAGTTGGTATTACATATATGTCTACATATTTTCATTTTATTTGTTTCAGATAGTTAAATCATCGTATCTATAGCAACAATTGTCAGAAATATTTTTTTAAGTGAATGAAAGTAAGACGGTTAATAAGTGTTATATGTATATTAAAATTATAGAAGTTTTAAAATGCCGTCGTCTTTGAGTAAAGAAAACAATTTGTATTACAAAAATTTGGTAGTGACAAAATTCAATAACTGGTTGAAGTTGGTTAAGGAGAAGAAAAAACAAACTTATAAAGACCAAAACTCAACGGTATCGTTCCAAGCTCCAAAGGAGGAAAAATATGCTAACGGTGAGAAGATCATAGTGACTCCTGCAGATAAGTTCGATTCGTCACCACCAATGAACTGTAGCGACGCCAATTCCAAGGAAGTTCTAAACAGAAAAGATGTGAAAGAGGAGGAACATATGAACTTTTCGAACGAATGCTTCTACGAGAAAATGAGATCACTTCAAGAATTCAGAAACGTCGGTCTCTATGTGTATTGCGACTCTTGCGACAAGTATAGATACCTGCCCGACGTGAAAGATCCCCTGGATCTATCTGACAAATGGTATTGCTGGATGAATCCAGATGGGAGGTATAATAGATGCGAAATCAAAGAAGAATCGATCGACGATAAAGAAAAGGAGCTGATGATATTTAATAAATATAACGCGGGTAGCATCGTCTGGACGAAAATCGAAGGTTATCCATGGTGGCCGGCTATGGTGGAAGATGATCCTGATATCGAGAATTATTTTTGCTTGAAAGATTCCTTAGAACCGGTAAGTCTAATATTTCTCTTGGTCACTTTCATTAGGTTAGTGTTGTCCCATTTTTTTAGTTCATGTCATGTACAGGATGATTTTGTTTTAATATCGAAATTATTAAGTTACCTTACATACAGGATGATTTTACTTATTCCAATATTTCATTTGGAGTGAAAATCGAAATAAATTTCAAGTTACCTTAAAAAGAGTGCGATTTTTTTATCAATTGAATGTGGAGAGTGGGAAATTTGTAAACTCATATACAGGTTTGATTATTTTTTATATTAAGTTTGTAAATTTTGATGGCCATATACAGGGTGATTAATCGACTTTTTTTCGTAATATATTTCGATCTATGGAATTAGTCACTCTGTGTGACTAATATGGCATTGTCCATCATCGACGGACATTTTGATATAGAAATACGAACCCTTACGGGGCCTAGTTGTTGAGAATGGAGCAAATTTTGTTTTAAATTGCCTGAATATTTCTAGTTGAAAAACAAATAGATGATTTGATTGGTTAAATGGTAAGTGCCTTGAAAGTTCTTATTTCAAACCAAGTAATAAGACAAAATTCATTTATTAATAATTTATAATAATAAACATCTCAATGCATAACTTATTTTTATTAGCCTATTTTAGAATTTTTAAAAGAAATCCTTAAGAAGTAAGTCCCGTAAGTACATTGCTGATTATTTGAAATATGGTTTTTGTGGTTACTGGCACAGATGACGACCTGCTACTTTAGTGTGTTTTATGTTTCGAAGTATTTGCTGATGAGAGTATGAAACCTTAAAAACTGCAAAGATAATCACAAAAAAAACATATGTATTTTTTTCAGTATGAAGGAAAAGAATTCTTATAGTCAAACTCAATAATGAAAACATCAATTTCTGGTGAGAAAAATAGACAAACTACAATTGCATCATATCGCCTATCCTTATTGATAGCTAAAAAAGGAACAAAACACCCTGTATGGTAGAATCTGACGTTTCATTCACTGAAAAGGAAACAAAAAAATCGGTCAAATTCACAGTTACAGTTTTAAAAGAAACTTTTCACATCAACTTGATGAAAATACTGAAGTTGCTGACCAGGCTAATCTATTAGCCTTTGTTAGGTTCGATCCCAATGAAAGCATAAAAGAACTGCTTTGTTGCAAGTCTTTATTGTCTAAACCAACAGGAGAGAAGACTTTTAAATATCTCGATGATTTAATTACAGATAATGAAATAAAACGGACAAAAAGGATTGGACCAGTACCGGATTAAGCCAGGGGCTTGGGGGGGGCTATAGCCTCGGGCCCCAAGTCCAAGAGGGCCCATCATTTGGAAATCATTCTGTATTTTTTGATGTGTTGATACCAAAAATCTAACGTATTGATATTATTTTGTGAATTTTTCCGGGTTTCCGAATTCCTTAAGGGGACCCCGTCATTACTTCAGCCCCGGGCCTTATAAATCTTAATCCGGCCCTGAATTGGACGGACGACTGATGGTGCTCGTGCTATGAACTGAAGGTTGTAACTTTCATTAAGTCGCGACCGAAGCAATCCCGACTTTTTAACTTTCTGTGCGATAAAATGAATGAAAGTGCTGCCAAAATTTTTTGAGCTTGTTAATGAATTATTATTGTTTTTGTTGTAAAATGACGCGATGGGGCATAGTTTTATCTTTTTGATTTCCTTATTTCTTGTTCTTTCTTTCTTCATTTTACACTTTTGACTTTTCTGTTTCACGTTTTTTGTTTTCAGCATAATGTTCCTCATCATGGCTCTTCTTCATATTTCATTCATCTTGTTTTTGACATAAATTGACTATTAATTATAATAAATAAGCATATCCTCATTAAAAACCTATATGTTGGCCCAGGGTTGCCATCCGTCCGGGTTTCCCCGGATTTGTCCTAGTTTAGAGGGCATCCGGGGACCGTCCGGGGAAGGTTTCATTTGTAGACCGGGTTTTTAAATAAGAAAATTTAAAGAAAATTGTGTCGCCCGCGAGTTACGCACTATCTATGCTCGCACACCACGATCAACCGACGAACCATGTGTATTCACCGTTCCCCCACCCCTCCCGTCGTGGTAGCCGCGGTCCGCCGTTCGTTCGTTCGAATTCACGACGCGCGTCCCGCACTCCGCAACAACGGTTTGACGAATGCAGATATCGCGTCGTTCCAGTTAAGCGGGTGAACTTACGTAGGTACATGTGGTAAGCAAAGAATATTTTTCTTAAATATCGTAGTTTAATTTTTACAGGTAGTGCGACACTGCTCTTCTGAATGCTATCCACATTTCGATTATACATATGAAAATAAGTCTATCTATTTTTGTAACCTTTTTACACGAACAGATTAGGCTGAAATTGCATAAATTATGTATGATTATATCCCCAGTAAGTAGGTACTTAGCTACTTTTTATCCAAAAATATAATAATATTAAGTCAAGATGCTCATTTTGCTTTTTGAAATTTTAATTTTTATTTGCTTAGAATTTTGTATTCTATAGTTCTAATTTTATCCCTTTGTTTATTTATTGAAATTCTCTATTGACTATATTTTTAGGTACTTATTTTATTCTTTTCAGATTAGATATCAAAATGCCTAAACGTAAATGCCTATTTAACAGTGATTTGGAAAGTAAGTTCCCGATGTTTAAAAAAGGAAGATATGACTTGGAAGCGTTTTGTGTCGTTTGTTCTACGAGTATTTCAATCGCAAACAAAGGCGTTACAGCCCTAAATGAGCATTTAAGTACGCTGAAACACAAAACAAATTTAAAAATTTAAAAATATTGCAACATATTTTGTGAGATCGACATCGGAAGACCTCCTTATTTCAGCAGCGGAAGGCGTTCTCGTCTATCAGTAAGTAATCATATGTCATCATATGTCTTTTAATTCATTGGACTGCACTTGTGCTCTCAACCGCGAATTATTTTCGACGTCAGATACTGCAAAAAAAGTTACGTGCAATCGAACAAAAGCAACTGCGATCGCCACCGGAGGGCTGAGCCCTTTGTCGGTTGAACAATTTAAGACTGATTTACAAGATGTACCATTCATAAGTGTGGCTACTGATGCTAGTAATCACGGAAGCACAAAATTATTCCCGCTGGTTATTCAATATTTTGATGTAAAAAAAATGGACTCACTACTAAGGTGCTTGAAATTGAAAACACTAAAAACGAGACATCTGACACTATTACCGAACTGATAATAACACAGCTTCGCCGGCATGATCTCTTGTCTAAATGTATTGCTTTTGGTGGAGATAATTGCAATACAAACTTCGGTGGGATAGATAGATTTGGAACAAATAATGTTTTCCACAAGCTGAAGGAAAATCTAAACCCAAACTTGGTTGGTGTGGGTTGCTCTGGACATGTCATTAATAACGCAGTGTACCACGGATGTGATTTACTGGCAGTAGACATTGAATCCATCGTTTTAAAAATTTATAATTTTTTTTCCATTTACACAGTACGAACCGAAGCTCTTAAAGAATTATGCGAAACCGCTGATGTCGAATATAAACAGCTTCTGTATCATTCCAAAACGCGTTTCCTGTTTCCAGCTATCGAGCGAATTCTGAAGCTCTACCGTCCTTTACTTAATTATTTTGAAAGCATAGAAAGGCCACCTGTTTTAATTAAACAGTTTTTCAAAAATCCTCTATCGGAAGCATACCTGTTCCTTATACACTCAATTATGCACACCATTCACACAAAAATACAGACATTAGAGAAAAAGGCGATAATTCAATTCTTGAAACAAAAAGCATACTTTCTTCCATAACAAAAAGTTTAGAAGACCGAATTAAGGAAAATTTTGTGCCGCTGAACGTTCAGAGTATTATAAATAAAGAAGATGAAAACAGGAAACAAGAACAGGGAAAAATGCACACATGACTTCTACAATGAAATTAAAAGATATATTGAAGAATGGATGAAACCTTTAAAACAATTTGAGAAATTTGATTGGATGTTTTTGCCGAAAATTAATAACAACACAGAGTGGACTCTTATTGAAGACACTGTCCTCTATTTAAAAGATAAAAATATAGACATTGACGACGCAAAATTAATTGATGAATGGGTGGATTTAAAGGATTTTTGCAAAAACTTAACTGAACAAGATAAGCTTTTAAAATTCAATCAACTTTGGGTACAATTTTTTAAAACGCCAAATGCGAATTTATATTCGGAATTCCTGAAAATTGCGCAATATTTTTTTGGCATTCCGGCGCATAATGCCAACGTGGAGAGGGTATTCTCATTAATTACACAACAATGGACTAAAGAAAGAAATTTACTAAGCGTAGAAACAAGTTTCTTCAATAATTAAAATTAAATTCAATTTCCAAGAATACAGTTGCACTGATTTTTATAAATTACTTTTAAAAAGGGAAGATATTCTAAAAGCTATCGGAAAAAATGATAAATACAAAAAAACTGATAAGTAAAAAGGCAAGAGGCTGAGGAAAACGCTTCAATAGCTAGATAGACAAATCGTGTTGTGAGTGCAATAATTGCTTTTTATTTTTGTAGTTAAAGTTATGATTGTTTTCATTGAGTAGGTTGTTGATCAAAACTTTAAGTTGATGAAAATAAGTATAGGATTGATTATTTTGATTTAAAATTTTATTAATGTAACTTACATTGATGTAGGTCTAAACTTTAAAAATGTTCTGTTTTGTTGTTTAATATTTAAGAAGACTGCATTTAGTTTATATTCTGCTAGAATAAGTATATTTTGTTATATAAATGACTGCTGATAAAAAGTAAAACAGATAATAATTATAGAACTATAGCTAAAAGAGTTACCTCAAAAATTGTAAGACTGAATACTAGAATGGTCTAAGTAGGTACTTTTAAGATTTTAATTCATTAAATATATGTTTTTGTTTAATATTTTAATAAGGTTTTGTTTTCTTATTTCAAGAATTAAAAAAGCTAATTTATATTAACAATTTGTCAATTTGTAATATGATTCTGTTTTGTTAAAATAATGAATGAGTAAAAAAGGTGATTTATAACATTTTTAACTGTTTTTTTTTTACATTGAATATGTTTAAAAGTTCTTGTTGACATGTCCGGCTTTCGGACTCTAAAATCCGGGGTTTTCACGCGTTTTGTCCTGTTTTCCAAAATTTAGAGATGGCAACCCTAAATATACCTATACGTACATGTGTATTTGAAAATGCTCACGTACACATCACAATATTTTATGTTGATGAATATGATTTAAACAAGCTAAATGCTTCTAAGATGTTGGCAAGTATTTGATTATCTTTTTTAATAACAAGTATAGGCACTACACCAATACTGGAAGTAATTTACAAATAATTTATTTTTATTAAGTGAAGACTCACATAGTGAAGTAAAAAAGTAAATTGGTGAAGTGAAAGTAATATTTGGTGAAAAATAGTAATATTTTAGCTTAATAAGTCAGTTATAGTAAATATTTTAAGGTTAATAAAGTCGTTATTAATTAATTAATTAATTAATTTCTATGGCCTTTTCTGTTCTGAATGGTAACCAACAAACTAATGTACCCATAAGAGAAAATACTAAACATCCCAAATCCGTAAGTCACGAAATGATGTTTCGAATTCCGAATCGAATACCACGGAAAATATTCAAATTAACATAGTGGATACTTTCTTTTTCCTTCATTTTTATATTTATACACGAGATGTCGTAATTCGAAAGGGAAAAAATTAAAAAAACTGAACTATCTATCTAACCTCGTATAATTTTCACGATTAACAATAGAATAAGTAAGTATTTACAAATAAAGAAATTAACAAAGCCAGTAAAGGAAATATAGGACGCAAATTAAGATTAAAATAAAAATTATGATGAAGTAATTGATACTATACTTAACAAAATGAAGAAATGATCTTGAAAAAATATTAATGATAGATGAGGTTTCTAAATTAGTAATTGACAATCCAGAAATACAGTGCGACAGTTTCTTGTATCTAAATCCAAAGACAAATGTCTTAAAGGACTTGTCGTAACGAACTTTGGGTTAAAATTATAAAATGCGATGTACATCCTTTATATTAGCACCTAATTAAAGTCTTTAGTGTTAATTTCTTCAAGTATTACCAGAATTTCAATACTCAATCGAAATATTTTAATACAATTGATATCATATGTAGATTTTTTTCGTATACGAAGTTTTATTATCAATAATTTTATCATTATTGTTTGTAATTTTATTAATTGATTTTCAAAACTATAAAATGACAATGACGTTTTACAGTTTACCATTTGAGGGATCCTTCGTTTTCTTGTCTCCTTTTGAATATACGAATAGGTCCTGTTTAGTGCATTTCTCATTCACGTGTTGTGTATTTTCCGGTTGACGAAGAACCACTCTGCCATTTGCATTGTTGATATTACAGACGAACGAATTTGTATGAATAGAGGGACGTATTGCTTTCTGCGTTTACAGCAGCGTGCAACATGAAGGTGCCTTCCTTCGTCTTAATCTTTATTAACTTGTTGTTGTAGTCGTTATAAGGTAAATATACTGATTGTACTTTGTTGTGGTGAAACTTCTAGCTCGGTTATATGTTTAGAAAAAATCATTTTGTATAAAGTACGATAACTGATAAATATTCGTCTATTACCTTAAATTGTTTTCGAGAAATTTCGCGCGACAGCGAATTTCAGCGACAAAAAAATTGCAGAAATGGATGATCTGGATCAACGAGTAGTGAACGGTATCAATTAGGATAATGTTTAAGTCTGTTCCTTTTTAATATGGAGAAAAATGGTCGATCTGGAACACCAGATAGTTAATTGTATCAATTAGGATAATATTTAAATCTTCTTGTGTTCTTAGTGTCTGTTTATGGAAAACAAACTTGTTTGTCTCACCAAATCCTATATGTACCCAAAAAAGACTGTTCCTCTTTAGTATGGAACTAAAAAAATCTAGTCTTTCTGAATGCCTTAGACCACTTCAAACTACTATCATCGAATAAAACAAATCTGGTTTCATCTAAAAAGAGATAATTAGTTTAGATCTAAAATCTGGTGTCCGTGTTCTATAGCCAAGCTTCTGAGAAGTATCCTGGGTATATTTGATGGTGTCTTACATCGGTTCCAGCAGGTTTTAGCGATTTGGATCATTATTTTTGTAATACTATCCATTAAGGGATGTTTGCGATGATATTTTTCTATTATTTCGTCTGTATTAAAAACTTTATATCGTGTAGGTATGTCCATTGTTTGATATTTCGCAGCCAAGACATTTCCTTTTTAAAAATAGATATTCCGAACACTTATTTTCATATATTCACCTAAAAATAGACAATATTTAAGTCGTCTTGTATTCTTAGTGTCTGTTTATGGAGAACAATCTTGTTTGTCCTACCAAATGCTATATGTACCCAAAAAAAGACTGTTCCTCTTTAGTATGGAGAGACGTTTTTGGAAAAATCATCGAATAAAACAAATCTGTTTTCGTTCAAAAAAGGATAATTCGTTTAGAGCTATAATCCAGTGTCTATAAAATACAGGCAAGCTCCTGGGAAGTATCCTGGGAGTTAATGGTATCAATTAGGATAATGTTTAAGTCTTCTTGCTTTCTTAGTATGGTGAGAAGGCTTTTCCTCAATGGATAATCATTATCAATATTATTGAAGGTCTTTCAAAAGCCAAACATTAATGAAATCTATTCTATAATAGCTAATGTTTGTATTTACGAAAAAAGACGTTTGGTGGTCCGAGTAGTTTTAAAATTTGAGTTGTTTTCATGTGATAAACAAAGAAAACTAATAGCGACATTTGCTGCATATACATCTAATAAATTATGTCTGCTTTTACATCCGTCTGCTCTTTGGAATAATATCGAATAAAGCAGTCGTTATTAATTAAAAATGGTGTCATGCCGAATTTGAGATTAAAAGATATTTGGAGAATCGGAGGTTAAACATTAAACTCGGAGATTGAATTATTTCCTCATCTGCCTTTGTTTCTTGTCCATAGAGGTATCCATTATCCTACTTACAAATTCTCGTTATGTGTCCTGCCTATTTTAGTCTTTTGTATACCTCACATTTCCTCCTCCCAGTTTTTCTTCTATTTCTTTATTTTTCTGCAATCTTCTTCTTCTTTTTTATGTATGACAGTTGTTTCAATGGCGTACGCAATCTTAATAATTGTCAACAGCTTTCTGTTGCGACTAATGCGTCTTAGCACTTCGTCGTTGGTGATCTAGTCAGTCCAAGGTGTCTTCAAGATGCGTCTATAGAGCCGCGTCTCAAATTTTTTGATCGTTTGAGCAATCCAGATCTAAATTTCCACTTTCTACAGCAGTACTGACCACAAATAACATTCCATGAATCCTATTCAGACGTGGAGTTGTTGAAGGAAATGATCGAGGATTTTAATGTAATTATAATATTGAAGTTAGATTCGACGTTCATGTGTGGATTTCGATTCAAATTTGTATTTTAAAAAAAAATTCCACCGCAATGTTTTAGAATTGCTCACACACATTCACAAATACAATGGATCCGGCCGTACATTTTTATTTCACATCTAGACGGCTAATTTTACAGGGAACAGGTGTTTGAAATTTGTTTTCCAATAATTAATAACGTGAGGTAAAAATTGATTTGTTGGGGTTCGAAAATTTTTAAAATATACTTCAAAAGTCACTCATTTAAACATGTATCTATACAGAGTTTATAAGAATTATCTTAAATTTTTTTTGATGTAATTATTCAGACCAGAATCCTAAGAAAAAAATCGTAGATGAACTTGGAATTTTTAGTTGGAACTCAACTAGTTTTGTTGGTTTTTTTTGGAAACTATTTGGTGTGAAAACTTCCTAATTGACGTGGTTAAGAGACGTTTGGGGTAAAACATAGGTAAATAGTTAGACCTAAAATTAAGTTTAAGGAACGAAGTATGTTTTCAGGGCAATTACAAACTTGTTTCCAACTTCATATCATAGTCTAAAATTTTCGTTATTTAGTTATATCTTTTCATTTTTTTACCGTTCTGTAAAGGAAAAAAAATTATATTCTGTACAAGTACATCTCAATTTCGCTGCTGAACAAATAAACTCGAATTTGGTAAATGTAAATATACAAATAGAAAAAAAGAAGTGCTGAGATCCTGGCGGAGGAATCTAAAGTATAAAAGCTACCACTTGCCGAATAAGACCCTGAATAAATTCTACTTCGTTTTGGGATCGTAAAGACTTGGTAAAATTGTTGAATCAAAGTCACTACAAACAAATATTTTACAAGTGAAATTTGAACAGATGGTTTCAGTATTTTTCTCATCTGAAAAAGGGATTTTTAATTTAATTTAATTACAATGAGAAACAATTAATTTATAGAAGTATTTATGTAATTTCAATATCAAAAAAACATGTTTGTTTAGACTTTTTCATATATGTATGTAAATCAAATTAGTTTTTCACATAAAAACACTCTCAACTTTTTTATTTTCATTTTTCTTCAATATCGTTTAAGTTGTTTCAATTTTTTTTTGAAAATAATTTGTAATATTTTAATAAATTTACAAACATTACATCTCTAAATCAATGCAGAGGCTCTTATAGTTTTTATTTTTCTGTAATTACTACAACTGATGATTAAAACATATACGTATTTAATTTGATCAGTTCCACGGACGTTTTTCTATAAACATCTGCTTTACTTCAAATCATACTAAAACTTCTATCCTCTACTCTAATTATTATTTTCCTATCAAAATCCATCAACGTCTCCAACAACAAACAACACAATCATTTATTATTTGTTTATCAACTAATACGTCGTTTTAGATCCAAATTTTAATATAGTTAATGTCGCCGAAGGCTAAATCTGATTAATAAGGTGATTGGTAAACCGCCTTCTTGAGCATTTCTGTTGTTTAAAACCCACTGTCTTGATTATTTTTTCATATTAGAAGTTTAGTAATGGACTAAGTGCGAATCGACATAAAAATTTTGCTTAAACTGCATCAAATAAGTATGAAAAATGGTTGAAATATTACTAATATATTTTTGTTGAGAAATGTTCAAACAATGCGCTTGCTTGAACTACAACTTTTCTTGTACAGATTTAAACCTTGTACTATAATCATTCAATTCCATTTAGAAAATCGATTATCTAAGTTGAACGCTACTCACGTGTATTTTCTAGTAGTATGGTATAGCACGATGCAAATTGTAAAAGTATATGTCATGATGTAAAATTGAAGCTAGTCTACATCGTCTTTTGCTCACTGAAAAGGCGGTTCGAAAACGTTATAAAACTTTATGTTTATATATCAACGCCCTTGAATTTCTTTACTAAACTTTAGAAGAAAATATTCTTAAATAAAACATCCTAAGGATTGAATTACAACGTTAGATAGTCAACCAGAAAGTTCAGAGACGGATTTAGCAAAAAAAATAAACAAACCTGAAATATGACTTTTAGGAAACTATTAATGTATCAAATACTCTGGAAATCTGGGCAAAACATCAAGCATTTTTCAATCAAGCAGCGATTAGAGCTCTAATATCTACTACTACCCTGCAATAGATTCCGGGACACACTGTATTAGAGGGTAACGATATAGATGACAGAATATCTAAAATAGTGGCAGGCATACCCTTTATAGAACCTGAATCCGTCTGTGGTATCAGCTACAGAACAATAGAGAAACCGTTGAAGATGGGGGGCTTAATAGATCACACGTTAAAAACTGGACATTTGAATAAGAAAATTATCGAATTAATATCGCGTTGTTAATAATCATCCGATTCATCGCTTAGTGACTTTTTTTGCCAAACGAGAGATGCGAGATCACCAAAAAAAGCTATCGAAGACTTTCGAAACCGTAGTTTTGGAATATTTGCTTCAGATAAGCTATAAAAAATTTTGATAAGATTGTCACGAAATAATCGAAAAGTTACTTTACATATCCACCCTGTAGTGAATTTTATATTTTATATTCGAATTTTTGTCATTTTCCAAGGTTTTACACTAATATTTAATCGTTTCCTAAAAATAATTCTTAACGTTAAAGCAAAGTGATTTCGAAATCTAAATTTGTATTTACATTAGTTATCTCGATATCCGGAAAGCCACCATCCGGACTCCGGGAATCCGTGGAGGATTTCAATATATTTATATGGCCTGTAGACTTTTATTCCATTTTTGGGGGAATCCATTTATTTTTATTAACATTTTTAGACCGAGGAATCCGATTCAAACAGTGTCTAATTGAATCTGACGTTATAATAAGTATGTTGGATACAAATAATCAATTGTAAATAACAAAATGTTTTCTTGAGGTTATGTTAGTTAAATTTGACATTAACGTCGTTCGTTTGTCAAATATTGATATAAATTGAAAACCGATATGTCTAGGTTGAGAAAAGAGAAGCGTTGCTTTTGCGATGCAATTAAACCGGGTCCTTTGAGTTATAAAAGCAAAATTATGGAAAATTTGAGAAATAAGACACCCGCTACGGATAGTAATACCGATTGTAGTAGCGTCCTAACGAGTTCGAGCGCTCGAGATAATTCCAAACCAACACCCGAAGCTACCAAAGAAGAAAACTTCAAACAACGAAGAATGAAGAGATTTAAAATGCAATCTGACGGTGGTATTACATCTATTAATTGCGATAATGAATTTTGTTATAAAAAAGACAATGTTACGGATAAAACTAAGAATAGCGAAAGAGTTTTGTTAATTGAAGCACAAAATGTAGATATTCATAATCATTATTATACAATTTCTTAAACCACTACGATTATTTGTATTTACTACCAACTCCGGTAGTTTCTTTTCAAGCCCTTTCCAAGGTAAGTTCATCTTCAAACTTAAGCTTATTTACCAATACCTTCCATTTGTACCTATCCATAAGTTAAATTTTGAGTTTTAAATTGGCATTCGTTTAAACTTAATAGCACCCCAAAAGCCATTGGGATATAAAATGACGACGCGCAGTCATTACCATTACCATTACCAAGGGGTTTGAGGTTAACTCAATAATTAAATCACCGCGCGTTGTTCAACACGATCCATTTTGATACTGAACTCGAGCTTATGACGTTATTAATCTTTATTTTTTATAATGAGGACAGTTGAGGTTTTGGACTGTACAATTTATCTCGAAATAATGCTTGAAATTGATCTTTTAATTAATTAGAGAGAATCCAAAAGAGCTGATATCAAATCTCATCCTTTCAGAAAGCTATCTCAAATACAGCTTCGTTTACCATAATTAGAAAAGGGGAATGAATGAATGAATATCTGCCCATGTGAGTTTTTTCCAAAAATAAATACAATAAACGGCTATAAAAAATTATTATTTGGATAGCTTATATTTTTTCATAAACATTCTCGCCAAAATTATTTTCTTGATCTTTGTTTAGATCAAATGTGGAAAATATTATCAATTAACTAAATTTAGTGAGAACTAGAGCCAGATTCTTAATGATTTTTAATAATATTACGATGTATAAATAAATATTTTTGGAACGTAACATGCATCCAGATGATGAAGAAATAAATTGTAAAATTTGACAACATTGAGGTTTTCTGTAAGTTGGGTTCAATTATATTCAAACATGCCAGCTGGGTTTACCATTTTCATTCGTCCAAGGTCAAAGTAAACCAAAGTTTCAAACAAAGGAACTTCGGAATTCATTATAATGATAGGAACGGAATTGGTATCTAGTTGGAAAACTTATGTTTAAGTTTTATACTTGAAGATTAGGTGAATACAGTTTAAGTAATGAAGTAAATTTTGAATGAAAAGGTATATATTTTTTAAATTTTGATTTTTGTAGTAGGTATGTACAATTATTTCTCACATTTTCTACACCTTTAACTAAGTAATTTGATATTGCATGTCGTATTCTTTCATCTGATTTTGCCTTCATAATCATCATCTTATTGATGTCAGAGTTTTGAACTTAATATACCTATACTTACTTGTGTATTTGAAAATGCTCACGTACACACCACAATGTTTTATGGTGATGAATATGATTTAAACAAGCTAAATACTTTTAAGATGTTGGCAAGTATTTGAATATCTTTTTTAAAAACAAGTATAGGCACTACACCAATACTGGAAGTACTTTACAAATAATTTATTTTTAGGTAAAGGAGCGTGAATTCACATATTCACCAATTTCACTATGGTAGCTTGATCTGAACTGGGCCTGGAAGTTTTTATTGTAATGTCTGTGAATGTCCAGTTACAAAAAAAGAATTAGATTACTGAAGTAGCAACAAGAGAATCGCATCCACACGGCTTTGAAGATTTTTGCAGTGATTCTATCATTTAGGTAATATTTTTGGAAATTTGATAAAACAATCCCCAACAACACTTTTTTTAAATATTTACCTATATATAATGATTGATATAATAGGACCGTTTGGATGGATTCACATTGGGACCTTTGGTAGCTTTGGAGAACCTACCTTATGGAATTGCAAGATAAAATTCATTCAAATGAACTGTGGTATTTCTGCACAATAAATATGAGATAGAAAAGATCCTCGTATTGTTCTGACCCATCTTACTTGTTTTATTCATATTTCTGAGGCAAGAAAATAAAATATTGAGTAATTTTTGTTTGGTTAAATTCTTTAAAGAAACTCTACCCCAATTGTGAAGTATAAGTAACTTGTAGTTTACAATGAATTGATGAAAAATGTTGCCAATTAGTTGTTAATTCTCTAAATATTAATAATTTGATATTAATTATTAATATTTGATATTAAATCATATAGTTTCCCAAGTATTTTAGGTGACTTCCTTTGAAAATCTCAAACTAGTCTGAAAAAAATAACTTTAGCAATGTCATGTTTCCATCATTATTTCAAATTATTGTCTAACCAGTTTTTGAATAAGAACTTTTAAGTCACTTGCCATTTCATCACTTTGTACAAACAACACTATATCTGCCAATGAAACTGAATGAGTAATGAAGAATTTTCCTGGAAAGTCCTGTATGCATATGACTTGGTTGAGTGTAAATTTAGCTTAGCGAATACATTGTAATGCAACTTAATGGTTTATTGTACTCCATGTCAAAGGTATTTTAGAGTTGTTGAATATTCAAGAAACATGTTTGTTTGAATTGGGTGAGGTAATGCCGTTTCTACTGACAAATACCCACACACTTTTGTTTTATTTTTTTAGCTTCTCAATAACCAGTTGAAAGTATATTGTTATCAAATCAAAGGGAACAGTATTCTTTTCAAAAAAGTCCTAAACATCAAAGTGTAGGCTTACAGCTGTTGTATGGAAGGTATCTATTTGATATTGATTATATTTATAAAAAATTTTGAGGGGACCTTATTTCTAAATGTTTTCGCACATTTGTTCTTAGCTTTTCACCTCTGTGTCACCCTTTACTGTTATGAAATATATACAATAATAGTAGATAAGTATAATTTTGAATATGCCTCTTTCTGTTACTCCTTTTAATTTTGTTTGTACATGTCTTCTTTTTCCCTCGATGTATTTTTTATAGATTATTTTTTAATGCAGAGAGAATAAGATCAAAATTCATTATTTTCATTACTAGAATGGAGTTTATCACTTCATTATCCTTTTTTTTGTGTTTGAAACTCATTGGATTGATTCCTTAACATATTTCTTCAATAATTCACTTTATTTTCTTCAATTTTCCTGATTTTCATGTCTCTTCCTATTTTAACTTATGCAAGAAGTTATAACTTGATAACTTTCACAGTATGTAATGTATCTTAAATATTCAAATTATTACAACAATTCATGCGTTAAAAAAAAGTAAAGGTGATAGGAAGCTTTTGTTTTTTTATAAACATCGCTAGAGCTAACGATATATAATTTGTTTCGATATCTTTCTGCTAACCAGAGTTGTAATTGGACCATTTCGACGAAATTCCAAGTTGCATGATTTGCGAAATTTATCAATGCAAAGGTGATGGTTACTGAGCAGCTAATTTTTTTTTCATTCTCGCTCAACCATAATAGCTATGGAAGTTAAATTGACAACCCAAATTTTAAGTACAACAGATATTCATTTATCGAGAACAGATATTAATACATATTTTCATAATGCAGGTGCTACAGCTGAATTTCTTCTAATTTTTAATGATTTATTTTATCACTTTTCCAGCTAATTAAACCGCCTTCTTGGGCATTTCTGTTGTTTAAAGCCCACTGTCTTGATTATTTTTTCGTATTAGAAGTTTAGTAGTGGACTAAGTGGGAATCGACATCAAAAATTTTGCTTAAACTGCATCAAATAAGTATGAAAAATGGTTGAAATATTGCTAATATCTTTTTGTTAAGAAATGTTTAAACAATGCGCTGGCTTGAACTACAACTTTTCTTGTACAGATTTACATCTTGTACTATAATCATCTAATTCCACTTAGAAAATCGATTACTTAAGTTGAACGCTGTTAAAAATAATACTTTTCTGGTTTGTGTTTAATAATATAGGTATTAGTTTTTTTACTTTCTGGCCTACTGTTAAGATATATGAAAATAAAAAAAAAAAAAGAAGAAGTCAGTTAGTGAGAATCATAGAGAATTATCGAGAATTATTCATTATTAAGGTTAAGATGATATATTAATAAGATTTGTATTGTACATGGAGTTGATAAATAAAAAGTGTATAAGAAGAAAGAGTATAAGTTAATTATTTAAAAAAACAACAGGTTATGGGCCCAGGTGATTCTGTGGATAATTAAAATATAAAGAAAATGGCTAATTCACAAATAAAAAATATTTATAACATAGAACTATTGAATGGTGAAAATTATTACTCATGGAAATTTAGAGTGAAAATATTACTAGAAGAAAAAGATGTGGCAGAATGGATAGAAAAAGAATTTGTGGAATCAGATTATACAGTGGAAAAAGACAAAAAGGAAGCTATGAAAAAAGATAAGTTATGTAAGTCATTGATAATACAATGTTTGGATGATAAGCAATTAGAATTTGTAACGGAGAAAAATACAGCCTATGGTATGTGGCAAGCTTTAGGAGATATTTATGAAAAAAAAAGGATTACCCGGGCAAATGATGCTAAGAAGAAGGTTAATGTCATTAAAATTAAAAGAGAATGAAGATTTGGAAGGTTATTTGACAGAATTTGATGATCTTGTTAGGAAGATAAGAGCTACAGGAGCTGTTATGAGTGATGAGGACATTGTATGTATGTTAATGATGGGGATGCCTCCAAGTTTTGAAACAGTTATAACAATATTAGAGAATATGGATCCTAAAGTGTTAACAATAGATTTCGTCAAAAGAAAATTTAGAAGTGAAGTAGAAAGAAGAAAAGCATTAAAATCTGAACAATCAACTTATGAACAAAAATCAGCAGTATTTAATACTACAAATACTAGAAAAATAGTGTGTTTCCGGTGTCATAAGGAAGGACATATGCAAAAAGACTGTAAAGAAAGTGTACCAGGGCAATCAAATTCAAGAGTTGTGCAAGGTGGTTTTACAAGAGGTAGTTTCAGAGGAAATTATAGAGGTGGTTATAGTAGAGGAGGTTTTCGAGGATATGCAACTCCAAGTAGAGGTTTCACTCGAGGTAGAAGTTATCATACAAACTACAGAAATCAGGGAAATCATGTAGAGGTGAACAAGAAACAAAGTTCCGAAGATCAGGAAGAGCAAGATGGAATATGTTTTTTGATGAATGGTAATGAAAGTAAGATTGTAAGTAACGATAATATCTCATTCTATATAGATTCAGGCTGTACAGATCATTTAGTAAATAATAACAAATATTTTTATGAATATTTAGAATTAAAAACACCAATTAACATAGCAGTAGCAAAGAATAATGAATATTTGAGGGCAATAGGTATTGGAAATATTAAAGTTTTGAGTAAAATAAATGGAAAGATCATTGAATGCATAATAAAAAATGTTTTTTACGTTCCAAATTTAAGGAAGAATTTATTATCAGTAAAAAGATTAGAAATGTCTAATGTATCTGTAGTTTTTGAGGGTGGTCAGGTTAGTTTATATAATGAAAATAAATTGATAGGAGTAGGATTTAGAAACAGGCTTTATGAGATTATTTTTGAGTATAAGATAGAAAATCGATGTTTTATGATTGAAAATGATGACAATGAATCAATGATGTGGCATAAAAGATTAGGGCATATGTGTAATGCAAATTTAAAGTTATTAGTTGATAAAAGAATGGTAAAAGGTTTGGAAAATGTAAATGTAAATAAAATTGATTTTTGTGAAGCCTGTGTAAAAGGTAAAATGACAAAACTTAGATTTGAAACAAGATCACATGCAAAAAGATTATTAGAGATTGTTCATACTGATGTTGTTGGACCAATAACGCCACTAAGTCACGATGGGGGTAAATATTTTGTTACATTTGTGGATGATTTTTCTAATTTTTGTACAGTGTATATCATAAAAGGTAAAGATGAGGTGTTTAAGTGTTTTGAAGAATATGTAAATATGGTACAATCAAAATTTAACATAAAATTGGCAGTGCTAAGATGTGACAATGGAGGGGAGTATATTTCCAAAGATATAAAAGATTTATGTAAATCAAATGGAACTGTTTTAGATTATACAATACCATATACGCCACAGCAGAATGGTAAGGCTGAGAGGTTTAATAGAAGTTTGTTGGAAAAGGCAAGAACAATGATAGAAGAAGCCAACCTGCCAAAAACATTTTGGAATGAGAGCATTAGAGTAGCTGCTTATATTTTAAATCGTAGCCCTAGCAAACATTTAGAAAATGTTACACCAGCAGAATTGTGGTATGGTAAAAAACCTGATATAAAAAATATTAAGATATTTGGATGTACAGCATATGCTCATATACAAAAACAATTTAGAGAAAAGTTTGATCCAGTTTCTGAAAAAATGATTTTTATAGGATATACAAATACAGGTTACAGATTGTGGAGTATAAAAGAAAAAAAGGTGATAGTAGCACGAGATGTTATATTTAATGAAACTGATTTTATATATAAAATAAAAAAAGCAAGTATTGAAATAAATAATAGAGAACAAAACAGTTTAGAAGAAGAACAAATAGATAAAGAAGAAGAAAACGTTGAAATAGAATCCGAAGAAGATGAGAGTAATGATGAAGCTCATAAAAGAAAAAATTTTGAAAGAATAAAAAGGAAAGTCAAAATTCCAGAAAAATATAATGATTATGAATTATATATGGCATTTGATGCAGTATCATTTGTAGAAAAAGTACCAGAGACAGTGGAGGAAATAGATAATAGAAGTGACAAAAATATGTGGATACAGGCTATGAAAAGGGAAATTGATTCAATTGAGAAAAATGAGACATGGAATGAAGTAGAGAAACCGGAAAAAGCAGAAATTTTGACAGCTAAATGGGTATTTGCTAAGAAACCATTAGAAACAATAATGGAAGACAGATACAAAGCGAGATTAGTTGTACGAGGATGTGGACAGAGAAATACTTATGATTATGATGATATATATTCACCTGTGGCAAAAATGACAACAATAAGGACTCTTCTAACAGTGAGCAATCAATATGGATATTATATAAAACAACTTGATGTGAAAACGGCATTTCTAAATGGAGATTTAAAAGAAGAAATATATGTTTATGCGCCAGAGAGGGTAAATTATAAACCAGGATGTGTTTTAAAATTGAATAAAGCTCTTTATGGCTTAAAACAAGCTGCAAAATGCTGGAATATAAAAATAAATACATATTTATTAAATTTAGGTTTTACAAGATCAGAAACTGATTATTGTTTATATACAAAAGTTGATGAAGATAAACAAATTATGTATTTATTACTCTATGTGGATGATATCATATTAGCAGGGCAAAAATTAAATAAAATTGAAATTTGTAAAAATGATTTAATGAGATGTTTTGATATAAAAGATAAAGGAGATTTAAAGAATTTTCTAGGACTTGAAGTAAATTATATTAAAGAAGAAGGAATCTTGGAATTAAGTCAAAGAAGATATTTACTTGGAATATTAGAAAGATTTAATTTTGATAATTGCAATCCCACAGCAACACCTATAGATCCAAAGTTTAATATTTTTGAAAATAAAGATGATGAATGCACACTACCAGTAAGACAATTAATTGGATGTTTAATGTATCTGATGCTTGGAACAAGACCAGATATCAGTTACTCAGTAAATTATTTAAGTAGATTTCAAGACAAAAATAATAGTTTGGTGTGGACAGGATTAAAAAGAATTTTAAGATATTTAAAAGGAACAGTTGATATGCATTTAAAATTTGAAAGAAAAAATAATGAAAGTCTGTTTGAGTGTTATGTGGATTCTGATTGGGGAAGTGAAGTGGTAGATAAAAAATCAGTGTCAGGATATTTAATTAAATTATTTGGTAATATAGTGATGTGGGTAACAAGAAAACAAAATTGTGTGACTCTTTCAAGCTCAGAAGCTGAGTTAGTGGCATTATGTTCCGTAGTACAAGATTGCTTATGGTTTAAGAAATTATTGTTTGATATGAAAGTCAATATTCAAAATTTTAAAATATATGAGGACAATCAAGGATGTATAGCTTTGATAAAAAATCCCGAAAATAACAAACGTGTAAAACATATAGATATAAAATACAACTTTGTGTGTGACATTTTAAATACAAAGAAAATGGAATTAACTTTTATTGGAACTAAAAATCAAGTAGCAGACATTTTAACAAAGGGGCTCCACAAAAGACAGTTTTATAAGAATAGAGATTATTTAAATTTATGTTAAGATATTTTGTTTATTATTAATGTTAATAAAAAGAAAAATCAAAATATAATATTTGAAATTTCATAGAAAAGTATTAAGAGAGGGTGTTAAAAATAATACTTTTCTGGTTTGTGTTTAATAATATAGGTATTAGTTTTTTTACTTTCTGGCCTACTGTTAAGATATATGAAAATAAAAAAAAAAGAAGAAGTCAGTTAGTGAGAATCATAGAGAATTATCGAGAATTATTCATTATTAAGGTTAAGATGATATATTAATAAGATTTGTATTGTACATGGAGTTGATAAATAAAAAGTGTATAAGAAGAAAGAGTATAAGTTAATTATTTAAAAAAACAACAAACGCTACTCACGTGTATTTTCTAGTTGTAAGGTATGGCGCGATGCAGATTGAAAAAGTATATGTCATTGCAACTAGTGTATATCGTCTTTTGCTGACTGAAAAGGCGGTTCGAAAACGTGATAAAACTCTATGTTTATATATCAACGTCCTTGAATTTCTTTTCTAAACTTTAGAAGAAAATATTCTTAAATAAAACATCCTAAGAATTGAATTACAACGTTAGATAGTCAACCAGAACGTTCATAGACGGATTTAGCAAAAAAAATTACCAAACCTGAAATATAACTTCAAGGAAACCATTAATGTATCAAATACTCTGGAAATCTGGGCAAAACATCAAGCATTTCTCAATCAAGCAGCGATTAGAGCTCTAATATCTAAACTACTACCCTGCGATGGATTCGTTACCCTCTAATAGGGTAAGCTAACAGTATATAACAGTAAAAATATACGAAACTGTGGCCAAAATGACCCATAATAGTGAAAATTCATAAACTATTAATGAAATAAAAGTTTATTTAAAAAAATAAATATAAGAACTGACAAGTGTTTGAAAAGTGAAGGACATTGTGAGGAGACAAGAGCAAAAGTCTAGTCAGTCATATTATATGGTTGCTATTGAAAAAAAAAGAGCATCAGGGATTTTGAAAAGAGTATCAGCAGAAAAGAGGAGGGGGAGTGCAAAGTTATAAAAAATAGAAGTTAAAATTGAATCAAAATACAAAATAATTGCAAATTATTAAAGATGAATGGAAGATAAATATCTGGACTGAAGAAAATCCAATGAGTTGAAGATTTGTTACTAATCCAATGAGTTGAAGATTTGTTTCTGACAATTCACAGAAGTAAATGCAAGTTTTAGATCTGATATTGCAAGATATTATCATCTCAGGTCAGTTCCTACACATATTATTGGCCAATAATAATAATAGTAATAATATAAAATAATTTATAAAAAAAAAGGAATATTACCTATACTTACGTTGATAATGGATAAAATTCCTTATTTGTGAGGTTAAGATTCCTTTTCCGTAGAAATAATATGAATTGTGTAGTATAATTAAATTTTGTTCAATGTATCATATGTAATCCTTCCACAGAAATAGAACTTCTTGATTATATCATATAAAATTGACATAATTTTCTAGTATTTTCCTTATATTGTACATCTAAATAATAGAATATTCATCTGAGTCGATTTATAACAGATAACTGTGTAGAATTATCAAATTAGAGGAACGGCTAACTTCAGGTTAGACTCATAGGCGTACTCAACTACATTTTATTAAACTTTATTTGAATTAAAAATAATACAATTAACTTTTAACATAAAACTTTTATTGATTTGTTAAAAGGAAAACATCCATAAGTTATTTATTTATGCCAGAACTCAAAGAGAGAATGAGTTTCATGCCCGGCAAATAACGTGCTAGCGACAACAATATAAAAAAACAATAGAAAAATAAAAACAATAATAGAGGTAGAAATAAATAAATATAATTACAATATATATATATATATATTTTTTTTTAAAAGAGGGGATTAGGAATCTGCTCTCAGACATCTAGGCTGATCAATATTGTGCCTAGATAGTGTCGGGTTGGCTATTGGCTGTTGTACTGCCGACCGACTAAACCCTTCCCACTCATACGTGGATTCACCTGCTGAGAAGAGTGCTGGAACTACCGTTAAGTATTACTTCAGCATTCCGAGCGTTGCTTTACACTTATTTTAATCTGTTCTTACTTCTATCTTCTTCTTTTGTCTCTATTATTTTCTGGATCATAACCGATACTATGTTCCATTTTTTTTCATCCTGTAACATATGGTGTAAAATATTATCTGGAGTAAGTGTTTCTCCTACACATTGTTCAACTTCAATTCGCTGTGGGTTCCATTTTGCACATACGAAAAATGTGTGTTCCGCGTCATCCATTTGGCTACAGTACGTGCATTCCGTTGTATTACTGATTTTAAACCTGTGGAAGTATGCTTCAAAACAGCCATGTCCTGTTAACAATTGACTAAGATAGTATTTCACCTCTCCATGTTTTCTGTTTACCCACGTTCTAATATTTGGAATCAGTCTTCTAGTCCATTGTCCAGTTACTGTTTGTTCCCATTTGTCCTGCCACCGATTTAATGTTTCAGTACGTATCTCTATCGTCTCATTTCTTTGTTTGCCTTTTGTTTTGTATCGTTCCTCAGCCTGCAGTTCTATAGGTATTATTTCTGAAATCACTAACAGCGCGTTGGTGGAGACTGTGCGGAAAGCACTACATACTCTCAAAGCTAACTTTTTTTGCACTTTTTGGCAAATATCCCTGTATTTGGCATATTTCAACGTTTCATACCATAAGGGAGACGCATATAACAAAATCGAGTGAGTTACTGCACATAACATTTTTCGTTTACTTGCTGTAGGCCCTTTTTTTTGCGGCATTATTCTACTGTGAGACAAAGCAGATGCTTCTGCTTTCTTGCAGACGATTTCGATATGTTTTTTCATTGTAGCACCTGTGTCTAGGGTTACACCCAAATATTTAATTTGCGGTTTTGTAGTGATTTCGTTATTCAAGACTTCGATGGTGAGTCTTCTTGCTTCCTTTCGATCACCCAAAAGTACCGCCTCTGTTTTTTCAGGTGCAAGATCAAGTTTTTTCAAATGCATCTATTCAGCTATTCTTTGAATAGCGATGTTAGCTTCTACTACTACCTGTGTATATGTATGTATATATATGTATATATATATATATATATATATATATATATATATATATATATATATATATATATATATATATCCTGTTAGCTATTTCGTTACCCTCTAATAGGGAATAATAATAATAATAATAATAATAATAATAATAATAATAATAATAATAATAATAATAATAATAATAATAATAATAATAATAATAATAATAATCCATCGCAGGGTAGTAGTTTAGATATTAGAGCTCTAATCGCTGCTTGATTGAGAAATGCTTGATGTTTTGCCCAGATTTCCAGGGTATTTGATACATTAATGGTTTCCTTAAAGTTATATTTCAGGTTTGGTAATTTTTTTTTGCTAAATCCGTCTATGAACGTTCTGGTTGACTATCTAACGTTGTAATTCAATTCTTAGGATGTTATATTTAAGAATATTTTCTTCTAAAGTTTAGAAAAGAAATTCAAGGACGTTGATATATAAACATAGAGTTTTATCACGTTTTCGAACCGCCTTTTCAGTCAGCAAAAGACGATATACACTAGTTGCAATGACATATACTTTTTCAATCTGCATCGCGCCATACCTTACAACTAGAAAATACACGTGAGTAGCGTTCAACTTAAGTAATCGATTTTCTAAGTGGAATTAAATGATTATAGTACAAGATGTAAATCTGTACAAGAAAAGTTGTAGTTCATGCCAGCGCATTGTTTAAACATTTCTTAACAAAAAGATATTAGCAATATTTCAACCATTTTTAACAAAAATCTATCATGTACCCCCTCGAGTTTTTTTCAAATTTTGGAAAATACGAAATAGGTTATAAGTCATCAAATTTAACTGATGCGAATTTTTTTTTGATGGGCTGTAAACAATCAAAAAAAAAAGAATGAAAATAAAAGTTGGATGATCGACAAAAATGATCTAAAGATATTAGATGATGTGAAGATTGATTTGGAAAGAAAAGGGATGAGAAACTAGGGGCTAATAACTGAGGATAGGTACAAATGGAAGGTATTGGTAAATAAGCTTAAGTTTGAGGATGAACTTACCTTGAAAAGGGCTTGAAAAGAAACTCCAGGAGTTGGTAGTAAATACAAATAATCGTAATAGTTTAAGAAATTGTATAATAATGATTCTGAATATCTACATTTTGTGCTTCAATTAACAAAACTCTTTCGCTATTCTTAGTTTTATCCGTAACATTGTCTTTTTTATAAGAAAATTCAATCATCTTCGGACGTATCGCAATTAATAGATGTAATAATACCGTCAGATTGCATTTTAAATCTCTTCATTCTTCGTTGTTTAAAGTTTTCTTCTTTGGTAGCTTCGGGTGTTGGTTTGGAATTATCTCGAGCGCTCGAACTCGTTAGGACGCTACTACAATCGGTATTACTATCCGTAGCGGGTGTCTTATTTCTCAAATTTTCCATAATTTTGTTTTTATAACTCAAAGGACCCGGTTTAATTGCATCGTAAAAGCAACGCTTCTCTTTTCTCAACCTAGACATATCGGTTTTCAATTTATATCAATATTTGACAAACGAATGACGTTAATGTCAAATTTAACTAACAACCTCAAAAAAACATTTCGTTTTTTACAATTGATTATTTGTATCCAACATACATATTATAACCTCGAGATATCCTTCTTTTTTATACGTCTGAGCGGTGTCAGATTCAATTAGACACTGTTTGAATCGAATTGCGCGGTCTAAAAATGTTAATAAAAATAAATGGATTCCCCCAAAAATGGAATAAAAGTCTACAGGCCATATAAATATATTGAAATCCTCCACGGACTCTCGGAGTCCGGATGGTGGCTTTCCGGATATCGAGATAACTAATGTAAATACAAATTTAGATTTCGAAATCACTTTGCTTTGACGTTAAGAATTATTTTTAGGAAACGAATAAATATTAGTGTAAAACCTTGGAAAATGACAAAAATTCGAATATAAAATTCACTACAGTGTGGATATGTAAAGTAACTTTTCGATTATTTCGTGACAATCTAATCAAAATTTTTTATAGCTTATCTGAAGCAAATATTCCAAAACTACAGTTTCGAAAGTCTTTGAAAGCTTTTTTTGGTGATCTCGCATCTCTTGTTTGGCAAAAAAAGTCACTAAGCGATAAATCGGATGATTATTAACAACGCGATATTAATTCGATAATTTTCTTAATCAAATGTTCAGTTTTTAACGTGTGATTTTGTAAATTAATTTTTCCTTGTCCTTGCAAAATGATATATCCAATAGGTCCCTTGGAACCTCAATATCAGTGACATTATTAGAACATTTTTCTTATTGGTTATAAGAGAGTCTTACTCTTAAAAGCACTTAAAGTTTCAGATGAGTGTAATAATTCAAATTTAGAAAAATTTAGATGAAGCGGCTCATTCAGACTGATGTAAAATACAGCATATGCAATAAATATGCATATTGATGAGTATGATTTACACAAGCTAAATGCTTTTAAGAGGTTGACAATATCTAATACTAATGAATGAATCACCTCTTCCCAAATAGTAATTACAAAGCCAGATCGATAAGTCCATCACTTTTCGAATTTCCCGCCTCCCAACGGAAACGGCAACACTGCACATGTCAAAATTGGATTGGTATTAAATTGGATTGATGTTCCTCGTTGAAGTTTATCGTTATATTTGCCAATCTGCACAATAGTCTTTACTTCACAATAGTCTATGAATGTTGTTAGACTGTTAGCATGGAATCGAAATGGTCTTTCTTCATTTATTTCAGTTGCCGTCTCATTTTTACTCGATTTTAGTAAACTTGTGGTCTGACAGTAAACCTCAATGTTGTCAAATTTTACAATTAATGTTTATTATCTGGACGCATGTTACGTTTCACAAATATTTATTTATAAATCGTAATATAATTAAAATCATTATGAATCTGTTTTTAGATTATTCTTTCATATAAGATATACTTGATTTTTTTATAAAAATTTCTAATCTTGTTGAGCTCCAAAACTAATAATTTACATAACTTAAGCAATTTGAGTAAATTATTGTTCGGAATTTTTTGGTGTATAGATATAGTAATATAACAACTTTGTATATTGACATGTGCAGTGTTGCCGTTTCAGTTGGAAGGCGAGAAATTCAAAAAGTGATGGACTTATCGATCCGGCTTTGTAAATACTATTTGGGAAGAGGTGATTCATTCATTAGTAATATATTACGTTCATTTCATAATTGCATCCATTCAGGTTTGAGTTTAATATTGTAGATATCTTCGGTTCCATTTTCCATTTCTTCATACCTATACAATTCGAAATTATGTATGATTGTAACATTCAAGTTCAGTTCAAATGATAAGCATTCACACCTCTTATTCGAACTTATTCTTAAAGTCACACTCAGTAATGAAAACATCAATTTCTGGTGAGCAAAATAGATAAGCTACAATTGCATCTTATCGACTATTCTTTTTGATAGCTAAAAATGGAACAACTCACTCTGTAGGGTAGAATTATATTTTACCATCAGCCCAAATAATATCTGAATTTTTATTCACCGAAAAGGAAATAAAAAAAATACGGTCAAATTCACCGTTACAGTTTTAAAACAAACTTTTCACTTCAACTTGATGAAATTACCGAAGTTGCTTGCTAAGCTAATCTATTAGCCTTTGTTAGTATGGGACTGACGTCTGAGGGTGCGCGTGCTATCAAGTGAAGGTTGTAAATTTCATTAAGTCACGGCTTAAGCGATCCCGACTTTCGCCATTCTGTGCGATGAAATGTGAAGTGAGCACATGCTTCATTGTGAAGTACGGTGGCTCTGAAGAAGTAAAGTGTAGTCAAGATTGTTCAAGCTTCTTGATGAGTTGAGATTGTTTTTGTTGGAAAATCACAATAGGTCAGAATTTTTTTGTTTTCGATTTCCTTATTTCCTGTTCCTTGTTGTCTTCAACATTATTTTACACTTTTCACTTTATTGTTTCTTGTTCTTTGTTTTCAACATCATTTTCCTCAGCGTGGCTCTTTTTCATATTATCTTCATCTTGTTTTTGACTTCTGCTTTCTTCATTATCTTTTAATATCCGAGTTATTATTTTTATATTATGTCCCAATAAACATTTTTTGTTATATAACAGTTGCCGTAAATATTATATCACCTCATTAAATAACATAAATGTATTGTTATGGTATTATAGTGTGTAATGTTTATTTTTATAAATTTTATTTTAAATATAATCAGATTTTAATTTGGGCGCCATTAATAATTATTTGAATTTCTTTATTTTATTATGTTATTATTATTTTTTTTATTCTCAGGGTATTATATTGTGAGGTCAAATTAAAAAATTTTATTGCGATAAATTGTTATGGTTATAAGGTCAGATTATAATAGTTTTAAGACCGGGTCTGTTCTTTATAATGAATAAAATATTCAAAATATACAATTTCTTAACTAGCTATTACAATTATTTTATTTTACAAACATTCAGTCATTCATTCATACTCATAATTACACTCATAAAACTAAATTATATGGAAATGTGAACTCAAATATTATATACTAAAAGAAATACTTAAACTTAATAGAACAGTACCTTAAGTGTTTGTTATGTATTTTTAATTTTTTTTTTTAAATTGGAAATTGTTACGGCCTTGCAGAATAAACAGATACTCCGCTGTAGTTCCACTCCTGTTCTTTTCCTTTTCACAACTTCTTTATCTTGGAAATTGTCCCTTTGTGAGTATTCTCACTTATTTCACTTTATTTAATTGTTTTCACTAATTTCTTATTACTACACTTATACAATTATTAATTATCAATCCTTTGAATATTTTATGCCTTTTTTATCAAGATTTTAATTTTTTCTAAATTTCAATTAAAATTATTTTACTCTTTTTTCTCTTGCAAAAAAAAATTTCTCGTTGTTGATTCTCTTCTTCATTGTTTTTTTTTTAACCAATGATATTTATTTACTATATATATATAGTTACTAAATTGTCATTTCTAAATTTTTAAATTATTGTGACTTTATTCAAATAATATTATTCTATAATTTCTTTGTTGTATTTATTTCATTCCTATGTTATTAATTTTATCATTGCAGTTGTCAAAATTTTTATATTTTATCATTTATAACCTTAAAATTTATGTTGGTATGTCACACAAATTTTTGAAGTTGGTGCTCCTGTTTTTATCTGTCAATTTATGGATTAAATTCTTTGATTATACAGGATTTGTCAAAATTAAATAATAATTTAGAATATAGTGTTGGCCAAAACTTAATATAAAGAATGTTATTTATTTTATTGTGATAAACTGCTCTAAGTAACCGAATTACAGAACTGAACTTATTGCTTTATTTATATCTTATTATTATTTAATAATTTATTTTGGATATATTCATACCATAACAGTATATATGATAGTAACCGTGATATTTCTGTTACTCGTATAAGCCCCTTAAAGAGCTTAAATGAGGAGTATATAAAGGTTACGGAAAACTTAGGTTAGTAACGCTATATAAACTTAGGTGTTTTAACCAAAAGTAACGAAAACATTTTGGCAACCACTATATAACTACTTAAAAATCCACGGAGCCTTTTAGTGGTCAAATGTAGCTTTATATATGTTACTGTTACCTTTATAAACATTGCCTACAATGGTTTTGATAATATTTCTGTTACCAATTTCTGTTACTGTTCTCCCTGTGAAATATATGTTTTCTCTCACTTGGACTTGTTAACTTTATTACATCGCCCTTTTTCTTATTGGGTTATTATCAGCAAAATAAAAATTTATAAGATGGCAGATAAATATATATTATATACACGTTACCTATAGGCGTTTTTAGCATTGCAGTGACTTAAATTTCACGAGGGAAACGGTTTTTACTGCTAACATGGACAAGATGCCTTGAAAAAATGCACGGGCCTTTCAAATATCCAACAATAAATAATTTTTTTCATAAAAAAAATTATTTTTTATTTTATTTTTAACATAGATGCTAAATAATGTGGCCAAAGATATTCGTATAACCACTATTTAACAGGGTGATATTAATTTTGGTTCAAATAAAGTTAATTTTCGTTTTTTGAAGGCATAATGAATCGTCCTTTTTAATTTGAATAAACAATCATGGCGGAATCATTGTATAGTAATTTTACAAATAATGGAAACCTAAAAATCACTTGTGATCTTATATAACTGATAGTAATGATATATAACTTTGTGGGTTATATAGTAGTGTTTAGAGTTACTAGTAGTGTTAAAATAAAACTTAAAGCCTCCAATAATCTCGTATATAATTAAAAGTAACATACGTTACTGAAAGTGTTGTTATATACTTAAAGTTAGGCAACCCGCGCATCGCGTTTTCAATAACTGACGTGAGAGCAGCTGAGTTTTAAAGAACATTTCAAGTTTGACAATGGTTAACACATGTTTGATATAAAACATAACCTTAATTTAACTAAGAATAAAACGTTTGTATTAAGTATAAGTTTTAAATATTTAAAAAGACATTCAAATGTCTTATGTATTATGTATTATGCAGGTTTTTATCCAAACCTGATCCCACTGCATACTAAAAACAATCAGTGCTTTTCGGTGTTAAAAATGAAGATGTATGAGGGTGTACATCAGAGCTTTAATCTATTACCTACCTAAAAGTGGTTACATGCATGTGCGGATTTCTAAACCTACCAAATATTTAAATTTCTTAGATGTTTACTAAAACAAGTTACCTACACTTAGGGCTCAATATATACCAATAATTTTACAGAAGGCCACAGAGGCAGTTTTTGGTCAACAAACACAGCAAAGAAATGAAAATAATAATGATCTAAAAGTAATAGTTGAGAAGCAGCCTTAATGTAGTAGTAGTAATAAGATCATTTTCTGCCGTCGTTGGCGTTGGACTGCTATAATATCGTAACATAGCGATATTTTACAATAATAAATTAATGTTTATTACACTGCTGCTGCTCACTACTCACAAACAGCTGGTGTTAGTACTGTTAGTATTAACTTTGTATCTTAATAATATATTCTTATTCGACAATCGACACCGGCAACCATTTTGTCAATAGTCATCTGTAATAAGTTTATATAGATATATAAGGGCAATTTATTTTACTTAAGGTAACCGATGTATATAAAAGAAATTGTTGTCCCTAACTTGGTTACCAAAAGTTTTTTAATAGGATATACAAACACTAATAATCCCCAATTTTTTAAATTGTGTTTAGAAACACTATTATATAACTCAGAGCCTATATAGTTATATAATCTAGGTAACGGAAAACCTTATATAAATTTGTTATAAACACATTGGTAACAGTTACTACATGTTTTATTAAATGGTGATGGAAACAGTTATACCACTTCTTTATATACCCACAAGTTACAGAAATTTTATAAAACCGTAATATAACTGTGTTACTAAAAGGTGATCTTACAAAACTTCGTAACCTTTTTATATAATTTCATTACTTTTATATAGTATCTATATAACTAGAAATCACCATAAGTTACAGAAAATGTTTATTGGAGTATTTCAATTTTATTCCAGAGCCGATATCTATTCGAGTATCCTATCACCTGAAGTTTTTTATTTCTCTAGTCAAATTCTGAGGTATTTTTTAAATTTTTTGGCATAAGCTTATGAGCCAAATACACTTAGTTTCGGTGGTTTACCCTCAATCCACTTTTCCATTAAGTTTACTCTTATATTAATTAAAATAATTTAATATTTTAGTGGAATAAAAGGCGACGTGTTTTCCTTTCAGGTAATCATCAAAAGACTGATACAACTTTTTATTAACACAACATGACATTACTTCACATTTTTTTTAACAGTGATACCAGCTAATAAAATAAAAACATTATTTATTAATACCAAACTTTTGTTTGATATCCAAACATAAACATATACTAATATCCCCACTTATCAACAAAATTCAAGTAAATTTATCAGCCTGAAATGCTTTTCAGAAAATAGACTCTTCGTTAAAACATCTAATGGCATTACATCAGTTGATAAATACTTCATCTTTATAACCTTATTTAATATTGTTTTCCTTACAAAAGATGATGTCGTACATCTATATGCTTTGTTCCTTTATGATACATCGAATTGCATGCATGGGAGCGCAACAGTCTTTTACTTTGAGCACTACATCTGTTTACGTTATTGTGAACATGAAATCATAGTCAACATCAATATGCCAAAAATAGTAGAAATTTCACGTTCAAACGCTAAATCTAGCAATTCAATAAAGGCAGAGTTTGGTAAAGAAATAAATGGATCGAAAAAAAAAATTGAGATGACGAAACAAATAGAAAAACTATATATTATCGACCAGAAGGATGGCAAAATTGGACAAACGTATGATAATCCCGCAAGGAATAAGTTACTCGAAGACAATTATCGAGAGATACAGAAGGTTGCAAGACTCATATCTCACCTTTGCTAATTTTACTAGCTAGATGCAAAGATGAACTTCACAACAAGATGTCACATAAACATAAAAGAAAAACTAAATGATGTTGTTGTTAATACTCATATCATATCAATATTCAACTTATTTTTATTGTTCCATATTGAGTTTATTAAAAAAGTCTATATCAGAATAATTCCTATTGCTAGTTTTTTCTATTGTAATCAAAATGTAATTATAATTCCTGTTACATTCCATTTGTTTTTATTTGATGTTCATGTTTCAATTATGAAACAAAAAAAACTATGGGCGTTAGCAACGAAAACAAATCCAAAACTTAATCTTAAGTATCAGAAAGAACTAACTACTTACAATTATTGAATATTCTAGTTCTGTATGTTATATTCTATTGCAACATATTTTGATATGGTACGTGGCTGTGCTGCTTGTGACCTACCCGGTAGGGTGAAGTAATACTCAACGTAGGAAACGTGGTAGTAAAATTATTAAGACAGTTGAAAGATTTCAAGAATAAGATGCACTAGCGTAGGTCTAAATAACGTTTATGTTTTATTTTATTTTTACCATTCGACACATGTTTCTTTTTTTAACGATACATATTGGAAGAGGACAGAGTATTGCCAACATCTTAAAGTAGCCACTTTGTATAAATGTGAAATATGTTAATCATACAATTATCACTGCTTGTTTTTACAAAATATTTAGCATACCCTAATTATAAAATCACATTTTTCAACGCCAATGTGTGAATATCGAGTTGCTTCTGGGAAACGGTAATAAACTACTGTGGATAGGTATATCATATTTGACTTTGAAAAAAGTTCAAAGAAGAACGAAAAGTAAAACCTGGAATCTGTAGGCTGAATTCAATATATGAAAAGATTTTTGAATTATACTTTGATTATAGAAATTTGAAGTAGAAATATATCGAATGGAGCACATTGACATTGTGCTTTTTGCATATTTAATCATTTCATCGATGTTATAAAATCCTCCTCAGTGGAAATATCAGAAATTCAGATTGAATATATCATCGAGATATTCTTTCGATTTCTTAGTATCCAAGTAAAATTCAAAAACGTTTTAGAGTAAAATACATGATCATCAGTATGCATACAGGTGTTGTAATAAAATTCCGAAAGTGTTTTTAGGGTTTCCTCGAGGTCTACACACGGTGCATTCCACTAAGCGTTCACTCGTCCAATACAAGAGTTTGTTTAGAAATTTGATGTGGTGGACTGTTATTCCTTATCTCCCATACAGTTCGGATTTAGCCTACAGTGATTTTCACCTCTTCTTAAATTAAAAGAACACTTAGGTGGCAACCGCTTCAAACTAATCAAGGATTAAGGCTAAGTAGAGTTCGCACGGTTCGTCAACGGATTGGCGGAAGACTGCTTCGACTTAGAAATACAAGAGCATCGTCTTCAGGAGTGTGTTGAAAAAAAAAATGAAGAATATGTTGAGAAAGAGAAAAAAGTTTGAACTTTTCAGAGATATATAAATAAAGGCGAATATAGTATATTAGTAAATTATTAACCAAAGCTGGCGATTGGGCAATCATACGTAATAAAATTCTTTGTTGCCTGTTAATAAGAACAATAAAGAAATAATGAAAATTTTATTAGCCAGATCCTGTAGGGAATGGGAAAAGTCTATAATTGATTGGTACAGGAATCAAAAAGATTTGGCTTTAAGAAAAATGGCGAAAATAATAAATATATGGAAGTGCAACGGCAATTGACGATTGAGTTCTTCGACTATCTAGAGATTTGTTCTTGATAGTTGCACTGGCAGTTATATACTCATGAACTGGCCTGCACTGGTCCAGCTCCAGTGCAGCTACCAAGAACAAACCTTATACACTCACGAACAGGCCTTCACTGCTTCAGTTCCAGTGCTGCTACCAAGAACAAACTTTAGGTGTGCTTATAACGAATACGGATGATGGGACTAAATCGATAGAAAATCGAGTAGCAAAATAATGGGGTTCTCAAATAATATTTATAAAGCAAAAACAGCAACCTCCAAAGAAACAAAGTTTGCCGAGTGCTGAAAAAATAGAAGTATTTGTTAAGATAAGTAAGGAAAGTTCTCCGGAAAATAGTGGAAAGTTTGAAAATGAAAGAGCCAGGTAGTTGGAGCATGTGTGCAGAAAGGAAGCAAATAGCATTGTGCAAATGAAGGACGGTATTAGAATAAGAAGGATATGACGGATATGATTGGTAACATTGGTTTTAAATAGAGTGGAAATAACTGAAGAGAAAGAACAGACGACTGCAAAGGATATTTATATATTTGAAATTGATTATATTGGAATGAAGGATTGTAAAACAAATCGAAAATTTGATAGATTGATACATTTTATTATCGATTGAAAATATATAAAGCTTGATAATGAAGAAAAAAAATCCTCGGATCATTCTTCTGGGGTTAACTAATATGATATAGATATGCTGGCGGATTGTCCTTTTAAGCCGGTGGCATCATTGATGATCATAATTCCAGCAATATGATAATAATCTAATTCAAAAACGTTATTCACATTCGCTGAATCCACATTAGATCAACAGGATACTGTATGACAATCTGCAAACAAAAATTCAAACATATCTAATGCATTACATCCCCATATTGTCAATTTTTTCAAATAAGCTCCTTTGAAATCTATCGGAATTGTTTCGGAAGATGCCTCTCCTAAATTTATCGAATCACCATTTTCGTAGTGGATAACCATCCCTTGAAATTTCGGAATAATTCTAGATGATCTGAAAATAGCTACTGTGATTCCTATCATTTTATTTCTTCTACCGTTGATTAATTTCGGTTGCAATGGACTACCTACTTCAATAGGTATCATCTCTCTAGCTAAAAGCGGCGTTGGCCGAGAAAAGTGTGTGGAGTACGATATTGCATTGTTGGGTTTTTTTGTAGTAAATGGATCTTTTAAAATTGATCGCCAATAATTAATATATTCAAAAGCGTTAAGCGCGCAATACTAACGTACAACTGCCATAGAATTGAACACAGCATCAGGAAAACAGGTCTCATATTCTAAATAGTATTGGTCAACAAAAACAAAAAACATCTTTAACATGTTAATATCGTCATTAGTTAATTCCAATTTCGCTTGATTAACTATTCCAAATTAATAAAATAGTATCTTCATGTTAACTACGGCCGAATACATAGTTAAGAGAAAGTAATTGATATTTGCATAATCAGAATCTTCTTTTTTAAAGGTGAATTTCTTCACAAATCCAATTAAAGTTTGTGCGATTGTAAAATAATGTTCTCCCGTGTTGGGTAAATTGAGCTCCAGCTCATGAGCAACGTCTGAATCTGAGTTTTTAGCGACCTTAAAAATAAGGTTAGTATGATTAAAAAGTTTTAATTAACAAGTGTTACTCTCAACCTAACATAAAAAGAAAGGTCTGACATCTCCCTTTACGTTTCACAAAATATCTGTCCCCTAAATTAATACTGTTCAGACTGCTTGTATCTATAAAACGTCAACAACAATATTCATATTTATCAAATCGAAATTATTGTCAATTCTTTAGAAATAATCGTTACGACTAATATTTTAAAGGTCCGCCTTTTATGAATTGAAAATTAAAAACAAATTTAACTTTATCAATTGTTTGTATTACATGTATGATATCCGAGCGCTTTTAAATAAAACTAAATTGATCTTATTACATCACGTGTATTTATTCAACATGCTCACAAAACTGCCAGGTTATGCTCCTCATCTCTTATTATACACTTGCCTCAACCTCTCAAGCCTGTTGAGCCAATTTATTGTAACATGAATTGCTAATTGTCTCGGCTGGAGTAACACTTTATTATTAATTTTTTTATATCTATCTAAAGTGAAGAGTGCGAAATGCACTTCCCAACAAGTTTTACACACTATTTTTCCCACGACCACGTAAAAAATTCTTAAAAAACGTATTTTTTAAATAAGAAAGTCAATTAAATAATATCACACATATGTTGAAAAGTATATACACACGTGTGCTGAAAAGTTGAAAAATTCTAAAAAATATTTTTTATTTTGTAATAGTAGACATGACAAAAACGAAAAGAATGATTATGAAATATTTTATAACTAAAGAACAGAAAAAGGATAAATAGAACAATGAATTTTTTGTAACTATATTAGATACCTAACAAGAAATAAATAATTATTGATGATTTTGTTTTCATTTTTTTTTGAGACGTTATAAAATTTAAATGTAAAGTTGTTATTATAACAATTACTAAATTGCAGTGGATTTTGTAATGTTGCATTATTGCTGGTATCCCTAACATGTGTTCATTGCCTCTTGTTGCTGTAAACAAACTTGCATTGTTTTTGGGTTATGCAGTGTCAGTATGTTGTTCAGCATTTTGTTAAACACTATGTTCAATGTTTCTATTTGCAGCTTCTTTGTTGAATGTGCTACTTGTTACCAATAGCATTCATTATTTTATTAACAGTCATCAATCTATTAGATTGCAGAGTTATCTATGTATGTATATAATTTTTAAACTTTTAACTTACTTGTAAAATCAAAAAATGTTTTCCTTTATTATGGAGAATATATATTCATTCAACTACTTTATACATTATCCGGTAATAGTAATAACACTTAATTTTAACGCTTAATTACCTAGCAGAGACTAGTATGTGTTTGAACACAAATTACAACACACTTTCCATTTTCATTATAACCTTAAAAAATCATATTGTCTATTTCTTCAGTCTTTTTAAATTTTGCCTTTTGCTTTTCGGCACCCAGCCAGATTCATATTGTATCGCGTATTCCCTCTATCGTTCGAGACCATATATAACTTAAGAGAAAGAAGCATTTGAATACATGTATGTTTTATTTTTTAGTACATGTGTGAAATAAGCTACTCCCTCAGGTAAAAATGGGTATGCAATCTATCATTTTCATAAGTGGTCGTAGGAAAATATATTTTACTATATTGTATATATACTATCACCATTTTTTCTATAATTTCGGAGAAAGCATGCTCATTGACTAGCAATATTTGTTAGTACTATTGATTAAGTATTATTACTTCATGAAATTAAAATTAAAAAAAAGACAAGACTTAAAACTGAATTTGAATGATTAACCTAATAAAACTATGAGTTATTGAAAAAAATGATCATATTGTGTAAATTTGAATATATATATATATATATATATATATATATATATATATATATATATATATATATATATATAAATCTGCGCAAATTAATCATATTAATGAGAGAATACGTTTCTTTCATATGAATATCTGTGATATTCTGCACATCCTCATAAATCCATCGATTTTACGATTATTGCCATAAACAATTTCACGTACTTGCTTACATGAAAACTTTTCTCTAATTTGCTACCTTTCGCAATGATCTTTTTACGAAAATTTCGTATCAAAATCAAGAGCTTGAAATTAGAATTATAATAATAAGTTGTATTATGATTTTCAATTTCATAGATATAACACTCCAAATCAACGGTTCTATTTTACACGAAAATTTAATAAAACATCTACGAGATAATGGAAGACTACAAAAAGAGCGAGAAAGCAATAGCATTCGCAAAACACTTACAAAATGTTTCTCAAACAAAATATGCTTTAACAGATGAATATGGAATCAATATAAATCGATATATAACTTTTCCTTACTAAATGGAACTTCCACTTCAACAATAACAACAAAATGAGTCCAAGCCGCCATAAATCTCCTAGTAATAAAAAAGTCCCCGGACCATAGTTTAATTACTATCAAACTTCTTCAACAACGACCTTAAAAATCCATTAAAATGGTAACATAAATTTATAAGGCAATATTCAGAATTGGTTATTCTCCAATTCAGTGTAAGTGGAAACCTGTCGTAGACAATGAAGCCAATGAAATTACAGTCTTGAGATACTTCGGAGCGTATCCTGAAAATTCATTAACCGATGCGGAGAGAATTTGTGAAATCAGAGATAAGTATTCACAGTATTCTTAAAAAAAAACAAGAAATATTAGATTATTTACACTGAATCTGAATTGGAATCAGCTATTGTATGAGCATGACGAAGCCGCACCACACGGTAGTGCGCTTGTAAATAACTTTTTACAGAATCATTTTGAGGACCGATGGATAGCACACGATGGACCGCATTAATGGCCTCCTCGTTCTCCGGATATCACCCCATTAGATTTTTTCTTTGGGGTCGTATAAAAGATATCGTGTATGCTTCGCCGCTAACTACAAAAGAAGACTGTCACGAAAAAGTTCGGAATGCATTTTGCATTTCGGGTTTTTAAGAGGAATCCATAAATGTTTGGAAGTTGAGGGCAACCATTCCGAACATTTACTTAAGTTTAATTTTTAGTTTTATTCTTCTCTTTTTAGTGTAATGGTTTTAAATATTTTAATTTTAGTAACGTTAACTTTTGATTTTCGTTGTTCGCCATCGGCAGATGATATTTAAAAACCATGAAAATTTCAGTTATTTGAAAACGGGACACTTTGGCAACGCTCACGAGTCAAGCTGTTTTCATTGCTTGTTTGTTGATATGTTAGCTTTTATATTGCTCGCTCCAGAGAACCAGCAATTAAAAACCATGCAAACTACATTTTTTTCAAATTTCCACAAAAACCGTTAATTTGACATATACGAATTTAATAACGAAGTCCCCTTAATTTAAAGCGAAGAATCCAATGGTACAGAGAAAAATGAGGGTTGACATTTGAAAAAAGTTTTCGAAATTTTTAGATACCGATTTTAAAAGCTGTAAGTATTTGTTCAAATACCAAAATTATTAGATCTGACTCACTTAAACTATGTATGTCCAAAAATTTCGAAAATGTGAAATAATTAAAAAATGGTGGACTTTAGGCATACTATGCCTCATAAATTAAATTGAAATTTCGCATAGATTCCAAAAATTAAATAGAAACCATTCCTCTTAAAATAACGAAGTTGGAATTCACTTCCGGTATAACCGAAGTTCCAGATAACTGAAATTATTTTAGCTGAAACGAGCATTTCGGAATACTCATACAAGCAAAAAGGGAATAAAAATAGATCCAACAGTTCCATATTCACCACAGTTAAATGGAACATCTGAAAGCCTAAATCGAACTTTGCTAGAAAAAGCGAGATCAGTTATATTTGATGCTAAAATGGATAAAATGTTTTGAGGAGAAGTAACAAGAGTAGCAGCATATCTTTTTTATATATTTTATCAGCATATTCTACAAGAACATTCCAAAATAAAACCCCGTATGAAATGTAGACAAATAAAAAAACAGATTTACTAATTCCACAAATATTTGGGGGCGATACTCATCCAAAAATATTAGGATATCTGAAGGAATTGAATGAAAGAAGTGAAACGTTTAAAATGGGGAGTTACTTTAAAACGGATACAGACTATGGGATGAAAAATACATATACAAAGAGATGTTATGTTTAGGGAACTTGAAAATGACTATAAAAAATTATAGGTACTCATAAAAGAAAATTATTAAAATTACATCAAAGAATCCATGATTGATGACCTAGAAATTGAGAAAGAAATAAAAGTTCATGAAAGGGAAATTTTAAAAGAAGATGCCACTTCTACACAAAATCTTGTGCAGAGTTTTAATGAATCGGAAAAGGAGAACAATAATATGGCCAGGAAACTGAAATAGGCAACAGCCAAGAAGAAAATGAAAATGAGTATATTTATGAGTTATCAATTAATGACGGCGAAGCAGAGATGTTAGATTTGGGACAAGGAAGCTCATAACGCTGAAACAGAAAAAGAAGATCAATAAAGGTACCGAAAAGGTATAAACATTATAAATTACTTACCTATGAAGTGGCCCTAAAAAGTGATGAAAAATGAAGTGATGAATCATTACAGAAAAATAATGCATAGGATATAGTTGAACTGAAAGAGGCACAGAATAAAAAGATCTTAACCAACAGATGGGTGTTTGGAAAAGAGAAAAAGATGACGGAACTTATAAAGCAAGATTAGTAGTGCGGAGATGTCGACAAGAAAAAGGTATAGATATTCAAGAGATATTTATTGCAGATATTTTACATGGATATTTAAATGAAGAAGTATTCATGGAGATTCCTCAAGAATATGAAAAGAAAAGCAATCAAATATGAAGAATGAGAAAGTCATTATGTGGATTTCCACTTATATGGAATATAAGTATATGGAAATATGGATTGCACTCAATAAGTAACAAGAAGCAAGGATTTTATCAAGCTCAAGATCAAGAAAATTATATAGAAGAAATACTTGAGAGATTCTACATGAATGATACAAAACCCACGGAAGGTCCCATGGTATATGATGAAAATTTTGATAATAGGAAAACGGGGAAAATAAGTTTTCCATACACAGAAACTGTCAACAGTCTATTATACATATCGAGTAAAACTCGATACAGTTTATTCAGTTGGATTTTGTAGTAGGAAAATAGAAAATCCAACAAAAAATCTGTTGATTAAACGCATTAAACATATAGATGTGTGATACTATTTCATTGATGAATATTCTATATTACAGAAGCACGTTTTTAAGTTAAGAAGTAATATGTACCATATTTCAATTTTCCATTTATTTGTTAATAGATTTACTCATTAAAATTAGTTCCTGTATACTGTTGGTTTCAAGATTCCAGAAATATAACAATCAAACAAAATCTCAACATAGGAGCTAATACCCAAGTTACCAATTTAGAAGGGTAGGTAAAATATATTCAACTGGCTTCCGCGTATTTGTCATCACCATACAGAACCTTGGAGTATTTTAGTTTCCTCACTGATGCTGCCCGGAACAAGTGGAGCATACCACGATAAAAACTGGCGCCTCCGGCAATCTGATACCTGAGCAAAGCTTTGGCGATAAAGCGTTACGTAGCGACGCAAGAGCACGTGACAACTTTTTCCCAACATTTTTATAGTTAAATACCTACCATTATTATCAAATTCCATTAACGAACTTTCTTTCTGGCCCAGTTCGAATTCGTTTGAAACGAAAACAAATATTAACACTTCTACCATGGTTTTCAATTCTTCAAAATACTTCATCACTTCATTTTTTGTCTTTAATAAATAAATAAAGCACATTCTACTATAATCATCCTCTAATTATAAAAAATATCGTGATCTACCTATGGATGTAACCTCCATGGGTCCACAAATGTCTCAATGCACTACCTCCAATAACTTGTTGGCCCTTGTACCAATATGATGGCAAAATGATGGTCAACTTTATTTCCCTTCACAACAGACAATGCAGTTTCCTTTTTCTCTCTTGCCTTCACAAATTAGTCCATCAGCTATGCCGCAATTCATTTTCTATAAATCTGCAAAATTGATATGCCCTTTTCTAACACAAACAGCATTTTTTATAACAATATCATGCAGTTGTTCACCAATTGTTTTTTGAATATTTACATTTGCAATATATGTCACTGGTACTTTGTTATTGTTTGCCACAATTATTTCTCCCATCGCATTTTCAAGCCTTGTATTATGTGCCCTTCTCCCGTAATCGACACACCTGTCTTCTTTACTAATCTGTACATCGAATGCACTGCCGGTCTTGACTTCTGAGCCCTTGTCCAAAAGAATCGTCTTAATGGCGTTGGTGGTTATGGAGATTCTATAATGCAAGCAAAAGAGATCCAATACACTCCTCATTTATCTGAATGCCTCTTCCTTTTATCCTTTGAGCTGTTGATTGAACAAGTTGATTCACATAACAAACCATTGAGTCACAGTTTTCCAAGCCCAATGATATTAGACTTCGTAACAAACTTATGCGTCTCGTGAATCCAGAATCATCGAACAACTTTTTGAGTTTGTCCCACAGGTCTTTGGCTGTTTTAATATCCCGATTGTGTATATATAACTTCAACTGGGAGAATCAACCTGAAAAAACCGGGTGAAAGACGGTTACTTGAGTTTCTTCTATATTACGACAGAATAGAGTGCAAGAAATGCACGTTTATTATTTCCTCTACCTTCCGTTGAACTAGCAATAGCTTCTAGAAGAGCGGGAGTGTTTCATGAAGGTCAACACGGTTTCGTGCATTTCTATGCACCTTGTTTTACACAGTCTCTTTAAACTATGTTTACCTGACTTTAGCTCATGAAAAATTCAGACTCTTTTTCTGTACTTAAAATTTTGTCAGTGATAACTTCCTGACACTATTCGATTTACTTCAGTGCCAATTCTGAAGTAAAGTTATACTCTGATATTTCGTTGGCCGAAACAACTCCCAGTTGCATCTACAAATTCACCGTCTTTGTGATACAATTTGGACTCCACATAAAACCGCCGTTTTAATAATTGGAATAAGATTAATTGAGGTGCAATACCTATAGATATTCAGCTTGAGTGTACGAGATAATTTTTCTTAATTTCAAAACTCTCCCATTTTCTGAACAATTCTTGTGTTCATTGGCAAACAGAAACAACGTCTGAAGGGTTTTAGTTTGAAAATAACAAGATTTACAAAAATATAAGTTAACTTCACTTCATTCACAATCCAAAATTCCAATATAATAATATGGATGCCTTTGTGTACTATATTGAGAAAGCAATTTAAACAGATTTGTTCAAGAGAAATGTTTTAGAGTGTTTAGATATTTTTCAAGTAACATATTAGCCTTAGTTTTTTTCATTCCATAGGTGAGTATAAGTGGCGTAACGCAAACTTATTTGTTAATAAATCGATTAACTTTTTACAATATAAAATTGTAGATTTCGTACGTAGATGGAGCAAAGACATAACGAGCTGCATTGAAAATACAGCAAAAAGATTTACCGGAAGCAGTTTATATTTGTTGCTCTCATTTCAAAGGAGACGATTTTCAATGGAAGAATATTTTTGAAAAAGAATGTGTAATTGATAAGAGAATTATCTCAATTATCTTATTTACAGAGAATATTGTTTTCAGGAAAAAAGTTATGTTAAATTTGGAGCTATTAAACCGGATATTTCTTGGCAGTGTTTAGACTCAACATCTGAAAGGTATTTATTGTCTCTTCGAAAAATGTTGTTAATGCATACTTATTGCATATTTTGTAGTTTACATTAGTCTGAAAGAGTCTGAAAGTCCGCTTCATCCAAATTTTCAGAAATTGAATTATTTTACTCATCTGAAACTTTAACTTCTGAAAGTGAGAATAACTCTTTTAAATAAACAAGGAGAATGATCTTATAATGTCATTGGTATTGAGCTTCCAAAAAAAAACAGGAATTTGCAGGAAATCTCAGCAGTTCTGATTTCGATATACCGAAGAGGCCAAAAAAAATATGAGTAATCTGAAAAATACAGTGGCTCTCCAAAGAAAAAATATTAAGCGACTCTATCAACCTGATCAAAGACTAGAGTCTAAAGTAAATTCATCAAAATCTCTGGTATCTGTTCTAAGATATTTAATTATGAAAATGCCGAAAAAATTTTGTTGGTAAGTAACAATTTTCTCATAAATAATAGATTTTCTATAAACAGGTTATCAATAAATTTATTTTATTAACTATTTTGCTTCATTTTAATCAAATACACTTATTTGGTGTTTGATGAACTTCCAGGTAGCACTAATGAAATTTTGAAAAGAATGCTGGAAGCAAGAAGTAAAGGATTCTTCAGAGTTAAGGTCGTTTACTGTGACATTAAGTTACTATTCATTGCTGGAGCAAAGAAGCTTTAAGTGCTCTAAAACCAAAATCAAAAGAATTTTGTGACAGGGAAATTGTATGCAATTGGTTTTGGGATGAAATTGCAAAAATAAGACGAATTGAATGGAGAGGAAAAAAATTTACAGTATATGTCGACATTGGAACAAATGTGAGAACTGATGAATTAACAGAAGCAAGGGACCTTTTGGGTACTTTTTTTACAAAGACATTGTGGTAGCGAAAAAGCTAATCTAGTAAAAAAGTGCGATGAATTTATGCATGAAAGTGGGGTAAATGTTTTATCAATGATATTTGATGGTGCGTTGGTCAATTGGCAAAAGGTTAAGTCTTTAGCGGCAGATTTTTCAAATTTAAATTCTTTAAAAACATTTTTTAACTATCCCATCATCCAAGAAAAGCTTTTTATATTTCCCTATGCTTGTCATATGGTTAAATTATTTCGTAATTATTGATTGAGCTACTTACAAAACTCTACACAATAGTGTCATTGCGTGAAGATATTTAGAGGAGTTTGTAAGGCTTCAAGATAATGAAGGACTTAGGCTAGGGACAAAAATTAAAACAAGACAAATTTTTTATGAAAAGGAAAAAATGAAAGTTAAATTGTCAACCCAAATTTTAAGTAAAACTACACCAGATGCCCTTCTTTATTTATCGAGAACAGATATTAATACATATTTCCATAATGCAGGTGCTACAGCTGAATTTGTTTTAATTTTTAATGATTTATTGGATATTTTCAACTCTTGTAATAGATTGGCAAAATACATATTTTAAAAACCACTTAGTCCAACAACAAAATATATTATTGAATCAATTTATTATTTTTAAAACTACTTCAATACACATATATCAAAATATTTAATTTTCTTTGAAACTAGCTATAATGGAATCATATGTTTCTATCAATTTTTTAAAACTCAATTTTTACCTTTTTCATTATAACTTCTATGTTCGAATAATGTCTTGTTTGCTTTCGACTGTGGGAAAACAATAACAAACTGTCGTTAAGTTTGCTTCATCGTTCAGTGTAATGTGTTTTATGATCCATCTTTTTTTATTCCAAAAATCTTCAAAAACCCTCAAAAATAGACAAGATAAATATGAAATTTCAGATGATAGGAAGTATATCGGCTCTGCAATAAAATAGGAATACATAGAGAAGTGCAATTTGATGAAGAATATATAGGTAAAATAATTAACCGGAGTTTGAAAGATTATGAAAATCAAGATTATGAAGGAAGCAGAAGTGAAAAACAAGATGAAAGTAATGTGAAGAAGAGTCATGATGAGGAAAATGATGGTGAAAATATGTGAGAATGCTGCTTATCGTTTGAAACGTAAATGATCATGATTTTTTTCTGAACTGAATACATAATTTCGAATTGTATAAGTATGAATAATTAGAAAATGGAGTCGAAAGATACCTCCAATAATAATCTTTAACCTGAATGGATACAAATATGGAATAAACATTTGATTGGATTGCACATTGACGAATTGAGATGTGTCAAAGAAACATAAAGAAAACGAATGGCAATAATGACAATTCCAGATCAGATAATACTTCGAATGGCGAATGAAGATGATAATAGAAAACATAAGGGGGAAAGCGATGAGGATAATTTGTGTGGTGTGTTTACTACTACTACTACTTTTGTACAAAACAAAAAATAGTACCGCGTATAATTTAATTTCAAATGGTTAGTTGATTGAATTGGTAACTCACTAAAGGCATCGAACAAAATATGTAATTTGATCCGTTTGGTCGAAAGATACAAAAATTTACAGAGAGAGATGATTCATAAGATATCAACTGTTTTTGGTATTTGTAATAACTGCAAATCATCAATGGATTATTTCTTGAAGGAAAGACTATCATTACTCAGACTGAATTAGAACAACTTCCAATTCATTGGTAAGTTCGATAATTACTCATCTTGTACTGGATACTGTGATCAATTTAAAATTTTTGTATCTCTTAGATAAACCCCAACAAATAGGTATTGTGTGTTATATCATACATAAACATAGTGATGAAAACGTTATTTCCGAGTAGATAACCCCAAATATTTGAGAATCCCAAAGTGGAAGGCCATTGTCGCCCCTGATTTGAACTATTCGACTTCTTGTGTTATTTTCTAGTTTATGCTCTTTAAAAAATAGCAAATTTTTCCATAATATTATGGGATTCGTATAGAACTGCTTTTGTTACTTGCCATTTTTCTGGATTAAAAAGTTTCTTATAATGAAAAATCACATTATTAATAGAAGTTAATTTAAAATTAGAAATTTCTCTATAAAGAAAAATTGTTTCTTATTTGGTATAATAGTGTTCGTTTCTATTAATAATCTTCATGCAGGTGTTTTTGTAATCCATTTACTTAACTTAACCCACTTTATCTGTCTTGATTAAACTTTTCAATGATTATGTAGGTAACTCCTAATTTCAATGTACGGACAAAAATACGGACAAAAATTTTACAATTTTTCAGGTCGACTTGGTGAAAGTATCCAAAGCGACCAACATGTATTTTTAAATATAGTTATAGAATTGTTGATGTCATTGAATGAGAATATAAGGATAAGCTTTAAGGAAAATTTGTCAGGTTTTGATTTACAAAAGCTTTTAAAAACAGAACTGCATTACTCATAATAAATAACTTAATATTAATGAAGATTCAAGAGTCGAAAAGGGGAGAAAATTTGTTGATTCAAGTCCAAATTCAGAATCAAATAACAAGACTGAAGAGGAATCACAAAGTGAATGTAGTGGAAAAGCAAGTCCTTCATCAAGTGGATTTTAGGATAACTTTGCGAATGAAGGAAAAGGAGAAAATACCTATTTTAAATATAGTAATTTCTTAATTTGTCTGTAAGAAAATGTTGCATCTGGTGATCTGATAGAAAAAACCAATCGCAATCAAGCAGAATCAGAAAATGGAGATATAAAGTTTTGGATAGGTTTAAAAGAGGAAGAATATACTTTTGAAGACATCATTAAAACAGTTACTGAAATTTTAAAATATAAGGATGCAGAAAAAAATAAAAATGTAGCAGAATAAATAATAAATGGAATTCGTGATTCTAGAACTACTGAGAATATATACTGACAATACTCCATCTATTGGTATAACAACCAATAATTTCTTTAATTTCTTAGACCTTTTGATATATTAATTCATCTAAATATATTTGATTTCAGGTCTCTTCTGTCTTAAAATTAGTTTCTTTTGATAATTTAAAAATAAAGATGAATTTTGACGTTTGGACCTTTCTTTAGGCCTTCATCAAAATATGATACTGACAATTTGCTTATTTATATTGATTTATAGATGAAATCAACTTAGAACTTTGTGCTAATAAGAACAATTAATTTTTCCTTATTATATATATATATATATATATATATATATATATATATATATATATATATATATATATATATATATTGTTATGGTATTATAGTGTGTAATGTTTATTTTTATAAATTTTATTTTAAATAAAATCAGATTTTAATTTGGGCGCCATTAATAATTATTTGAATTTCTTTATTTTATTATGTTATTATTATTTTTTTTATTCTCAGGGTATTATATTGTGAGGTCAAATTAAAAAATTTTATTGCGATAAATTGTTATGGTTATAAGGTCAGATTATAATAGTTTTAAGACCGGGTCTGTTCTTTATAATGAATAAAATATTCAAAATATACAATTTCTTAACTAGCTATTACAATTATTTTATTTTACACATTCATTCATTCATTCATACTCATAATTACACTCATAAAACTAAATTATATGGAAATGTGAACTCAAATATTATATACTAAAAGAAATACTTAAACTTAATAGAACAGTACCTTAAGTGTTTGTTATGTATTTTTAATTTTTTTTTTTTTTAAATTGGAAATTGTTACGGCCTTGCAGAATAAACAGATACTCCGCTGTAGTTCCACTCCTGTTCTTTTCCTTTTCACAACTTCTTTATCTTGGAAATTGTCCCTTTGTGAGTATTCTCACTTATTTCACTTTATTTAATTGTTTTCACTAATTTCTTATTACTACACTTATACAATTATTAATTATCAATCCTTTGAATATTTTATGCCTTTTTTATCAAGATTTTAATTTTTTTTTTAAATTTCAATTAAAATTATTTTACTCTTTTTTCTCTTGTCAAAAAAAATTTTTTTCTCGTTGTTGATTCTCTTCTTCATTGTTTTTTTTTTCAAACAAACTTTTTTTTTTTCGTTTAACCAATGATATTTATTTTAAAAGTTAGTTACTAAATTGTCATTTCTAAATTTTTAAATTATTGTGACTTTATTCAAATAATATTATTCTATAATTTCTTTGTTGTATTTATTTCATTCCTATGTTATTAATTTTATCATTGCAGTTGTCAAAATTTTTATATTTTATCATTTATAACCTTAAAATTTATGTTGGTATGTCACACAAATTTTTGAAGTTGGTGCTCCTGTTTTTATCTGTCAATTTATGGATTAAATTCTTTGATTATACAGGATTTGTCAAAATTAAATAATAATTTAGAATATAGTGTTGGCCAAAACTTAATATAAAGAATGTTATTTATTTTATTGTGATAAACTGCTCTAAGTAACCGAATTACAGAACTGAACTTATTGCTTTATTTATATCTTATTATTATTTAATAATTTATTTTGGATATATTCATACCATAACAATATATATAAATATATATGAATATATATATATATATATATATATATATATATATATATATATAGGGCAAAAATCTCAGTATTTAGAAAATAGACTAAGAGGTCATCAATACGATAAAAAAATAGAACTGCATTAACGAATCATGAAATATGTAATCGGAGACATTAATCATTTTTGTGGTATGAACAATAAAACCATAGGTCTAGAGGTCGACGCCCCTGAAGTTGCTTGATTTTTACCTTTGCTTCAATGACTGAAAAAAATTGGTCGACACCTTTTATTTGCCCGGATCTAACTGTCGACTTAGTTTGAAGAATTAAAGAGTGTATGCTTATACATTTCATCTCTATGTATGTTTAATTATTTAATTATCTGTATATCTTTTTCAAATACATTAATAATTTTTTTTAATTAATTCTGTAACTCTGTACTTTCATCAAGTTGAAGTGAAAAGTACTCACTTTGTTTTAAAACTGTAGCCACTGAATGTTTTACAGCATCTGACATTTCATCTATTCTTTATCTTACAGTTGTATTAGAAAGAGGAATTTGACCGATATTTTGTTTCCTTTGAGTAAATCTCAAACTAGTCTGATAACAATAACTTTTGTGATATTTATTATTTTTATTATAATTTAATGATGAATGATGTTTGTATTACCACTTGCTACATTGCTATAAATCTGTATTCGTTTGTGATAAAATGGCTGCCTTTGTTTACTAAATATTGAGAAAGCAATTTAAATAGATTTGTTCAAGTGAAATATTTTTGAGTATTTAGATGTTTTTCAAATGACATATTAGTCTTAGTTTTTTTTCATTCCATAGGGGAGTATCAGTGGCGTAAAGCAAATTTATTTTTTTATAGGTCAATTAACTTTTTACAATATATATATTTCACAACTCTGCCTGTGATATCGCTGGGTGGACTTAGTAGCTTAGTGGTTTCATAGCCGGTCCCAAGCCCGGGTATAAGAGGAGGGTTCCAAGTGAGGCTAGCGACCTGCTTGGGTAAAAAAACAAAGTGCTCAGAGATCCAACGGATTAGCCTCGGATTTGACTGGATTAATTAATGACAACCTGGCGAGAAAAAGGTTTATGCGTAAAAAGAAAACGACTTTACTTAGAATTGGATGCTGGAATGTAACATTATTTAATAATAAAGACCAAGAAACTTCACTCGAAATAAAAAGACACAAATTAGATATATGCGCCCTTTCAGAGACTAAAAAGAAGGGCAAAGGCAACAGCAAATATGGAAACTACATTCTAATATACAGCGGCAAGGATAAAAATGAAAGAGCAACTTCAGAAGTTATCTTACTGCTACACGAAAGCTACGAGAACCAAATCAGCAATATAATATACGTTAACGACAGAATACTTCAGGCAACGATCAATCTACAAAAATCAAGACCAACGCATATAATAAGTATCTACGCACCCGACAGCAGCAAAACACAGGCGGATATAGATATATTCTATCAGACATTACAAACAGTCTTATACGGTATACCCAATCATAATGAAATAATAATCTTTCAATGCAAGAATTGGCGATGAACTTATTCCCGGTATCAAAAATCGATTTAACGAAGAAACAATCAATGAGAGTGGTGAAAAAATTAATAACACCTTCTACCCACATAAACCACAACATAAATATACATTCGAAAATACACGAGGACAGAAAACAACTATACATTACGTAATTACAATTTGATTCTTATTTGTACAAACAAAGTAAAAAGCTATATAAATATTTCTCAGTCTGTAGCTTATTCCAAAAAACAAATTCCATACATTAAAATATTTGGCGGAGGCTATTATATGGACAGAATAAGAATTTAAAATCAATGGTGTTAAGTAGGTGATTGTAATTAATTAGGGCGGTTTACCTTAGACTTTTTGGGAATGGGTTGAGTTTGTTGTTGAATCAAAACTAGAGTTATTTATTTTCTTCCAATTTATTGTTCCCACTGTAGATAAAACTTATAGTTTGCATTTAATTATTTAGTGATATTTGTAACTTTGGCTACACATGGAAAGTCTGTTGAGTTAAAAACTTTGTTTGTCTGTTGGACCACCTAGTCTGTTTGAGGGTCCAGCCTGCTCATCAGCTTTATCTTTATCATACCAAAAGTACTTTTGGGAAGAACTTATCTGTCTCAATACATTTTTGTTTTTCAAAAGCATCTCGTAAAACTGGTCACAAGTGTATTTAAAATTTACTCGAACCATCAACATTGAACTCATTGTCATAACATCAAGACGTGATTTTTCAGATGTCCATAAATTGTTCATAATAGAAAAAACTCGTTCTACGGGAGCACGGGTTCCTGGCAAACACATTGCAAATTCAACTACTGTCAAAATAGCATCATATGCGATGTCCTCACTATTAAGCTTTGAAAATATTTGCTTCCATCTCTCGTCAACAGTAGTTTTAGCCTTTGTTTTTTGTCCACTCTGTTCCATTCCTTTATGTTTTCAGTCACAATCTCTTTTACCCACTGCCAATGGTCAAAGAGTTTGGTTTCTTTAGCTTGATCCTCAGATATTTACTTTATCTGCTTGGCATTTAGATTAGACAGGCTGGTCTGGATATCACTCCATGACGGAACTGTTTGTAGTAAAATCCACTGCAAGTTTTGTACAACATGAACAACTGCATGATAAGCAAACATGCCTTCTTGTGCAGAAATTTTATCATCGGTGTCCTTTTTCGATATAAAATGTTGCAAAGTAGAAGAACTGCTGGCAGCTTTCTCAGCATCTTTATGTTTTTTCGTTTTTGTATGTTAAGTAATATCATTTCTTCCTCCATGAGCGACAGAAAAATGGACACCACAGGTTTTGCACACTACTTTTGATCTGTCAGTAGTAGAAATGTCAGTTTTAATAAACTTGAATTCTCTCTCCAAATCGTCATTGAAAACACATAACCGTTTTTGCTGTTTTGAGAGAGACATTATTAACATTACTATATGACACTTACAAATCACAAGTTTACATAGACGAAGTTCACAAAACCGAGCACACTTACTACCGACTGTACTTGTACACACAGAGTAAATACATTAGACCAGACTGATAAGTAAGTTATTACTTAGATTTGTAAAAATATTTATTTTTAGCACTATTTCATTGAAACCGGGACATTGTAGATTATTTTCGGAAACCGACGGGACGGCCAAAAAAGTGGTCTGAGACGGGACTCTCCCGGCCAAACCGAGACGTATGGCCAGCCTGATCCGACAAGAATACAGGACAATAGATCTCTAACTTCTGCAAATGCAGGAATAAACCACCAGCTTGTAATGGCAGAAATGCGAACAACCATTCAACGTTCTTGTAACAGACCTATCGAAGAAGTAAGCAAATTGAATATAGAATCCTTATCAGACGAATCCACAAAATACCTTTATCAACAAACGCTGAGAGAGAAAATTGCTGCTAATAATATCCAAGAGACAGATGACATCGAAACAGCATGGACAAAACTGAGAACTAATATACTACAAGCAACAGAAGAAGCCTGTGGAAGAAGGACTATAAAAAAGGGGAAAGAACAAATACAAAACCGTGGTTTATACAAGAAGTCAAGATCCTAGCCGAAGAGAAAAGAAAATCGAACCTGCAATACAGATCCAATGCAACAACGTATAATGACTATAAAGCTGTAAGAAATAGAGTCAACGAAAATATTCGAAAAATTAAAAGAGATCACTGGGAGAAGTTGTCGAATGATATGGAACATGGCTTATATGGAGGACACAAAAAAATATGGAATCTTCTGAGGGATAGGAGAAAACCAATAAACGAATACATAAAATGCACAAAAATCACGGCAGACGAATGGGAAAGATATTTTGAAAAACTTTATAGTTCAACACAAGCTAATCAGCTATCAGCACAGGAATTACCCTACGAAGATGAAAACATCAATGGAATACAAAATAGGATTTACTCCGAGTATAAAATACAAATGATAGCCAAGATAAAAAACAGAAAAGCCCCAGGCATCGTCGAAATAACAAACGAAATGATCAAATATGGAGGCGACACACTGTATGATGAACTACAATCCCTCTTCAATAAAATACTAGAGGTCAAAAATGTACCATCTGAATGGAAAGAAAGTATTCTAATACCGATTTTCAAAAAGGGAAAAAAGCGGATCACCAAAATTTTCGAGGCATTAGCCTGATGAGTACGGTTCTGAAACTATTCATTAAAATCTTAGCAGAAGAAGTAATGTCTACCGGGATATGTGAAGAACAGCAAGGTTTCAGAAACAACAGATCTGCTATAGATGCGCCAAATGACTGAAAAAGCGATAGAGTTTAATAAGGCAGCCTTTATGTGTTTCATTGATCTCACCCAAGCGTTTGATAGGATACACTTAACTGATGTTATAACTCTACTAACAAAAAGAAACACACCTTTGTGAGAACGGCAAACAAATTACGCAATAAAATACCTGTGGCAACTGGTATCAGACAAGGGTATAGCCTAAGCCCAATCCTGTTCAATATCATAATGGACGAAATCATCAACGAAGTGAAGCAAGTCGGGAGAGGATACCGAATGGGAGACAGAGAGACAAAAATAATATGCAATGCTGAAGACGCAGTAATCATCTCGGAAGACGAAGATAACCTACAGAAGCTCCTATTTAAATTCCAACAAATAGCGAACACGTCCAACATCCAAATATTCACAAAAAAAACTCTCACAATATCTAAAGAACCGAGAAGATGTAAACTAGCGATCTACGATCAGAGCGTAAAACAAGTGATATCCTTCAATTATCTAGGAACAAACATAACAAGCGATAGAAATCTAAAAAAGTAAAAGCACAAACAACGAAGGCAGCATTAATATCAGGATACCTCAGAGATTTAATTTGGCGAAATAAATACATGAGCACAAAATGTAAAATTAGAATATATAAAACTTGCGTAAGGCCGGTCATGACATATGCAATAGAAACTAGAGCGGAGAACACAACCATTAAACGGCTCCTGAGAACAACAGAAAAACGAACTCTGAGATCAATAACAGGATTTACGTTACTCGATCGGAAGAGAAATTAAGAAATAAGGGACATGTGCGATATTCATGATGTAGTAAGATGGGCAAGGAACCGCAGAAGAGAATGGAGAGACCATGTTGACAGAATGCCAAATGAACGGTTAGCAAAATTGCAAAGGAAAAGAAACCAGACACAACTCGACCTCCTGGACGATCACCTATAAGGTGTTTTGAAAGCTGGTCCTCAGCATCCCAACTACTCCTGGCAATCCCTTGATGAAAATACAGGAACTAATCCTAACGTAAGAAGAATATATATATATATATATATATATATATATATATATATATATATATATATAACAAATGTAGCTAGATGGATTGAAAATACAGGAAAAAGATGATTTTCAATGGAAGAAAATCATGAAAAAATATTTTCGAAAAATAAATAAATCGATTAACTTTCTACAATATAAAATTGTAGATTTCGTACAAATGTAGAGCAAAGACAAAAGTAGCTAGATACATTGAAAATACAGGAAAAAGATTTACCAGAAGAAGTTTATATTTGTGGATCTCATTTCAAAGCAGAAAATTTTAAATGGAAGAAAATCCTGGAAAAATATTTTTAAAAAAGAATGTGTAATTGATAAAAAAATTAGCTTATTTACAGAGAATGTTGTTTTCAGGCAAAGAGTTATGTTAAATTTCGAGCTATTAAACCGGGTACTTCTTGGCAATGTTTAGACTCAACATCTGAAAGGTATTTATTGTCTGTTGGGAAAATGTTGTTAATTCATACTTATTGCTGATTTTGTAGTTTACATCAGTCCGAAAGATACGCTTCATCCAAATTTTCATAAATTTAATTATTTTACTCACCTGAAACTTCAAGTGCTTCTGAAAGTGTGAATAACTCTTTTAACCAAAAAGAGGAATGTTGTTATAATGTAATTGTTATTTAGGTTCCAAAAAAACAGGAAACTTTGCAGGAAATCTCAGCAGCTCTGATTTCGATACACTGTAGAGGTGAAAAGAAAAATATGAGTATTCTGAAAAATACAGTGGCTCTTCAAAGAATATTAAGCCACTCCATCAACCTGATCTAAAGTAAATTCCTCAAAATCTCTGGTATCTGTTCTAATGATATGTTTATATCAGTTTTTTAAAGCTCAATTTTTATCTTTTTCGTGGCACTTCTATGTTCGAATAATGTCATGTTTGCTTTCGGCTGCGGGAAACAATAACAAACTGTCGTTAAGTTTACTTCATCATTCTTAGTGTATTATGTGTTATGATCTATCGTTTTTGAACCAAAAATGTACAGAAAACATCAGAAATAGACAAGATAAATATGAAACTTCAGATGATAGTATACTCGAATTATGTATATCGACTCTGGAATAAAATTAAAATAATTGGAGATGTGGAATTCGGTGAAGAATATAAAGATTTTAAAAGATTATGAGGAAAGGAGAAAACAAAAGCAAGATGAAAGTAATGTGGGGAGCCATGATGAGGAAAATGATGCTGAGAACTGAAAAGAAGAAACAGAAAAGTCGGATGTGTAAAATGAAGACAACAAGGAACAAGAAATAAGGAAATCAAAAAGAGAAAATTATGCCCCGTCGCATCATTTTACAACAAAAACAATCACAATTCATTAAGAAGCTCAAACAATATTTCATTCATTTTATCGCACAGAATGGCAATAAGTCGGGATTGCTCAAGCCGTGAGTGACTTAATAAAAGTTTCAACCTTTACTTCTTAGCACGCGCACCATCAGTTGTCAGTCCAATCCTTTTTGTCCGTTTTATTTCGTTATTTGTAATTGAATCATCGAGATATTTAAAAATCTTTTCCCCTGTTGGTTTTGACGATAAAGACTTGCAAAAAAGCAGTTCTTCTTTTACGCTTTCATTGGGATCGAACCTAGCAAAGGCTAATAGATTAGCCTGGCCAGCAACTACAGTACTTTCATAAAGTTGTAGTGAAAAGTTTGTTTAAAAACTGTAACTGTGAATGTGATCGATTTTTTTGTTTCCTTTTACGTGAATAAAACTTCAGATATTATATGGGCTGATGGTAAAATAATATTCTACGCTATAGAGTGAGCTGTTCCTTTTTTAGCTATCAATAAGAAATTGATGTTTTCATTACTGAATGTGACTATAAGAATAAGTTCGAATAAGAGGTGAGAATGCTTATCATTTGAAATATGAATGACTTACATACACAATTTCGAATTGTATAGGTATGAAGAAATGGAAAATGGAGTCGAAGTTACCGACAATAATAATCTCAAATTTGAATGGATACAATTATGGAATGTAGTGCAAACAGTGTGTCATGTAATTTCTTTGGAAGTAATGACATAATTGAAAGTTAAACGGTTTTCCTCTGGGATTTGTCACGTTTTGACAAAACTACTTTTATATAGCGTGGTTTCCAAGTTTTTGTTGAATCTACACTTGAGTAATTCTATCTTGTTCCAATAATTACCATGTTTTAACTTAAGTAGCTGCAGTTTGATTAATGGTATCCGTTACCAAACTATGCATAAATAAGTGGTGGAAAACAGCTTTTCTATTTCAAACGGCCCTACTATATAACCACAATTCACCTTTAACCACCTTTCTATTTGTTGTTTGGACTAAGTGGTCTTACACATGACTGCTGTGTCCATCCAGAACTAATGAAATTCGATTTTGAAGCAAGGCATGTCAATATTCAAGCAAATGATTTAACAAAGGCAAAAGTGCGTTCAGAAAGAGAATTGGCAACTTAACTATGTCGTTTCAGAAGATTCTTTCCTAAAATTTTTCCACCAATTCGTCTTTTTTGTCTACGTTTTTCGATTTCTAACCGCCATCTAACCAAGCCTACGTGAAAACAATCTTTAGTATTATAATGTTTCCCTTAGTCATTATAGAACTCTGTCTCTTAATTAAACTTCACTATATATAATAATTAACTTTTCATTACTAGTATAATTGATGTAAATTCACAGGTTAGTATTCACTATTTCGTTCGCTGTAACATTCAATTATATACTGACTGACTATACTGACCATATCGTGGATGAGTACCTCCTAATTTTAGCAGCTATAATATATGACATGCTACACAGTTAGTACAGAGCTTCATTTAGTAGTTTTACTCAATGTAGTCTTACTCAATGGTTTTTAAAATTTTTTCTTCTTGTAAAAGTGGACATATGAACACAAATGATGCTGATGCATCTTATTAAGAAAATGTTTGTCATTTTTTACATTTCTGGATATTTTTCAACTCTGTTCGTACTCATCGAGTCAAGGGTTTCTCAGAGCTGCTTAATAACTGCATAAAAATATTTATTTTGTTGTGAGATGAGGAATTTGTTTCATTTTGAAAAATAAGTTAATAATCTTTCCAGTTTATTTCTTAACGTTAACAATTATTTTGGATGGTAGTTTCCATTTCCGATTTGATATTATTTGGACTTTTTATGTACGAATTTGTTATATTTATGCCCATCCAAATTATGATTTATCAATTGATCATTATCTTATGTCTCTATGCCTTTCTATCTTCTAATTTTGATATTTTGCCAATGATACGATCGAGGACTTGATGCAAAAAATTTGGAAGTGAGTAGATGATGCGAAAATACTGCTATGGCAAAAAAATTCTCATACGAACCCTCGTTTGAAGGAATAGTACCTGTACAATCTAAAGATAGCAAAAATCAATTTTTCCATAGATTTTTGCTTAACTCGACAAAATTTATGATCAAGAAGATTTATGTAGATTTTTAGATCGTTGTATAAGCCGTATAACCGTTCGCCATAACGAGATATTCTGAAAAAAATTATCATAAATTGTAATTAATATTTGAAAATACTTATAGGAAGTATTAAATCATTTCTAATTGTACTGCATAGTGTCGAACATTGTGTTACTTACACAAGGAAAAAATTGAAATTTAGTTAGTTGACCTACAAAAATTATAATTATTTATTAATTTCAGCAATGATTAGTATTATATCGTTACCACAGATAAAAAAGAAGTTTGCGATATTAAACCGATGTCTTCGCCACACGCTCAATTGGATCTTATTATAAAACGATTGGAAATGCAAAACAAAGAACTTCAGAAATTTTTATTTACGGAAAATTTGAAAGAAAAAAAAGTTATGAGATACTTGGAGAAGCATAGGATACACATTAAAGCACAAATAGATAAATTAAAATCATTAAAGGTATATTTAATCTTATGCTTAAAATATTCTAACAACTTATGACCTTATGAGGCTAATCTGTAGTTCAGTATCTAGAGTTTTCATATGATAAAATTACACTAGTAGTAAATGCAGTCTCATCAGTAAACCTTTTTAATGTAAGTAACATCTTCTAGTTTTCTCTTATAATAATATGATGAATCGCTATTTATGTTGCTGTTTCATCTGACGTTTTGTTTTCTTTGGGTCCAATATGATTTTAACTTCCTCAAATTTCCACGTTCAGAATCAGTTTAGGGCTCAATATTTTACAATGCAAAAAATACACAATTATTTGCCAATTGAAATCAAATCTTTTCTCGCATTCCGAAATAATTTGAGGTCATATTTTCTGGAAAGTCCGGACATGCTGCGTATTGGTTTAATTATTTCTAAGGACTTATAAACTAATTATCACCTATAATTTTGTTATTCATTGTTGTTTTTTTCTGTATATTGAAATTTAATTTTATTTGTATCTTTATTTAGTTACTTTTATGTTTGTTTTTTTTAGTTTTTACAAACTTTTATCTACAAATTGTAACAATTTTTTGACAATAAAACATTCCTCTCTCTCATACTGGTTAACAAGCTTAGGTCTCGATAACTTAATTATGAGTGTTGGTATAGTGGCTTAAACATAGTGATCAGTAAAACTAGGACTAAGTGACTTTTCAATTTTTCAGTAGTTTACAGTTGGGATAGTTAACTTTAACATTTTTAATTTTTAGAAGCTCTCGTTTCTCCCAATCTCACTTTTCGCAAATCAACTAAGAAAAGGATTGTGGAGTCAACTCCAGTTATTAGAAATACTTACAAAATAGATCGAACTGAAACGAAATCTATAGACATTCTGAATCCTATAGCTTCAGGTGCCGAAACTGTAGAAAATGTCGATAATAACTACGAAGGAGTTCATGATACTGAAGATACAAGCGGAGATTTTATAGAAGATAAAAGCTCTGCATACGGCATTGATGACATTAGTACATGGATAGGGAGTAAGACATTATTGTATGAATTATTATAGATATATAATGACTTTCATTTCTATATTTATTTTGTTTGCTATTCAAAATTTAGCAGTATACCTGTTACAGCAAAACGAATACTGCTTACCATTGTGTTTGTATTAATATAATTGATTACTGTCAATCAAGGCATTTAATTTGTAAAGACAATGCATAAAAATTGCTACGATTTTCTGATAAACGATCGTTGGAATAGTTTACGTGTTGAATATACAAACTTCTACAGTTAATTTTTCAAAAAACTTAGAAACTCAAATGCAAAAAAACTGCATTTAGAAGACACTTATGCGATTGATTGGAAAATTATTTTCGTACGAACGTCCTTAATACACTTTCTCGTTCTAGTTTAACTACTAATTACAGAAAAACTTACAAGGACACCTTCAAAGTGAAATTATTAGATAAACATAACTTATTGTGTACTTCTATGCTATATTAATTTTTTTTGCAAAAAATTTAGCTATCATATAACAAACGTCATTTTCAAAACAAGCATGTACCTGTTTCTATTTTCAGGACCCCCAAACAACGAGCTATAAATGAACATGACAACCAAATCTTTTTCTAAAACATCTCCTGGTGAACTCCATAATAATTTAGATGAAGCATTAGCGAAACTTCGACAAATATTAGCCAACAATTTTTGTTTAGATGAATCTCTAGCTCATATAGACAATACCAATTTGAAGTATGCAATATCAGAAGTCCGAGGGTATGCTGACATCTTTCATAGATACCGTAGAAAACAGTAGAGCCAGTTCTATAAGGTCAAAGAAAAAACAAGAAAGATGAAATTGGTGTTGCAGTTTAATATATTTTCGGTATACATTTCTTCACATAGTTTCCGAGGGCTATAAACTTTCCTCGAATCACAATTATATCTATTTTTGAGGATATGAAGCCATGATTTGTAGCTAGTTCTCCTTTAGCAACATGACAGATGTATATTTTCGATAATGGTAAAGCACCATGAGGATCCGTTGCAATATTTATTTCATAAGGCAGAAAGAATTAATAAATTCTGTGTCGATCCAGAAGTATCAATTTTATTATTCTTATCGAGTAACTGTTTATATTTTTCCTATGACAAGTGGATATTAAAATTCAATTAAATTTGAGCAAAAAATGTTTATTTTATTTTAGTTACATACATACTTACACCTAGCAGCTATGATTCCCAATATCAATAAATACTGAATCAATTGTAATGTTTTTCTAATTTATTTAAACTGTTTTTAACAGTGGGGTGACTTAATATATACGATGGTGTTTACTTCCTCAATTTATTTATACATTAACAACAAATTCACTAAACTATGCCCTAAGACTAAACACTTGTCTAATTCTTGACACACTAATTTATTTAAAAACTCTCCACACTAAAAGTCTAAACCCACTACATCCCTACACACTTATAATGAGTTAGTTATTGTACTAGAATAAAATTTCCTAGATACAATTTATATGGGAAACGTTTAATAAATTCAGTCGGAGCAAAACTTGCAAAGTTATATATCAGGCTGCGTATTTATTTCACACTTAAATTTGCAAACCGAAATATTATAAAATATAGTTATTCCGTAGAAAAATCGATAAAACCTAACATCAAATTAAATATTTTACGCCTTTAAAAATCTATTTTTTTATGTAACCCGTATTTCATTGTTGTTAGTGATTTGGAATAACCTGTATAAATTTCGTAAAGGTATGTATTATATATTCAATTTTTCGGTAAATAGAATCCTTCTCTGTTTATTCCGTAGGGAACGCGGTAGTAGAATTATTAAGACAGTTGACAGAAATTAATAGTAAATAACGTTGCTGTAAATAAATATAGTAAAGAATTCTTTTAATGGTTCATATAAAAATTTTTAGTCCTATTTCATTAATTTTAATACAATATTTCATTTTTGATTTTTTTATTTTGATATTCATGATGTAGGTGATCTATTGATGAATATAATTATACAAATTGGCGGAAGTAACATGTTATTACAAACAAAAATCAAAAAAAAAATATCACGAAAGACATATAAAAGGGTCTAAGAAATAAGAAGTTGAGGAAAAATAATATAATATATAATATAAATAAAACAATCAATTAAGAATTTAAATCTTTTAATTTGAAGATTTACAAGAATCATTTTTTCTTGTGCTACTCTAACGTGCTTCTTTTCTTTCCATAAGTTCAGTTTCCTCTTCCATTAATATTTTTTTCATATTTTTTTTACTTCTATCAGTGGCTTGGAGTTGTTGAATATTTCCCAAAATTGGTACTGAGAACTCTTTTTGTTATTATTATTAAGAATCAACCAGAATAAGAAAAATATTACAATTTAAAATAATAAATGTCACCGATTAAAAATAATCGTTATTTTCCTAAATAAAAATATTTTCAAGACCAAGAAAATAATTTTGTGAAAAAGTTTATGAAAATATATAAGCTAGGCAACATCGCTATTTATCTGTATTCGTTTAAAAGCATTTTGAATAGATTTGTTGGAGTGAAATATTTTTGAGTGTTTAGATATTGTTCATTAGTCTTAGTTTTAATTTTTAGAAAATCTTTTTATATTTCCCTATTCCAGTCAAATGGTTAAATTAGTTACAAAACTCTACAGAATAGGATACTCGAAAATTGTATATCGACTCTGGAATAAAATTGAAATACATGGAGATGTGGAATTCGGTGAATAATATAATGATTACTCGGATGTTGAAAGATTATGAGGAAAGCAGTAGTCAAAAACAAGATGAAAGTAATGTGAAGAAGAGCAATCATGAGGAAAATGATGCTGAAACAAAAAACAAGAAACAGAAAAGTCAAAAATGTAAAATGAAGAAAGAAAGCATAATAAATAAGGAAATCAAAAAGATAAAATTATGCCCCATCTCGTCATTTTACAACAAAAACAATCACAATTCATTAACAAGCCCAAACAATCTTGACAGCACTTTCATTCATTTCATCGCACAGAATGGCAAAAAGTCGGGATTGCTTAGGCTGCGACTTCACTGTATTATCAATCGCCGCTAGCTAAATTCTTTTCCTATTCAAGGTCAAATGCCTTTAATTTGATAGTTAATCTGCAGTTTTGTCATTTTTCAGTTTTTAGGAAAAAATAGATTAGTTAGTTACGAATTTTTATCGTATTCCTACGTCACAATCGTTGTGAAGAGGTGATTCATGAGTAAAAATGCAAATAAAAATTGAAAACATTATTTTTTTTGGCCAGCTTATATAATATCAACAAAATACTTTATCAAAATAAAAAACAAACAATATTATTACCTTTGCATAAAAAAAGTACCAACTCAATATTCAACAAAAAGTATATCTATCAGTTGTTCTACAGTTTACAGACTAGGTAACTAATCATTATAATTACCTAATTATAATATAATCTTTCTGGCTTTCTGAGTGGCAAATTTATCAATAATTTCCATAAAACCTATTTTTTCACAGATTTCGAATTTAATTTGAAGAGATATTTTCTTTAAAGAACCACTCTATTTTTCAGAATACTCATATTTTTTCTTGGCCTTCATCAGTGTATCGAAATCAGAACTGCTGAGATTTCCTGCAAAGTTTCTAATTTTGTTGGAACCTTAATATCAATGACATTATAAGAACATTTTTCTTGTTGGTTACAAGAGTTATTCATACTTTCAGAAGCACTTAAAGTTTTGGGTGAGTGGAATAATTAAATTTCTAAAAATTTGGATGAAGCGGATCTTTCAGACTGATGTAAACTACAAAATCAGCAATAAGTATGCATTAACAACATTTTTCCCACAGACAATAAATACCTTTCAGAGATGTTGAGTCTAAACACTGCTAAGAAGTACCCGGTTTAATATCTCCAAATTTAACACAACTTTTTGCCCTAAAACAATATTCTCTGTAAATGAGCTAATTCTTTTATCAATTACACATTCTTTTTTAAAAATATTTTTCCAGGATTTTCTTCCATTGAAAATTAACTGCTTTGAAATATAAACGTCTTCTGGTGAATCTTTTTCCTGTATTTTCAATGCATCTAGCTACTTTTGTCTTTGCTCTACATTCGTACAAAATCTACAATTTTATATTGTAAAAAGTTAATCGATTTATCAACAAATAAGTTTGCGTTTCTCCACTGATACTCCCCTATGAAATAAAAAAAATAAGACTAATATGTCACTTAAAAAATATCTAACCACTCAAACAATGGCAGCCATTTGATCACAAACGAATAAGATACGTTACGATGTTGCCTAGCTTATATTTTTTCATATTCTCACATTCTCACCAAAATTATTTCCTTGGTCTTGAAATTATTTTTGTTTAGATCAATCGATTTTAATTATATTACGATTTATAAATAAATATTTGTGAAACGTAACATGCGTCCAGATAATAAACATTAATTGTAAAATTTGACAACATTGTCTTGACAGGTTTACTGTCAGACCACAAGTTTAAAAAAATCGAGTAAAAATAAGACAGCAACTGAAATAAATCAAGAAAGACCATTTCGATTCGATGCTACCATTACAACGTTCATAGAGAAAAGACTTTTATGCAGATTGGGAAATATAACGATAACCTTTAACGAGGAACATCCAACCAATTTAATACCGCAAGAGGAAAATAACTATAAACCTCCAAGGAAAAAATATGTCCCGTTAAGATGTCTTTGTATACTTCCGCGCAATCCCGCTAATATCCAGTGGAGTCAGCACTGCATGAAAACGTTCCATGTCTATATCCAATTACAACTAAACCACAAACTGAAAAATCTCACAAGATACTTTCAAGAAAAAGATTAATCCGATTTAAATCCGTCAGACCTACAGCATCCAGTCAAAATTATCCTCAAACTGATATAAATAGAGAAAAATCATGGCGACTTGATTCTGCAAGTCTACCGACATCGAATCAGTATAAGACACCGATTGAAATAAATGAAAAATACCATTTCGTTATAGTTCCGCAAGTCTATCTACATCCAGAGACACTAATGTACAAATTGCAGAAAAATAACGATATTCTTCCACGAAGAACATCAATCCTGTTTGACTCGGCAATGCCGTCAACATTTTATGAAAATAAATTAGAAATGGATTTTTGTGACTGCTTGAATTTAAGATACCATGGTTGCTTTGGAGAATGCTCAAAATGTGCTTCTAAGAAATGTGGACCAGAATCTGCGTTTAATCGACCGTTTTACATTAACAGAATCATTTATTTACATTCTGAAAAGGTTATCACAAACCTTTTGATGAAGTAATAATCTCAATTGTGTTTTTTAATTGTTTTGATGAAAAATGTTTACATATGTGTTTGATATTGAAGGTATTTAGATTATTTTTTCATATAAGATATACATGAATTTTTTTATAAAAATTTCAAATCTTGTTGAGCTCCAAAACTATTGATACGTTTACCTCCGTGCCCTTGCTGTTCTTCACACGAGTTTTTTTTTGACATATAGTTAATTCAGATTTAATCAATACATTCAATGTTTATAAAAAAAGTTGTTTAAATAACTTAAGCAGTTTGAATAAATTATTGTTAGTAATTTTTTGGTGTATAGATATAGTAATAAAACAACACTGCTTATTGACATGTGCAGTGTTGCCGTTTCAGTTGGGAGGCGGAAAATTCAAAAAGTAATGGACTTATCGATCTAGCTTTGTAATTACTATTTGGGAAAAGGTGATTCTTTCATTAGTATTAGATATTGTCAACCTCTTAAAAGAATTTAGCTTGTGTAAATCATACTGATCAATATGCATATTTATTGCATATTCTGTATTTTACATCAGTAAATCGGAAAGATCCGCTTCATCTATATTTTCCTAAATTGGATTATTACACTCATCTGAAATTTTAAGTGCTTCCAAGAGGATTTTAGGGATCTCAAATATTTGAGTTTATCTACTCGAAAATAACGTTTTCATCACTTTAGGGTTATGTAACACAAAATACCAATTTGTTGGGGTTTATCTAAGAGATACAAAAATTTTAAATTGTTCAGAATATCCAGTACAAAATGAGTAATTATTGAACTTACCACTGAATTTGGAAGTTGTTCTAATTCAATCTGAGTAATGATAGATATGTAATCAAATTACATATTTTGTTCAATGCCTTTAGTGAGATTACTACTTTAATCAACTGACGATCTTAAATGAATTTATACTCGGTAATATTTTTTTCATAGAGACTAACGGAGAACATCGAAACAGGTGTCAGACAGTCGAATCACAGTGAGTGTGGTAATAGTACTACATGTCTTGGATTTCTCAATGTGAATATTCTTCTTATCTTCATAGTATCTTTTAAGGACTTCTACTTTTGTAATATGTTCATTCAACAAATTTTCGGCAGCTGTCTGTATGTCCTCAGTGTCGATTCATTGTACAATCAACATGTATACCATAAGTTTTTACATATAATTATTGTATTTAAATATACATCTTTATTATTCGATTCACTTTCACCATTTTGTTTTCTATCTCTATTCGAAGTATTATCTGATGTGGAGTTGTCAGTATTGGTATTCGTTTTCTTAATGCTTCTTTTACATATGGCAATTTGTCACTGTGCAATCCAATCAAACGAAGACTACGAAGAAGAAGAAGAAGAAGAGGAGAAGCAAGAAGTAGAAGAAGAGAAGGAGGACGAAGTATAAGGAGAATAGCAGAAAGATACTTTTGAGTGGCGGTGTCGTGATTTTTAAAAAAATTTTCTGTCCGAATTCAAATTTCCGTTCTAATTTTTGATAAAGATTTGTTAATTTTCTCAATAAATTTTGTTGAAAAAATCCAATTTTTTAAATTTAAATAAATTTCCAAAAATATTGTCTTTAAGACAATTATATTGTCTTAAAGCGTCATAAATATGAGTAATTCCATGATTAGTACGTTGACCGCAGATCTAATCATTTTTATGCCCGTTTCCGTCAATTTGATGCCCAATTCCATTTGGCACAAAATTTTTATAAATATGACTAAATTCATTATTGAACTATCAAGCCGATAATTTTTATTATATCCAAGTCAATCAATTTTATTTATTTTTCAATAAATACCAATAAAACAACTTGAAAATAGCAATTTTTTTTGCGTAATTTCGATGCACAAATCAAAGATTCTCAACATTTTGTTCCGCCACAATTAGGGTAGAATGTTGTTGCGTATCGTAAAAAGAATAGAAAAGTAAAACAGCAGTGAGCGAAGAATTACTTAAATTAAAAAATTTGGTTGTTGTAATATACTTGTATTTTTTAAAATTAATATTCATCAAAATAGAAGAGTGATAGTAAATTGACGAAATTTCGATTGGGAAAATGTGAGAACCAACCTGGAAAAATCGGGAGCAGACGAGTACTTGATTTTCAATTTTTACTGAACACCCTATTTCAAGAAAAGTTGTGGATGTAACGGATAAAAGTGTGGCCAACTGTTGACTCGTTTTTCCTGAATTCTCTATATCTGAGTTGAGAAGCTATGTATGTATGTACTCTGCTTGGAATTGAATGTAAAGTTATTCCAAGTTTCTCAGACAGAACTAAGACATCGAATGAGAACTCTTACGACAGAATAGAGTGCAGGAAAGCACATTCATTACTTCCTCTACCTTCCGTTGAACTATCAAGAGCTTCTAGAAGAGCGGGGAGTGCAGGAAGTTGTTACATTAAGGTCAACACTGCTTCGAGCATTTCTATACACCTTGTTTTACACAGTGTTTTTGAACTATATTTACCTGGCTCAATTCAATCGGAGATATGGAAAGTTGCTGTATACTGCAAGAGGTTACATCTTGGAAATTCTGGTTTGGACTTTCTTAATTATTCCACTCATTTTCATCTGCCATTATTGTGAAAAATTCTAGACTCTTTTGATTCGATTTACTTCAGCGCGAATTCTGAAGCTAGATATCCTGTTAAATTTCCTTTGGACACAACATGAAACCATCATTTAATAATTGGAATATGCTTAATTGAGGTACAATCTACGAATCGGTTTTTGTTGGCAAAAACCTTGAGGAAGCCTATGGATATTTAGCGTCAGTATTTGAAGACACTTTTCTTAATTTCAAAACTTTCCCATTTTCTGAAAAATTCTCGTATTCAATGGCAAACAGAAACATCATCTAAATAGTTTTAGTTTGAAAATAACTAGGTATAAGACATCAATCAATCCAAAATATAAGTCGAATTCACTTTATTAACAATCCAAATTACAAATATAATGATTTGAATATTCACTATCTATGGAAATTTGAATACCCGGATTTGATCGACGGTTATTGAACAAAGTCATGGAACATTCTAATCCCGGAGCTTTTGGCGAACATTATCTAATCAAAGTGTATTTCGAACTAGAGTTTCCATAGATAATCCAATTGTTTTATCCTAATTTCACAAAATCTGGTTGCAATTGTGAAGAATCAGCGATCAATGTCCAATTTAGCGGAGAATCAATTGAACTACTCATATTGTTGTTATACTAATAGATGGAGTATTGTCAATATTCTCAGTAGTTCTAGAATCACTAATTTCATTTATTATTTATTCTGCACTTTTTAATTTTTTTTTTTCTGTATCCTTATATTCTGCTTGATTGCGATTGGTTTTTTCTTTCCTTTGTTAAATTGATCATTAGAGCTGTACGCAATAGCAGAACATTGTAAAATAAAGTGTTACGACAAACCTTCTAATTTAAAGAAGACTACAATGTTCATATTCCTTTTATTATTCGCAGTCCAGATGATAATTTTGTTTTTTCTTTTGCTGTAAAAACGAGATATTTTTTTATATAGCATATTTATCTTCTAAGTAGAAAGGTAGAGGATTAATTTTCAATAAACGAAAGACAAAGAATTATTTTCTTCTATTTTTTTTTTCAAAATTTATATATTTTGCGTAGAATAAATCTTTTATTTTAATCATGACAACGTTAAGTTCTGTAGGTAGAATTGGTCACAACATTACGCATGCAATACTCAAAGTTATAAAAGTTTTACATTTGTTTTTCTTGTGACGGCGAACCGACGAGAACTCGTTAGGCTCTACGTGGTTTTTGAGGGAGGAAGTGAAGAAATTAATAGAAAACTACAAACCACTCAAAATGAAGACAACGAATATTGTGGTGAAAATTGTACTGAAAAACGAAGAACCGATTTATGAGCGACTAAGAAGACTATCGGCACCCGAAAAAGAAGAAGCAGCACAAAATATACTTCTTTTGTAACGCCGATTGGTCAGTACGAGTTTATGAAATGTCCATTTGGAATGTGTAGTAGTCCAGCAGTTTTCCAACGATTCATCGATCATGTCTTCAGGGAGTTCACTGCTAGAATGTACGTTATATACTACATTCTATCATCTTGAGTGCAAACGAAGAAGAGGGGATAGAAAGACTAAAACTTGTATTAAAGACAGCTGCAGAATATGGACTACATATTTAAAAATCTATAGCCGCTTTCCCCACCGATGAAAAGGTATATATTATATAACATTTTTTTCTTTTTATCATCTAAGCTTTGCAACCTAATAGGTCTCTATGACGCTCGAATAAATCCCCATTTAGAATCGTAGGCTCCCCTACTACTACATGTTATCAACTTGAGTGCGAACGAAGAGGAGGGGATAGAAAGACTAAAACTTGTATTAAAGACAGCTGCAGAATATGGACTAGAAATAAAATGAAAAAGTGCCATTCCAAAGAATATGCAGATTTAAAAAATAATAATAAAAGTCCACGAGATAGGAAATTTTTGAAAGAAAAAAACACAAGGAGTAGTAAACAAGGAATTTTACATACCAAGACTAAAAGACAAAATAGAAACGATTAAAAATAACTGTATACCTTGTATATTATGGAATAAAAAGGAAGGAAAGAAAGAATGAATGCTTCATCCTATACAAAAGCTAGAAGGTCAGCTAGAGACGTATTATGTCGACCAATTAGGACCAATGAAGTGAAAAAAAAATTTTTTTGTGGTAGTTGATGATTTTTCCAAATTTGTGTGGCTTTACCCAACAAAATCAACCACGACGAAAGAAGTAACATGTTGTCTTGAAAAATAGCGTAAAATATATCACCTTGTCCTGTACGAAAGAAAGGAGGAATGCTTCATCCTAAAATCAACAAAATCAACCACGACTAACGAAGTGATATGTTGTCAGCGTAAAATATTTGGAAGCCCGTCAAGGATGATATCTGATAGAGGATCCCCGTTCCGTTCTGAAGAATTCGAATCATATTGCCGAGAAGAAAATATTAAACATGCACACAAGGGTAAATAGGACCCTTATACCAGTCTTAACAAAACTCAGTTTAGAAGAGCCAGGAAAGTGGTACAAATACGTTGACAAAGTACAGACGGCCTCGAATTTGACCTATCAGCGAAGAATAAGTACCACACCCTTTGAAGTATATACATCTAATCCAAAATTGAAGAGAAAATTTTTAGATCCTCACGAAATTTTTAAGGTTAAAGAAAATGATAGATATGACGTTGTTAAAATCGGAGATCACGAGGGACCCAATCGAACGACAACATGCGCTGAATATATAAATCCATGGGTCAGCTATGAAAGAGACGAATCCGGGGCGGATTCTGAGCAGGATGGCCCAATGTAGGATCGAGATTATTGCTCTACTCCATTCTACGGCGAGGCACAAATTCTGTAATAACAGTGTTTTCTTTTTAACCGGCGTCTTAAGCAGAAAAGAACCCTAGACAACCAATAAATTCCTTTAGATATTTATTGCGTTATGCAGTTCTGTGGTGATACGAGGATGTATTGAAAAATTCTCCACGCCCTTTATTACCTCCTCGTTGGGAGAAAATTTACGACCTATTGAACTTTTTTCAGTTGAGTGGTCACGAAACTCCTTATGTCTGGGAAAACCAGAGTGTCGCCATTCCATTCATTGTTGCTTTGTTGTCATAAACTGTATCGATATTTTCGAGGACTGACACAGGGCTGGCCTTCCCGATCGGTCATCATCTTCAATGGAAAATTTAACTCGTAAATCTTATCACCTCTTACCACTTCTAAATACAGCTACTCGATGATGGCTCAATACTCCAATTTTTCGATTTTCACAATTTCGGTGGACATATTTATTGTGTAACTCTGATTTACGTTTTTGACGTAAAACTTATCATCGACACTTTTAATAAGTTATTGTTCGGTATGCTAAGTAAAGGCAATATTTTGTTTATGGATGGAACTGGTCTAGGCTACCAACTTATAAATTTATCGTCGTATAGTTCAAATCGGGGACGACAATGACACTCCACTTTGGGATTCTCAAATATTTGAGGTCACCTACTCGAAAATAATGTTCTCATCATTTTAGGGTTATGTAACACACAATACCAATTTGTTGAAATTTATCTAAGAGATACAAAAATTTTAAATTGTTCACAATATCCAGTACAAAATGAGTAATTATTGAACTTACCACTGAATTTGAAAATTGTTCTAAGTCAGTCTGAGTAATTATAGCTAGTATTTCCTTCAAGGAATAATCCATTGATGATTACAAATACCAAAAACAGTCGAATCACCTCTTCCTGTAGTTTTTTATATCTTTCGACCAAATGGATCAAATTCCATATTTTTTTTTAATGCCTCTTGTGAGTTACTAATTCAATCAACTAACAATCTGATATCACGTTTGCATTGATAAATTTCTCAAATCATGCAACTTGGAATTTCGTCGAAATGGTCCAATTACAACTCTGGTTAGCAAAAAGATATCGAAACAAATCATATATCGTTAAAAAATCTACACTCTAGCGAGGTTTATAAAAAAACAAAAGTTTCCTATCACCTTTACTTTTTTTTTAAACGCATAAATTGTTATATTAATATGAATATTTAAGATACATTATATACTGTGAAAGTTATGTAGTTATAACTTCTTGCATAAGTTAAAATAAGAAGAGACATGAGAATCAGGAAAATGGAAGAAAATAAATTGAATTATTAATGAAATGAGTCGTTTTAGAAAATATCTTGTTTAACAATTCAAAAATTTTCAAAGTAAAATTGGATTGGATGTGAGTAATTTACAAAAAGTTTTTGTCATAATAGTATAGCAAGTCAGCAATATAAAAAATGAGATCGGGAGTTTTTATGACAGCTATATATGTTATTAAGGAATAGAATACTGTTCCCCTATCTTTTTCTCAACGTTTTTGCTTCTATTAGATTGATTTGAAAACAACATACTTTCAACTGGTTGTTGAGGAGCTAAAAAAATAAAACATAAGTGTGTGGGTATTGGTCAGAAGAAACGGCATTACCTCACCCAATTCAAACAAACATGTTTCTTGAATATTCAACAACCCTAAAATTCCTTTTACATGGAGTACAATAAACCATTAAGTTGCATTACAATGTATTCGCTATCTAAATTTACACTCAACCATGTCATATGCATGCAGGACTTTTCAAGAAAATTCTTCATTAATCATTATCAGTTTCATTGGCAGATATAGTATTGAATTCGTACAAAGTGATTAAAGTGATGAAATGGTAAGTGACTTGAAAGTTCTTATTTAAAAACTGGTAAGACAATAATTTGAAATAATGATGAAAACATGACATTGCTAAAGTTATTTTTTTCAGACTAGTTTGAGATTTTCAAAGGAAGTCACCTAAAATACTTAACAAATTATATGATTTAATATCTAAAATTATTGAGCAACTACAAATTATTTTTAGTTAGAGTAAATTTATCGGAAAGTATTGATATTTAGAGAAATATTTCATCAATTCATTGTAAACTACAAGTTACTTATTCTTCACAATTGGGGTAAAGTTTCTTTAAAGAATTTAACCAAACAAAAATTACTCAATATTTTATTTTCTTAACTCAGAAATAAGAATAAAACAAGTAGGATGGGACAGAACAATATGAGGATCTTTTCTACCACATATTTATTGTGCAGAAATACCACAGTTCATTTGAATGATCTTTATCTTGCAATTCCATAAGGTAGGTACTCCAAAGCTATTAAAGGTCCCCATGTGAATCCATCCAAACGCTTCTATTAAATCAATCATTATATATAGGTAAATATTTAAAAAAAAAGTGTTGTTGGGGATTGTGTTTTTATACATTTTCAATCAAAATTTACTTCATTACTTAAACTGTATTCACCTAATATTCACGTATAAAACATAAGTAAGTTTTACAACTAGATACAAATTCCTTTCCTATCAATATAATGAATTCCGAATTTCTTTTGTTTGGAACTTTGGTTTACTTTGACCTTGGACGAATAAAAAAGATGAACCCAGCTGACATGTTTGAATATAATTGAAGCCAACTTCAGTAAACCTCAATGTTGTCAAATTTTACAATTTATTTGTTTATTATCTGGATGCATGCTACGTTTCAAAAATATTTATTAATACATCGTAATATTATTAAAAATAGAAAAGAAACTGGCTCTAGTTCCCACTAAATTTGGTTGATTGACAATATTCCCCACAATTGATCTAAACAAAGATGAAGAAAATAATTTTGGCGAAAATGTTCATATATGCTTATTTATTATAATTAGTCAATTTAAGTTCATAGCACGAGCACCATCAGTCTTCCGACCAATCCTTTTTGTCCGTTTTATCTAGTTATCTGTAATTAAATCATCGAGCTATTTAAAAGTCTTTTCTCCTGTTGGTTTAGACGATAAAGACTTGCAACAAAGCAGTTCTTCTTTTATGCTTTCATTGGGATCGAACCTAACAAAGGCTAATATATTAGCCTGGCCAGCAACTTCAGTACTTTCATCAAGTTGATGTGAAAAGTTTCTTTTAAAACTGTAACTGTGAATTTGACCGATTTTTTTGTTTTCTTTTCAGTGGATGAAACTTCAGATTCTACCCTACAGAGTTGTTCCTTACTTAGCTATCAATAACGATAGGCGATATGATGCAATTGTAGCTTGTCTATTTTTCTCATCAGAAATTGATGTTTTCATTATTGAGTTTGACTTTAAGAATTCTTTTTCTTAGTACTGAAAGAAATACATTTGTTTTTTTTTGTGAAAATCTTTACAGTTATTAAGGTTTCATACTCTCATCAGCAAATACTTCGAAACATAAAACACACTAAAGTAGCAGGTCGTCATCTGTGCCAGTAACCACAAAAACCATATTTCAAATAATCAGCAACGTACTTACGGGACTTACTTCTGAGGGATTTCTTTTAAAAATTCTAAACTAGCCTAATAAAAATAAGTTTTGCATTGAGATGTTTATTATTATAAATTATTAATAAATGAATTTTGTCTTATCACTTGTTTTTAAATAAGAACTTTCAAGGCACTTACCATTTAACCAAACTAATCACTTTATACAAATTAAACATTATATTTGCAAATCGAACTAAACGAGTAATGGAGAAATGTCCTGAAAAGTTCTCATTGTATGTGACTTGGTTGAGATATTATAGACTATAATGGAGACTAGCTAAAACGTTCAAATAAGATGTGAGAATGCTTATCGTTCGAAACGTAAATGAAAATGATTTCTCTCTGAACTTGATTGATACAATCATACATAATTTCGAATTGTATAAGTATGAAATATTGGAAAATGGAGCCGAAGATACCTCCAATAATGATCTTTAACCCGAATGGATACAATTATGGAATAAACGTTTGATAGAATTGCATAGTGACAAATTGAGAATAGTCAAATGAGCATTAAAAAAACGAATGGCAATACCAATACTGACAATTCCAGATCAGATAATACTTCGAATGTCTAATGAAGATGATAATAGAAAACAAAAGGGGAAAAGTGATGATTATTTCATAAAGTACACGAGGACAATTTGTGTGCTGCATTTACTACTACTGCTACCACCACACTCACTATTATATGTCTGACGCCGGTTTCGATGTTCACCTCTAGTTTCTATGTGATTTGTACAAAACAAACAAACAAAATATTACTGCGAATAATTTGATATCAGATGGTTATTTGATTGAATTAGTAACTCACTAAAGGTATTGAACCAAATATGTAATTTGATCCATTTGGTCGAAAGATACAAAAAACTACAGGAAGAGGTGATTAATAAGATATCAACTGTTTTTGGTATTTGTAATAACTGCAAATTATCAAAGGATTATTTCTTAAAGAAAAGACTATCATAACTCTGACTGAATTAGAACAACTTTCAAATTCAATGGTAAGTTCAATAATTACTCATCTTGTACTGGATACTGTGAACAATTTGAAATTATTATTATTATAATTATTTTCTAGTTTATGCTCCTTGAAAAATAGCAAATGAATACTCTCAACTTTTTTCGATAATAATATAATGGGATTCGTATAGAACTGCTTTTGTTATTTGCCATTTTTCTTGATTAAAAAGTTTTTTATAATGAAAAATCACATTATTAACAGAAGTTAATTTGAAATTAGGATTTTCTCTATATAGAAAAATTGTTTCTGATTTGTTATAATTGTGTTCGTTTCTATAATTGATCTTCACACAGATGTTTTTATAATCCATTTACTTAACACACTTTATCTGTCTTGATTAAACTTTTCAATGAATATGTAACTAACTCCTAATTTTGATGTAAGGACAAAAATAATTATTTTAAAATGTTATTTTGGTTTTCTAGAAAATCCCAGTGTAACAGATTTTGTATAGAAATTTTAAAACTTTTTAGGTCGGTCTGGTGAAAACATCCAAAATGACCAACATGGATTTTTAAATATAGTTATAGAATTGTTGATGCCATTGAATTAGAAGATAATTTGTCAGGTTTTGATTTACAAAAGCTTTTGAAAATTTTTAAAGATTTAAGTTGATTTAAGTCCAAATTCAGATTCAAATAACAATACTGAAGTGAATGTAGTGGAAAAGCCAGTCTTTTATCAAGTAGATTTGAGGATAAAAATACCAATTTTAAATATAGTAATTTCTAAATTTGTTTGTAGGAAAATGTTGCATCTGGTGATCAGATAGAAAAATAGGATAGGCTTAGAAGAGTAAGAATATACTTTTGAGGACACACAGTTACTGAAATTTTAAAATATAAGGATACAGAATAAAATAAAAAAGTGGCAAAATAAATAATAAATGAAATGAGAGATTCTTAAACTACTGAGAATTTTGAAAATACTCCATCTGTTAGTATGACAACCAATGATATGGGTAGTTCAATTGATACTCCACCAAATTGGACATGAACGCTGATTCTTCACAATTACAACCAGATTATGTGAAATTAGAATAAAACAATTGGATGATCTATGGAAACTAGAGTTCGAAATAAACTTTTATTGAATTTGACTTATTTTGTGTAGTGATTGATGTCTTATACCTTGTTATTTTCAAACTAAAACTATTTAGATGATGTTTTTGATTGCCAATGAACACGAGAATTGTTCAGAAAATGGGAAAGTTTTGAAATTATAAAAAAGAAAAAAAAAAGATCGTTTTAGCTCAACAAAATGTTATTAGTTTTTCAACTAGAAATATTCAGGCAATTTAAAACAAAATTTGCTCCAGTCTAAACAAATAGGCCCCGTAAGGGTTCGTATTTCTATATCAAAATGAATCATTTATTGAGATCTCTCTGTGGTAAAACATTGTCGGTCGAATATAGAAACACCCTGTATGTTTTAATACAATTTCAATGTTCACTCCTTTATTGTATAAGAAGCTTGAAATTGTTGTCACTATCGACTTGGGCTCCCCTGTGGTGGTTAGGTTAAGTTAGGTTAGGTTAGGTTAGGTTTTTGTTCCAAATGGAATTGGGCATCAAATTGACAGAAAGGAGCATAAAAATGATTTGTTCGGCGGAAAAAACGCGTTAATCATGGAGTTACTCATATTTATGACGTTTTAATAAAAATATAACTGATTTTTTTAGAAATTTAAGGAAAAGGCATGAAACTTTTGAGATTAGGCATAAAAAATGATTTGCATAAAATTAATAAAAAAAAATGATATTTTAACAAACTTTATTGAGAAAAATAACAAATTTTTATCAAAAATTAGAACGAGAATTTTTCCTTGAAATCATGACACCATTACTCAAAAGTATCTTTCTGGTATTCTCCTCATATTTCGTCCTCCTTCTCTTCTGCATCCTTCTCCTCTACTTCTTGCTCCTGTTCTTCTTCTTAATCGTAGTCTTCCGCCGAAGATTCCGTCTCATCACCCAACTTCGCGCGTTTCTTCAGTTTACCGCCTCCATCCTCACTTGCGTATCTCTGTCGCTTCGTCTTTCTCGAATATTTTGCATATCTATATAGGAAGCTGTACTTTTTCAGTCTGTAGAGCAGCTTCATTTCGATGGCTTCTTTAGTCTGTTTGACGGCTACGTCCATCCTGAATTTGAGTTTATTGAATTTAACGTTCAGCACAAGGCTATTGTCGATATTTTTCAAGAACGGTTTCAAATTTTCGGCCTTCGCCCAAGATCTAGTCATCGCGTCGGAATCGAAAAATGTCACATGGTAGTGCGTCTAAAAATAATCGTTATCCGTCAATACACAGTGTGACTAATTCCATAGATCGAATACCTTGTGTCGTTTCAAGAATTTTATCGAAATATATTACGCAAAAAAATCGATTAATCACCCTGAATATGGCCATCAAAATTTACAAACTTAATATAAAAAATAATAAAAAATGTATATGAGTTTACAAATTTCCCACTCTCAACTTTCAATTCATAAAAAAAATCGCACTCTATTTAAGGTAACTTGAAATTTATTTCGATTTTCACTCCAAATGAAATATTGGAATAAGTAAAAAAATCACCCTGTATGTAAGGTAACTTAATAATTTCGATATTAAAACAAAATCATCTTGTACGTGACATGAACTAAAAAAATGGTATGGTACAACACTAATCTAATGAAAGTGACCAAGAGAAATATTAGACTTACCGGTTCTAAGGAATCTTTCAAGCAAAAATAATTCTCGATATCAGGATCTTCCACCATAGCCGGCCACCATGGATAACCTTCGATTTTCGCCTAGACGATGCTACCCGCGTTATATTTATTAAATATCACCAGCTCCTTTTCTTTATCGTCGATCGATTCTTCTTTGATTTCGCATCTATTATACCTCCCATCTGGATTCATCCAACAATACCATTTGTCAGATAGATCCAGGGGATCTTTCACGTTGGGCAGGTATCTATACTTGTCGCAAGAGTCGCAGTAGACATAGAGACCGAGGTTTCTAAATTCTTGAAGTGAATTCATTTTCTCGTAGAAGCTCTCATTCGAAAAGTTCATATGTTCCTCCTCTTTCACATCTTTTCTGTTTAGAACTTCCTTGGAATTGGCGTCGCTACAGTTCATTGGTGGTGACGAATCGAACTTATCTGCAGGAGTAACGATAATCTTCTTACCGTTAGCATCTTTTTCCTCCTTTGGGGCTTGGAACGATACCGTTAAGTTTTGGTCTTGATAAGTTTGTTTTTTCTTCTCCTTAACCAAATTCAACCAGTTATTGAACTTTGTCACTACCAAATTTTTGTAATACAAATTGTTTTCTTTACTCAAAGACGACGGCATTTTAAAACTTCTATAATTTTTATATAGAAATAACACTTATTAACCGTCTTACTTTCATCCACTTAAAAAAATATTTCTGACAATTGTTGACTTTTGAAATTCAAACACTTTCAAATGTTTATCTCGTTAACTAATCGAAATCATCAATTGATGATATCTTTAGATATCGGAAATAAAAAAAAAAAGAAAAAAAAAAACGATTTTTCGCGTTGTACATCACAAAACAAAACCGATGTGATAGTTACTGATTTAACTATCTGAAACAAATAAAATGAAAATATGTAGACTTATATGTAATACCAACTGTCCATATAGGAGAAGTACCTATATCAGTAATAATAGTATTACCATTGTATAGTATATATATATATATATATATATATATATATATATATATATATATATATATATATATATATATATATATATATATATATATATATATATATATATATAGTATATATATATATATATATATATATATATATAGTATATATATTAAGTATATATTAGGCAACGTATTATAACCAAAATAATATTTTACAACGTTGCCTACAATATATTTTGTATTGAAAGGGAAAACGGCAACGTTTCGAAGTTGACTTCTAGTTTGATTAGACAGTTTAGGTTATTGCGTATCTGTCATTTATATTGAGTTATAACAATAAAAAGGATATTTTTATTATAATAATACTAAAAACAACAAGTTATGGGTCCGAAACTTTTCACTGTATAAATAAATAATTCGGATTACGAAACTAAAAACGAAAATTCGTTAGAACAAAAAACTGTTTTCTGGAAACTGTAAAATAAGTGGAATAACTTTAAAAGCATATAGAATTATGGACTTTGTTATAAACCGCATAGGTAACGAGTAGTATTCATGATTATGAATATATAAAAACATACATTTGTCAACACATATTTTAGCTGTACTGGTAAATAATACGAAAATATTTGAAAAATTGTCTAAGCTGTTTGAAGGACATACAGAACAATTAAAAGGTAAGGTCACTCAAAAATTTTTCAGCTATACTTATAAGAGAAATGACAATCAATATATCTGTATTCATAATTGATAATAATAACCACAATGAGAGGCGATGAGTACACAATTATAAATCTAGAAGATCTAAGCATGATGAAATCTGCAAAATGTGACATAAGCTTAAAAGGTATTGGAAACATACATTTTGATGGATGCTTTCTTCAGATTGTTATAATATTTTCACTGGAACACAAAAGTTAAGTCTCAGATTGAATAATAGAATACATAAAAAGATTGAAACTAAATTTGCTACAAAAGTTCATTAAGTAAGATCAGAAATGATGGAGAATATACGAGTAAACCAATGAAAGAATGTATGAAAAAATGAGGTACTATTATTTATTATACTTCAGCAAACTTTCCATAACTTAATGGAAGAGTGGATTGAGGGTAAACCACGGACACTAAGTAATCTAAGTGTATTTGGCTCAGATGCTTAAAAACCTCAAAATTTGACAAGAAAAATAAAAAACTTCAGGTGATAGGATACTCGAATGGATATCGGCTCTGGAATAAAATTGAAATACACGATATAAAAATAGAATATAACTAGGATATTAAAAGATAATGAAGAAACCAGAACCAAATGTGAAGTACAGCCAAGATGAGGAAAATGATGTTGAAAACAAAGAACAAGAAACAATAAAGTGAGAAGTGTGTAATAATATTGAGGACAACAAGGAACAGGAAATAAGGAAATCAAAAAGAAAAATTTCTGACCTATTGTGATTTTCCAACAAAAACAATAATAATTCCTCAAGAAGCTTGAACAATCTTGACAGCACTTTATCTCTTGATAGCCACCGTACTTCACAATGAAGCAGGAATGCTTTGTGATCACTTCCCATTTCATCACACAGAATAGCAAAAAGTCGGGATTGCTTAGGCACTTAATGATTTAATGAAAGTTACATAGTTCATAGCACGAGCACCATCAGTCGTCCATCCAATCCTTTTTGTCCGTTTTATTTCGTTATCTGTAATTAAATCTTCGAGATATTTAAAAAAATTTTCCCCTGTTGGTTTTGACGATAAAAACTTGCAAAAAAACAGTTCTTCTTTTATGCTTTAATTGGGATCGAAACCTAACAAAGGCTAATAGATTAGCTTAGCAAGCAACTTCAGTACTTTCATTAAGTTGATGTGAAAAGTTTGTTCAAAAACTGTAACTGTGAATTTGACCGATTTTTTTGTTTCCTTTTCAGTGAATGAAACTTCAGATTCTACCCTACACAGTGTTTTGTTCCTTTTTTGCTATCAATACAAATATTGCAATATAATGCAATTGTAGCTTGTTTATTTTTCTCACCAGAAATTGATTTTTCATTACTGAGTGTGACTTCAAGAATAAGTTCGAATAAGAGGTGAGAATGCTTATAATTTTAACTGAACTTGAATATTACAATCATACATAATTTCGAATTGTATAGGTATGAAGAAATGGAAAATAGAACCAAAGATACGTACAATATTAAGCTCAAACCTGAATGGATGCAATTATGGAGTGAACGTTTGATAGGATTGCACTGTGACAAATTGAAAAGTGTCAAAGTAGCATTAAGGAAATGAATGGCAATATTGAAAATTCCACATCAGTTAATACTTCGAATGGCTAATGAAGATGCTAATAGAAAACAAAATGGGGAATGTGAATCGAATAATAGAGGTAAATATTGTTGTAAAAAATTACTGAACGTAACCCAGCAATTTAGTTGGCAAGGATGATTATTATGTCAAGAATAAAACGGTTACTTTCAGATTCAAGTCATTTTGTGTAGTTTTACTTCTAATATAATAAAAGTATAGAAGAACTTGTATAAATTTCTTTTATTTATATTATAGAAGAAACGAATATTACAACAGGTTATGGGCCCAGGCCAGATTTAATAAGCTTCAGTGAATTTCAAAGTAAAGTATAAAAGCTAACCTAAAAAATAAGGCGTGCTGGCTTGGCTTGTAAAGCAAATTAAAAGCAGAAATGGAATCTGAAAGTGTAAAGTTTACTTTCGCCAGATTAGACAACAACAATTATCAAAATTGGAAATTTAGAATTAAAATGTTGCTTACACGAGAAGGAAATTGGTCTGTTGTAGAAGAGGCAATACCAAATGAACCATCTGTTGAATGGAAACGTAAAGATGAAAAAGCACAAGCTACAATTTCATTAAGTATCGAAGACAATCAGATAGCACACATTTATAAATGCAAGAATGCGAAAGAAATGTGGAATGAACTGCAAAAGGTACATGAAAGAAATAATTTAAGTAACAAGTTGTATTTATTGAGGAAGCTGTATCAGTCTAGACTTGAAAATAAACCAATGCATGAATACATTAAAGAAATACTAGAGTTAGTTGAAAGACTACGAGGAGTTGGTGAGACTATTAAGGATTTCCATGTAGCTGCATTATTGTTAGGTGGATTGCCAGAAAGTTATTCCACATTAGTAACAGCATTAGATGCTAGGCCAGATGATGAATTGACTCTTGAATATGTAAAGGGAAAACTAATGGATGAGTATAAAAGAAAAGAAGATACCAGTTCAACAGAGACGGCATTAAACACAAACAAAAAGTTTTCGAAGGAGATGAAAGAAAAAATAGAATGTTATTATTGTCATAGAAAAGGTCACTACAAAAAAGATTGTTTTTTCATGAAGAAAGACAGAAATAAGGGAAAGCAACATGCCAAAGTAACTGTTGAAGGTGATGAGTTGTCTGACTCAGTTTTTTGTTTCAATGTTTCCGGTAACAGTAAAAATAATCTAGAATGGTATATTGATTCAGGGGCTACAAGTCACATGTCAAATAATCCAGAATTATTTATTAAATTGGACTATTCAAAGTTAAATAAAATTATAGTTGTAAATGGACAGGAAATGCAAGTCAAAGAAAAAGTAAATATTGTAAAAACGTGTGAGGAAATGAATAATTGTATACATACATGGCATAGACGTTTAGGTCACAGAAGCCCTGATGATATAAAAATGATAGTAAGTAAAGATTTAGCTATTGGCATAAAAATAAATGATTGTGGTCTGAAAAAACAATATGTCACTTGTATTGAAGGTAAATTAATGAGGAAATCTTTTCCTAAAAAATCAGAAAGTAAGACGTTTAAAGTTCTTGATTTAATCCATAGTGATATATGTGGACCTATGAGAACCCCTACTGTTGGTAAAAAGAAATATTTTTTGACTTTAACTGATGATTTTTCAAGATATACCACACTTTATTTATTAGAATCTAAAGATGAAGTATATATTAAACTAAAGGAATTCATTCTAGAAGTCAAAAATATTTTTGGGGTCTATCCAAAAACATTTAGAAGTGATAATGGAGGGGAATATACAGGGGTAGCTGTGCAGAAGCTACTCAAAAGTTTTGGTATAAGCTTTCAGTCGACTGCACGATATTGTCCAGAGCAAAATGGTGTGTCGGAGAGGAAAAATAGAACATTGATGGAATCGGCAAGGTGTATGTTATTAGATGCTAATTTACCCCATAAATATTGGGGGGAAGCAGTAACAACTGCTAACTACATTTCTAATAGACGCCATACTAAAAGTAAAGAAAAGACACCTTATGAGTTATGGGTCGGAAAGAAACCTGATTTATCATATTTCATTACATTTGGTTCTCAGGCTTTTGTTTACATTCCAAAAGAAAAAAGATCTAAACTAGAGAAAAGAGCAAAAACAGGTATTATGGTGGGATACAGTGAAAATAGTAAAGCTTATAGAATTCTAGGTACAGATACAGATAAAATTATTATAAGTCGTAATGTAAAATTTAATGAATTTCTGAATCAACCTTTTAAAAATATAAATAATTGTAAGGCTGAAACTAGCAACTCAGATCCTGATTCAGCAATTACTGTTGACCTACAAATAAAAACTAAACATGGAGTGGATGATAGTGACATAAATGAAGAAGGTGGAGGATCAAATAATAATATCAATGAAGAAGAAAATGAAATTCCAGAAGAAACTGGAGGTGAAAACTTTGAGGAAATTAATGATCAAGAAATTGTAACCAGATCAGGAAGGGTGTCAAAGAAAAGAAATTATGAAGGTTACATTTCATACAATGTGATGAATAAGGAAACTTATAATGAAATGCAAGATCCAAAGACCGTAGATGAAGCGATGTCAAGAAGTGACCGAAGAAATTAGGAAAAAGCAATGGAACGAGAGTACGAATCATTAATGAAAAATGAGGCATGGATTTTAGTAGACCGTCCATCAAACAAAAATGTTGTGCAAAATAAGTGGGTGTTTTGTTTAAAAAGGAATTCAAATAATGAAATACGATATAAAGCACGGCTAGTTGCAAAGGGTTTCACACAAACTTTTGGTATAGATTATTTTGAAACTTTTTCATCTGTAGTTAGATACTCTACAATAAGAATATTGTTTGCTTTATCTTTAGAATTAAGTTTAGATATTGACCACTTAGACGTAGAAACTGCATTTTTAAACGGAAACTTGGATGAAGAAATTTACATGGTGCAACCTGAGGGGTTTATTCTAAAAAATAATGAAAATAAAGTATGTTTATTAAAAAAGGCTATATATGGATTAAAACAATCCTCCAGAATTTGGAATATTAAAGTAAAAAATGTCTTAAAAGACATAGGTTTTCAGCAATCAAGTTTTGAACCATGTATATTTTTCCAAAACAAGGACAAATTTATAATTCTAGTGGCCCTTTATGTTGATGATTTTTTAATTTGTTCAAATTCCTCAGTTTTTAAAACCAACCTCAAACAGGAATTGTCAAAACAATTTAAAATTAAAGACTTGGGGCCAATCAAATATTGTTTAGGTTTAAATATTGATTTTGACAAACAAAACAATATGATTAAAGTTAAGCAGAGGGACTATATTTTAGAATTATTAGAGCGTTTCAAGTTAGGTGATGCTAAAACTGTTTTGACTCCTATTGAAGTCGGTTTAAAATTGAAGCCAACCACTAATGAAAAACCGAATGTACCGTATCAGAATTTAATTGGTTCATTAATGTACTTGGCAGTCCATACAAGACCAGATATATCATTTAGTATTAGTTATTTGAGTCAATTTAATTCAAGTTTCAGTATTGAGCACTGGAAACATGCAAAACGGGTATTAAAATACTTAAAAGGGACCTTGGACAAAAGCCTAATTTTTTGTAAATCAGACAAAAATTTGTATGGTTATGTAGATGCAGATTTCTCAAATGATATAAATGACAGGAAATCATATTCAGGATTCGTTCTAAAAATGAGTAATGCTCCAATCTCTTGGGAATCCAAGAAACAATCTTGTGTTGCACTTTCTAGTACTGAGTCCGAGTATATCGCCATTACTGAAGCATGTAAAGAAGCCATATTTGTTAGTGTTTTTTTTAAATGAGTTTTGTGAGACTAAGCCCGTAATTCTTTTCAATGACAGCCAAAGTGCACAAAAATTGTTAAAAAACTCTGTTTACCATAATAGAACTAAACATATAGACACTAAGTACCATTTTGTAAGGGAAGTAATTGAAAAAAATTTGGTTGAAATTAAATACATGCCTACTGAAAAAATGGTAGCAGATCTTTTAACAAAAAAGCTGCATAATTTGTACCCTAGTGTCTCTGGATGGCGATAGACTTGCGGAACCATATCGAAATGGTTTTTTTCATTTATTTCAATCAGTGTCTTATACCAATTCGATGTCGGTAAAATTGCGGAATCAAGTCGCTATGATCTTTCTCTATTTATATCAGTTTGTGAAAAATTTTGATTGGATGCTGTAGGTCTGACGGATTTAAATCGGATTAATCTTTTTCTTGAAAGCATCTTGTAAGATTTTTTAGTTTGTGGTTTTGTTGTAAGTGAATATAGATATATTTTCGAGATCAAATCTTACTTTCTTCTTTTTTGGAGGGCTAACGTTTTCATTCAATGCTCTGACTGACACTGGAGATTGACGGTATTGCGGAATTATACCGATACATCTTAACTAGACAGGATTTTTTCCTTGGAGGTTTATCGTTATTTTCCTAAATAAAAATATTTTCAAGACCAAGAAAATAATTTTGATGAAAAAGTTTATGAAAATATATAAGCTAGGCAACATCGCTATGTATCTGTATTCGTTTTCGATAAAATTGTTGCCTTTGTTCACTAAATACTGAGAAAGCATTTTGATTAGATTTGTTGGAGTGAAATATTTTTGAGTGTTTAGATATTGTTCAAGTGACATATTAGTCTTAGTTTTAAATTTTTAGAAAATCTTTTTATATTTCCCTATTCCAGTCATATGGTTAAATTAGTTACCTACAAAACTCCACAGAATAGGATACTCAAAAATTGTATATCGACTCTGGAATAAAATTGAAATACATGGAGATGTGGAATTCGGTGAATAATATAAAGTTGAAATCATTACTCGGATGTTGAAAGATTATGAGGAAAGCAGTAGTCAAAAACAAGATGAAAGTAATGTGAAGAAGAGCAATGATGAGGAAAATGATGCTGAAAACAAAAAACAAGAAATAGAAAAGTCAAAAATGTAAAATGAAGAAAGAAAGAACAATAAATAAGGAAATCAAAAGATAAAATTATGCCCCACCTCGTCATTTTACAACAAAAACAATCACAATTCATTAACAAGCCCAAACAATCTTGACAGCACTTTCATTCATTTCATCGCACAATTTAACATAACTTTTTGCCCTAAAACAATATTCTCTGTAAATAAGCTAATTCTTTTATCAATTACACATTCTTTTTTAAAAATATTTTTCCAGGATTTTCTTCCATTGAAAATTGTCTGCTTTGAAATGAGATCCACAAATATAAACTTCTTCTGGTAAATCTTTTTCCTGTATTTTCAATGCATCTAGCTACTTTTGTCTTTGCTCTACATTCGTACGAAATCTACAATTTTATATTGTAAAAATGTAATCGATTTATCAACAAATAAGTTTGCGTTACTCCACTGATACTCCCCTATGGAATAAAAAAAATAAGACTAATATGTCACTTGAAAAATATCTAAACACTCAAACAATGGCAGCCATTTGATCACAAACGAATAAGATACGTTACGATGTTGCCTAGCTTATATTTTTTCATATTCTCACATTCTCACCAAAATTATTTTCTTGGTCTTGAAATTATTTTTGTTTAGATCAATTGTTTTTAATTATATTACGATTTATAAATAAATATTTGACAACATTGTTTTGACAGGTTTACTGTTAGACCACAAGTTTACAAAAATCAAGTAAAAATGAGACAGCAACTGAAAAAAATGAACAAAGACCATTTCGATTCGAAGCTACCAGTCCAACGTTCATAGAGAAAACCCCAAACTGAAAAATCTCACAAGATGCTTTCAAGAAAAAGATTAATCCGATTTAAATCCGTCAGACCTACAGCATCCAGTCAAAATTTTCCACAAACTGATATAAATAGAGAAAGATCATCCGCAATATTACCGACGTCGAATCGGTATAAGACACCGATTGAAATAAATGAAAAATACCATTTCGATATGGTTCCGCAGGTCAATCGACATCCAAAAACTCTAGTGTACAAATTGCAGAAAAATAACGATATTCTTCCACGAAGAACATCAATCCCCTTTGACGCAGCAATCCCGTCAACATCTTATAAAAATAAATTAGAAATAGATTTTTGTGACTGCTTGAATTTAAGATGCCATGGTTGCTTTGGAGAATGCTTAAGATGTGCTTCTAAGAAATGTGGACCAGAATCTGAGTTTAATCGACCGTTTTACATTAACAGAATCATTTATTTACATTCTGAAAAGGTTATCACAAACCTTTTGATGAAGTAATAATCTTAATTGTGTTTTTTAATTGTTTTGATGAAAAATGTTTACATATGTGTTTTAAATTGAAGGTATTTAGATTATTTTTTCATATAATATATATATGATTTTTTTTATAAAAATTTCAAATCTTGTTGAGCTCCAAAACTATTGATACGTTTACCTCCGTGCCCTTGCTGTTCTTCACGCGAGTTTTTTTTTGACATATAGTTAATTCAGATTTAATCAATATATTCAATGTTTATAAAAAAAGTTGTTTAAATAACTTAAGCAGTTTGAATAAATTATTGTTAGCAATTTTTTGGTGTATAGATATAGTAATAAAACAACACTGCTTATTGACATGTGCAGTGTTGCCGTTTCAAAAAGTAATGGACTTATCGATCTAACTTTGTAATTACTATTTGGGAAGAGGTAATTCATTCATTAGTATTAGATATTGTCAACCTCTTAAAAGAATTTAGCTTGTGTAAATCATACTCATCAATATGCATATTTATTGCATATTCTGTATTTTACATCAGTCTGAAAGATCCGCTTCATCTATATTTTCCTATATTGAATTATTACGCTCATCTGAAATTTTAAGTGCTTCCAAGAGTGAGACTCTATTATAAACAATAAGGAAAATGTTCTAATAATGTCACTAATATTGAAGTTCCAATAAAAAATAGAAACAGGAAACAAACATGAATACTGATGAATTACCCGAAGCAAGGGACCTATTGGGTACTTCATTTTGCAAGGACAAAGAAAAACTAATTTACAAAATAAAAATGCCTTGAATTTATTCGTGAAAGTGGGAACAGATTTATAAAATTTAAAAGCTTTTTATATTTCCCGGTTCAATTAGTTAGTAATGTTGTTCGACTTCGAGATAATGAAGGAGTTAGAGCGGAAACAAAAATTAAAACAATACATATTTTCTACGAAAAGGCTTTTAGGGATCTCAAATATTTGAGTTTATCTACTCGAAAATAACGTTTTCATCACTTTAGGGTTATGTAACACACAATACCAATTTGTTGGGGTTTATCTAAGAGATACAAAAATTTTAAATTGTTCACAATATCCAGTACAAAATGAGTAATTATTGAACTTACCACTGAATTTGGAAGTTGTTCTAATTCAATCTGAGTAATGATAGATATGTAATCAAATTACATATTTTGTTCAATGCCTTTAGTGAGATTACTACTTTAATCAACTGACGATCTTAAATGAAATTATACTCTGTAATATTTTTTTGTTTTCTACAAAACACAGAGACTAACGGAGAACATCGAAACAGGTGTCAGACAGTCGAATCACAGTAAGTGTGGTAATAGTACTACATGTCTTGGATTTCTCAATGTGAATATTCTTCTTATCTTCATAGTATTTTCGGCAGCTGTCTGTATGTCCTCAGTGTCGATTCATTGTACAATCAACATGTATACCATAAGTTTTTACATATAATTATTGTATTTAAATATTCATCTTTATTATTCGATTCACTTTCCCCATTTTGTTTTCTATTTCTATTCGAAGTATTATCTGATGTGGAGTTGTCAGTATTGGTATTCGTTTTCTTAATGCTTCTTTTACATATGTCAATTTGTCACTGTGCAATCAATCAAACGAAGACTACGAAGAAGAAGAAGAAGAGGAGAAGCAAGAAGTAGAAGAAGAGAAGGAGGACGAAGTATAAGGAGAATAGCAGAAAGATACTTTTGAGTGGCGGTGTCGTGATTTTTAAAAAAATTTTCTGTCGGAATTCAAATTTCCGTTCTAATTTTTGATAAAAATTTGTTAGTTTTCTCAATAAAGTTTGTTGAAAAAATCCAATTTTTTAAATTTAAATAAATTTCCAAAAAAATTAAATTATATTGTCTTAAAGCGTCATAAATATGAGTAATTCCATGATAAGTACGTTGACCGCAGATCCAATCATTTTTATGCCCGTTTCCGTCAATTTGATGCCCAATTCCATTAGGCACAAAAATTTCATAAATATAACTAAATTCATTCATCCAAGTCAATCAATTTTATTTATTTTTCAATAAATACCAATAAAACAACTTGAAAATAGCAATTTTTTCTGCGTAATTTCGATGCACAAATAAAAGATTCTCAACATTTTTTTCCGCCACAATTAGGGTAGAATATTGTTGCGTATCGTAAAAAGAATAGAAAAGAAAAACAGCAGTGAGCGAAGAATTACTTAAACTAAAAAAATTTGGTTGTTGTAATATACTTGTATTTTCTAAAATTAATATTCATCATAATAGAAGAGTGATAGTAAATTGACGAAAGTTCGACTGGGAAAATGTGAGAACCAACCTGGAAAAATCGGGAGCAGACGAGTACTTGATTTTCAATTTTTACTGAACACCCTATTTCAAGAAAAGTTGTGGATTTAACGGATAAAAGTGTGGACAACCATACCTATATCAGTAATAATAGTATTACCATTGTCTTCTTCTTCTTCTTCTTGTAGTAGGACGAAGTCCTGTCAGGTCTGTCATCTGCCCTCTTGTGACGCCGATGTCCAGCTATCGTACCAGCGTTTTGGGGGCCTACCGATTGGGCGTCTTGTGTCTGGTTTCTGTGTTTTGGCCCATTTGGCAATGCGTTCTGGAGCCATTCGTTCTACATGGTCTCTCCATTGTCGGCGTCTTGCTCTTACCCATCTAACGACATCTTGTACTCCCAGTTCTCTTAAGGAATCTGTGTTGGGTATTCTATCGTGGAGTGTGGTACCCTTTATTGTTCGTAATATCTTCATCTCTGCTGTTCTCATTTTTCTCTTTGTTTGTGTTGTGTATGCCCTTGTTTCTGCGGCATAGGTTAGTATGGGTCTGATACAGGTCTTGTAGATTCGCGTCTTACTTTCTATGCTCATATATTTATTTCTCCATATAATGTCCTGTAAATATCCCGATATTCTAGTTGCTTTCTTGATCTGCTTATCTACCTCATCCGTTATGTTTCTGCTGCTCGTTGTTTCTACGCCCAAGTAGTTGAAATTCATTACTTGCTCTATAATGCGCTCATTTACTACCAGCTTGCATCTTATTGGGTCTTTGAATATTACCATGCTTTGTGTTTTCTCGCATGAGATTTGCATGTTAAGTCTCTGTGCCGTCAGGTTAAATTTATGAAGGAGGCGTTGTAGATCGTCTTCATTTTCAGCTATAAGTATAGCGTCATCTGCGTAGCAAAGGATTCTCAGGCGACGGTTATTCATTTCGAATCCTGCATTAACTTCGTTTACGCTCTCAATTATTTGGTCCATTATTACGTTGAAAAGGCATGGGCTGAGGCTATCTCCTTGTCTTATGCCGGATGCGACTTTGAGTTCTCTTGTTAGCCCACAGTCTGTTTTTATTCTTGTTTTGGTGTTGATGTTAAGTTGCCTTACTAGATTTGTATAATGCTTCTTGACGCCTTTTTGGTTTAGTCGGTGGATTACATCGTTGAGTTTTACTCTATCGAATGCTTGCTTTAGATCTACTAAACATGTGTACATGGGTTTATTGTATTCTATGGATTTCTCTATCAACTGGCGTAATATAAATATTGCGTCTATAGTGGATCTGTTTGGGCGGAAGCCTTGTTGCTCTTCTGAGATGCCTACCTTAGCAGTTATCTTATTTGCAAGTATCTTGGTAAATAACTTTAACACACTACTAAGTAGCGTTATGCCTCTGTAATTCTTCGGATCTGATTTTAAACCTTTCTTGTATATAGGTATAGTTATACTAGTTCTCCATTCTTCGGGTATTACTCCAGTTCTTTCTATTTTATTGTACAGTTTTATTAATTCTTTTTCATTTTTGGGCCCCCGTTCTTCAGTAGTTCATTTGGTATATTGTCTGTACCTGGTGATTTTCTATTCTTTAGTTTCTTTACGGTTGTTTGTACTTCTTCTAATGTGATGGTTTCTTCCTGTTCGTTTGGGGATGGCGGGTTTGCGATTTCTTCTTCGTCCCTGCTTCCGTTGTTATCATATAGGATCTCAAAATGTGGTGCCCATGTTTCCTGATTTATAACATTTATCACTACCTCCTCGTTGATTGGCTCCTTCCTTTTTCGTATCATGTTCCATATTTTTTTCTGGCCTCCGTACAAATCATGTTCCATTTCCACTGAGAAATTTTCCCAGTATGTTTTTTTCAGTTCTTTTATTGTGTTGGTTGTTCTATTTCTCACTATTTTATAGACTTCGTATTCTTCCTGTGTTCTATTGGTAATGTATTTTATGTACGCTTTCTTTTTTTCATTTGCCAGTTCCTTAATTTCTAGAGTGAACCACGGTTTATTGTGTGTTCTATTCGTGTCTATTGTTCTTTCTCCTAGGGATTCCTTTACGCTGTTCTTTATGTTATTCTTTAGTTTCTCCCAGGCGGCTTCTACGTTGTCGGTTTCTTTTATAGGGTTTTGGACAATTTTTTCGCGGAGTCTGTTTTGATAGAGGTATTTAATGCTTTCATCCTTAAGCGACTCTATATTAAATTTCGATACGTAGTTGGGTGTTTTTCTTTTCTTTATTATGTGGGATACGCGGTATTTACACAATATTAAACCGTGTTGTGTGCCGATATTTGCCGATGTTAATACCCGTACGTCAAGTATCTGGGAGGGGTGGACTTTCCTGTTTGTAATTATGTAGTCAATAGTTGATTTTTGGCCTCTCGTGTTAGCGAAGGTGTACTTTTGTTGTTCCTTATGATCAAAATATGTGTTGTTGATAGGTAATTCGTTGAGGGCGCATACATCTATCAATATATCTCCGTTATCATTCACTGCTTCTTCGTTGAAACTATGCATGATTCCTGGGATAACTGTGTTTCCAATTCTTGAGTTAAAGTCGCCCATAATAAACAATTTGTCTTTACTGGTTATTTTGTCTAACGTAGCTTGCAAGGCATCAAAAAAAGCTTCCCTTTCTTCTTTCGGTTTGCTTACATCCGGTGCATATATACTTAGTAGGTGTGTTCTTTCGTTGGCCAGCTCTACTGTTATCTGTATGATGCTATGACTTATATACTGTACTTCCTTAATATCTTTTTCAAATCTTTTATTCACTAGTAACCCTACTCCTCCCCGTGCTCGCAAGTTCTTGTCGACTCCACTATAAAACAGTATGTAGTTTTGGTACCTTTGACTGCCATTGCCTTTCTTCTTGGTCTCTGAAAGTGCGCAGAAATCTATTTTGTTTTTCTCTATTTCTAAGACCACTTCATAGTCTTTGTTGCTCTATGATGTAATGTTCCAACTTCCGAGTCTTACTATGTTTTCTTTCCATACTCGTTTTTTCCGTTTTCGGGCCGTGTCGTCGTCAATGCTCCGTCCAGTTTCCGAGGCTAATGTGACAGTTCTGTGAGCGTTTTTTCTTTTTACGAGTGGCAGGTTGCTGGCCTCACCCCTTAACCCTCCTCCTTTATCTGGGCTTGGGACCGGCAGTGATAGTCAATGGGCTACTCAATCCACCCATCAACCACCCTAGGCGGAGTTTATTACCATTGTATAGTATATATATATATATATATATATATATATATATATATATATATATATATATATATATATATATAGTATATATATTAAGTATATATTAGGCAACGTATTATAACCAAAATAATATTTTACAACGTTGCCTACAATATTTTTTGTATTGAAAGGGAAAACGGCAACGTTGTGAAGTTGTCTTCTAGTTTGATTAGACAGTTTAGGTTATTGCATATCTGTCATTTATATTAAGTTATAACAATAAAAAGGATATTTTTATTATAATAATACTAAAAACAACAAGTTATGGGTCCGAAACTTTTCACTGTATAAATAAATAATTCGGATTACGAAAATTCGTTAGAACAAAAAAGTCTTTTCTGGAAACTGTAAAATAAGTGGAATAACTTTAAAAGCATAAAGAATTATGGACTTTGTTATAAACCGTATAGGTACCGAGTAGTATGCATGATTATGAATATATAAAAACATTTGTTAACACATATTATGAGCTGTACTGGTAAATAATACCTGTTTGAAGGACATACAGAACAATTGAAAGGTAAGGTCACTCAAAAATTTTTCAGCTATACTAAGAGAAATGACAATCAATATATCTGTATTCATAATTGATAATAATAACCACAATGAGAGGCGATGAGTACACAATTATAAATCTAGAAGATCTAAGCATGATGAAATCTGCAAAATGTGACATAAGCTTAAAAGGTATTGGAAACATACATTTTGATGGATGCTTTCTTCAGATTGTTATAATATTTTCACTGGAACACAAAAGTTAAGTCTCAGACTGGATAATTGAATACATAAAAAGGGTTGAAACTAAATTTGTTACAAAAGTTCATTAAGTAAGATCAGAAATGATGGAGAATATACGAGTAAACTAATGAAAGAATATATGAAAAAATGAGGTACTATTATTGATTATACTTCAGCAAACTTTCCATAACTTAATGGAATAGTGGATTGAGGGTAAACCACGGACACTAAGTAATCTAAGTGTATTTGGCTCAGATGCTTATGCCAAACATTTAGAAAAAAACCTCAAAATTTGACAAGAAAAATAAGAAACTTCAGGTGATAGCATACTGAATGGATATCGGCTCTGGAATAAAATTGAAATACATGATATAAAAATAATAACTAGGATATTAAAAGATAATGAAGAAACCAGAAGTCAAAACAAGATGAAAGTAATGTGAAGTAGAGCCAAGATGAGGAAAATGATGTTGAAAACAAAGAACAAGAAACAATAAAGTGAGAAGTGTGAAATAATATTGAGGACAACAAGGAACAGGAAATAAGGAAATCAAAAAGAAAAATTTCTGACCTATTGTGATTTTCCAACAAAAACACACACAATGAAGCAGGAATGCTTTGTGATCACTTCCCATTTCATCACACAGAATAGCAAAAAGTCGGGATTGCTTAGGCACTTAATGATTTAATGAAAGTTACATAGTTCATAGCACGAGCACCATCAGTCGTCCATCCAATCCTTTTTGTCCGTTTTATTTCGTTATCTGTAATTAAATCATCCCTGTTGGTTTTGACGATAAAGACTTGCAAAAAAGCAGTTCTTCATATATGCTTTAATTGGGATCGAAACCTAACAATTGCTAATAGATTAGCTTAGCAAGCAACTTCAGTACTTTCATTAAGTTGATGTGAAAAGTTTGTTCAAAAACTGTAACTGTGAATTTGACCGATTTTTTTTGTTTCCTTTTCAGTGAATGAAACTTCAGATTCTACCCTACACAGTGTTTTGTTCCTTTTTTGCTATCAATACAAATATTGCTATATAATGCAATTGTAGCTTGTCTGTTTTGCTCACCAGAAATTGATTTTTCATTACTGAGTGTGACTTCAAGAATAAGTTCGAATAAGAGGTGAGAATGCTTATGATTTTAACTGAACTTGAATATTACAATCATACATAATTTCGAATTGTATAGGTATGAAGAAATGGAAAATGGAACCAAAGATACGTACAATATTAAGCTCAAACCTGAATGGATGCAGTTATGGAGTGAACGTTTGATAGGATTGCACTGTGACAAATTGAAAAGTGTCAAAGTAGCATTAAGGAAATGAATGGCAATATTGAAAATTCCACATCAGTTAATACTTCGAATGGCTAAGGAAGATGCTAATAGAAAACAAAATGGGGAAAGTGAATCGAATAATAGAGGTAAATATTTAATTACAATAAATATATGTAAAAACTTATGATATACATGTTGTTTGGTTGTTTGTACAATGAATCAACACTGAGAACATACACACATTTGCCGAAAATTTGTTGAATGAACATATTACAAAAGAAAAAGTCCTTAAAAGATACTATGAAAATATGAAGAATATTCACATTGAGAAATCCAAGACATGTACTACTATTACCACACTCACTATTACACTGACTGGCGCCTATTCCGATGTTCTCCTATTCTCTGTTAGTATCTATGTGTTTTGTACAAAACAAAAAAATATTACAGAATATAATTTGATTTAAGATCATCAGTTGATTGAATTAGTAAACACTCTCTCTACTCAATAACAACATTCTGTAGGCTAATGTAAAAGGCTTTTCTTGGGTGACGGGATGGTTAAAAATGTTTTTGATGAATTTAAATTTGAAAAATCTGTCCCCACTTTCATGAATAAATTCGACGCATTTTTTTATTAAATTAGTTTTTCGCTACCACAAAGTCTTTGCAAAATGTAGTACCCAATAGGTCCTTTGCTTCGGGTAATTCATCAGTATTCATGTTTGTTTCCTGTTTCTTTTTTATTGGAACTTCAATACCAGTGACATCATGAGAACATTCTTCTTGTTGGTTACAAGAGTCTTACTCTTAGAATAGTGTAATAATTCAATTTAGGAAAATTTAGATGAGGCGGCTCTTTCAGACATCGTTATAAAATACAGAATATGCATTAAATATGCATGTTGATGAGTATGATTTACACAATCTAAATGCTTTTAAGAGGTTGGCAATATCTAATACTAATGAATGAATCACCTCTACCCAAGTAGTATTTACAAAGCCAGATCGATAAGTCCATCACTTTTTGAATTTCTCGCCTGCAAACTGAAACATGTCAATACGCAGTGTTGTTTTATTACTATATCTAAACATCAAACAATTGCTAACAATAATTTATTCAAACTGCTTAAGTTATTTAAACAACTTTTTTTATAAACATTGAATATATTGATTAAATCTGAATTAACTATATGTCAAAAAAAACTCGCGTGAAGAACAGCAAGGGCACGGAAGTAAACGTATCAATAGTTTGAGAGCTCAACAAGAATTGAAATTTTTATAAAAAAATTCATGTATCTTATATGAAAAAATAATCTAAATACCTTCAATTTCAAACACATATGTACACTTTTTTCATCAAAACAATTAAAAAACTCAATTAAGATTATTACTTCATCAAAAGGTTTGTGATAACCTTTTCAGAATGTAAATAAATGATTCTGTTAATGTAAAACGGTCGATTAAACTCAGATTCTGGTCCACATTTCTTAGAAGCACATTTTAAGCATTCTCCAAAGCAACCATGGCATCTTAAATTCAATCAGTCACAAAAATCTATTTCTAATTTATTTTCATAAGATTTTGACGGCATTGCCGCAACAAACGGGATTGATGTTCTTCGTGGAAGAATATCGTTATTTCTCTGCAATTTGTACCCTAGTGTCTCTGGATGGCGATAGACTTGCGGAACCATATCGAAATGGTTTTTTTCATTTATTTCAATCAGTGTCTTATACCGATTCGATGTCGGTAAAATTGCGGAATCAAGTCGCTATGATCTTTCTCTATTTATATCAGTTTGTGAAAAATTTTGACTGGATGCTGTAGGTCTGACGGATTTAAATCGGATTAATCTTTTTCTTGAAAGCATCTTGTAAGATTTTTCAGTTTGTGGTTTTGTTGTAAGTGAATATAGATATATTTTCGAGATCAAATCTTACTTTCTTTTTTTTTTGGAGGGCTAACGTTTTCATTCAATGCTCTGACTGACACTGGAGATTGACGGTATTGCGGAATTACACCGATACATCTTAACTAGACATGATTTTTTTCTTGGAGGTTTATCGTTATTTTCCTAAATAAAAATATATTCAAGACCAAGAAAATAATTTTGATGAAAAAGTTTATGTAAATATATAAGCTAGACAACATCGCTATTTATCTGTATTCGTTTACGATAAAATTGTTGCCTTTGTTCACTAAATACTGAGAAAGCATTTTGAATAGATTTGTTGGAGTGAAATATTTTTGAGTGTCTAGATATTGTTCAAGTGACATATTAGTCTTAGTTTTAATTTTTAGAAAATCTTTTTATATTTCCCTATTCCAGTCATATGGTTAAATTAGTTACCTACAAAACTCCACAGAATAGTATACTCAAAAATTGTATATCGACTCTGGAATAAAATTGAAATACATGGAGATGTGGAATTCGGTGAATAATATAAAGTTAAAATCATTACTCGGATGTTGAAAGATTATGAGGAAAGCAGTAGTCAAAAACAAGATGAAAGTAATGTGAAGAAGAGCAATGATGAGGAAAATGATGCTGAAAACAAAAAACAAGAAATAGAAAAGTCAAAAATGTAAAATGAAGAAAGAAAGAACAATAAATAAGGAAATCAAAAGATAAAATTATGCCCCATCTCGTCATTTTACAACAAAAACAATCACAATTCATTAACAAGCCCAAACAATCTTGACAGCACTTTCATTCATTTCATCGCACAGAATGGCAAAAAGTCGGGATTGCTTAGGCTGCGACTTCACTGTATTATCAATCGCCGCTGGCTAAATTCTTTTCCTATTCAAGGTCAAATGCCTTTAATTTGATAGTTAATCTGCAGTTTTGTCATTTTTCAGTTTTTAGGAAAAAAATAGATTAGTTAGTTACGAATTTTTATCGTATTCCTACGTCACAATCATTGTGAAGAGGTGATTCATGAGTAAAAATGCAAATAAAAATTGAAAACATTATTTTTTTGGCCAGCTTATATAATATCAACGAAATACTTTATCAAAATAAAAAACAAACAATATTATTATCTTTGCATAAAAAAAGTACCAACTCAATACTCAACAAAAAGTATATCTATCAGTTGTTCTACAGTTTACAGACTAGGTACCTAATCATTATAATTACCTAATTATAATATAATCTTTCTGGCTTTCTGAGTGGCAGATTTATCAATAATTTCCGTTAAACCTATTTTTTCACAGATTTCGAATTTAATTTGAAGAGATATTTTCTTTAAACAGCCACTCTATTTTTCAGAATACTCCTATTTTTTCTTGGCCTTCATCAGTGTATCGAAATCAGAACTGCTGAGATTTCCTGCAAAGTTTCTAATTTTGTTGGAACCTTAATATCAATGACATTATAAGAACATTTTTCTTGTTGGTTACAAGTTATTCATACTTTCAGAAACACTTAAAGTTTCAGGTGAGTGAAATAATTAAATTTCTAAAAATTTGGATGAAGCGGATCTTTCAGACTAATGTAAACTACAAAATCAGCAATAAGTATGCATTAACAAAATTTTTCCAACAGACAATAAATATCTTTTAGATGTTGAGTCTAAACACTGCTAAGAAGTAGCCGGTTTAATATCCCCAAATTTAACATAACTTTTTGCCCTAAAACAATATTCTCTGTAAATAAGCTAATTCTTTTATCAATTACACATTCTTTTTTAAAAATATTTTTCCAGGATTTTCTTCCATTGAAAATTGTCTGCTTTCTAAAAATCTACAATTTTATATTGTAAAAAGTTAATCGATTTATCAACAAATAAGTTTGCGTTACTCCACTGATACTCCACTCAAACAATGGCAGCCATTTGACCACAAACGAATAAGATACGTTACGATGTTGCCTAGCTTATATTTTTTCATAAACATTCTCACCAAAATTATTTTCTTGGTCTTGAAATTATTTTTGTTTAGATCAATTGATTTTAATTATATTACGATTTATAAATAAATATTTGTGAAACGTAACATGCGTCCAGATAATAAACATTAATTGTAAAATTTGACAACATTGTTTTGACAGGTTTACTGTCAGATCACTAGTTTACAAAAATCGAGTAAAAATGAGACAGCAACTGAAATAAATGAAGAAAGACCATTTCGATTCGAAGCTACCAGTGCAACGTTCATTGAGAAAAGACTAATGTGCAGATTGGGAAATATAACGATAACCTTTAACGAGGAACATCAATCCAATTTAATACCGCAAGAGGAAAATAACTATAAACCTCCAAGGAAAAAAAGATGTCCTGTTAAGACGTCTCGGTATACTTCCGCAATCCCGCTAATATCCAGTAGAGTCAGAGCACTGCATGAAAACGTTAGCCTTCCATGTCTATATCCACTTACAACTAAACCACAAACTGAAAAATCTCACAAGATGCTTTCAAGAAAAAGATCAATCCGATTTAAATCCGTCAGACCTACAGCATCCAGTCAAAATTTTCCACAAACTAATATAAATAGAGAAAGATCATAGCGACTTCATTCCGCAATTTTACCGACATCGAATCAGTATAAGACACCGATTGAAATAAATGAAAAATACCATTTCGATATGGTTCCGCAAGTCTATCGACATCCAGAGACACTAGGGTACAAATTGCAGAAAAATAACGACATCTTATGAAAATAAATTAGAAATAGATTTTTGTGACTGCTTGAATTTAAGATGCCATGGTTGCTTTGGAGAATGCTTAAAATGTGCTTCTAAGAAATGTGGACCAGAATCTGAGTTTAATCGACCGTTTTACATTAACAGTATGGAGTGTAGAGAAGGAGGAACATCTCTTATGGACGGTACGTTTAAAATATGGTCTAAATTCTGTAGGGATAATACGTGGCGCTGATTGTACTATGGGATTGAGATCTGAAGTTAGACACTATCTGAAACTAGCTTCAGATTCTAAAAACTAACGAAAACAGAATATTATGTAGGTGGTGAAAAGAATTAAACAACGTTTAAAAATATTAAAAAAATAGTAAAAAAAGAATATAAAAAATCATGGTGAAACTTGTTGTATTTCTGGATGTATAAGTGGTTCTTTAAAAGATCGTGGAATTTGTTCATCTCAAAATATAAAACAAGCAAGTCTGTTTGGAATACCAAAGGTAAGTCATGTTTGAATCTGTTAGAAAGCAAAATTCATTAGAGGAAAATCAATAATTATTTATCCATGTTCCCAAAATATTTGTTGATTAACATTGATTTCTCATTAAATTTGAAAAATAATAAGTAACACAGTGACGTTAATTCAAAATCATTAAATTTTTTTCATAGGACGCTATGCTGCTAGCACAATGGTCTTCTATTTTGAACATGACTTTAACGAAACATCATTGTATATGCGATTATCATTTTAAAGAAGAAGATATTGTGAAATCGCGGAAGATTGATTATTCAGGTGGAATAATCAAAGAATATGAATTGAAACGATGGACCCTATTGCCAAATGCTGTACCAGTTAACCTACAGCCAAGACAATATGATATTGAAGTAAAGTTTTATAGAAAATTTCATTGACTTTCAAAGATATTACAAACTTTGTACTAACTTTAAATGTAGCTTTCAGAAAATCAAGAAAACCTGCACTATCAAACGGTTAAAATAATAAATGACGATAAATTTTCAAAGGTATAAGGTTTAAAGTAAAAACTAAGCAGTAATTTAATTTTAATTAATTTTAATAAATATTTCGTAGAAGCCAACCATCAATGTGCGAAAGCCTTTTCAACAGTTGGACAATCGTATTAACATTAGAAAAAAACCAGCGTCAACATCAATCGAAAAGATCTCGCCTTCGCTGATAAAAATCCGAAAAACTGCAAGTTCTGACGATAAATATCCACAATTTATTTCACATAAAACATCATTAAATAGTATACCTGATCAACCAGTAGACAAGATGCAAATTGCTGTGAACAATGTAGAGACAAGATTTGATGCAGAACAAGTTTTTTTAAATGAAATCGATTCAAACAATGTTAGTTAAAGCTTGATGTATGAGTAGGTTCATGATTGAAGTATATACCAAAATTTTCTACAGATCCTTAATTTTTTTCCAGACTCCTAGGAATATTAAGGAATTGTTGGACTCTTTTTTGAGTGTGATGCCTGAGTATTGGTATTATATACTTTATGATAACCAATTAGTACTTGTTTATACTGATCCCTTTAGGGAAACCGAAAAATTTCGCGTTTTTATACAAGATGATTTTTCAGTAATGGTAACTATATGTTCTTTATAACTCCAGCTTTACGGTCGTAATTATTTTTAATCATCAATTTGTATTTGAAGTAATAGTAATTATTTTATAATGGTATTTTCTTAGGTTTTATTCAAGAAGAAAAGACAACTCAGCTTAAACTTGAAAGTTACTACTTCTGCAGATCTTTCTAAGCTTCTTGAAGAAGTGAAGCGAACACCCGTTTGTGAAGGAACAGGAATTGAAGAAACGAGGTAAAGTATAGACTTGAAATTTTTAGCTGCTCAACCAATAAAGATCAACACTCTAATGTTTCATTGTAAATAGTAAAAACAAATAATATTAATGCAATATTTTTGTAGCGTCTCTGGAAATTGTCCCGGTCTCATTCTGAACAATTATAAACGGCTACCACGGAATCCGAGATGTTTTGTATGCCGCACTCTTCGTGATCGACTCTTCACTAAAGCAGCTACACAGCGTACTGCTGCAAAAATACAAATCTCAAATAACACTGAAACGACTTAAAAACAAATGTAATCGCTTACAGAAAAAGGTGAACTATCATCGAATGTCTTATTAATTTCAGAACAATGCGAATTTATTCCAAAAACTTTATCTTTAAAACTTCAAGCAAAAAAATGTTTTTTTAAAATTGTACATAATATTATTTCTCTACGCTAAAGCTATATATAGCACATATATGTAGGTGTATCAATTGTTCATATGAATTAAATTGCATAATTAAATATGCAATCGGAATTTCCACAAATATAAATGTTTGCTTACAACGCAAAGTGTATGCTTTATTTGAGCCTGCAAATTTTAAATCACAGGATACTCTAATAATTTTTAAGTATATTTTAAATTTTCAATGAAGATGAATTTATGTATCCCATCAATCGGTTATTGATTGATGAGATTAAATTTGTTTTTCATAAATTTCTTTTCATTGGTGCATGCATTTGGGAACTTGTCAAGCTTCTGTAAATAGCATAATAAATATTGCCAATTAATAAGTATAATAACAAACAGCCAATTTAAGTTACAATCTTAAAAAAAATGACAAGATTTTTGACAATTCAAAATTAACTTTCATTTATTTATCGCGGTTACCATTTTTTTCTGACCAAAAAATTACGTTCTGTTGTAAAAACTATAAAGGATAAATACACTCAGATAAGTGATAAATCTTTCCAAAGAAGAATTCAATCATTAGATGAATCTGAGCGACTTGTGGTTACTACTTTTTTTGAGATGGCTAAAAAAAGTAATTCTAAAGGTCGTCGATATAAGCTTGAATGGATATACGAATGTTTATTAATACGATTCAAAGCAGTAGCTTGTATGAAATGTTGAGGAAAAGAAAGATACTACCGTTGCCAACAAAATCAACGCTTGATAAATACATAAGGAGGTTAAATAGTTCAGTATATGGATTTCAATCTGCTTTATTTGAGTGTATGAAAAAAAGGGGTGAGAATATGCCATTATCTGATCGAAGAGGAGAATTAGTTATTGATGAGATGCAATTAGCTTCGGGCGTTTCATTCAATACAAATACTAAAGATTTTATAGGATTGGTGAACCTTGGTGATCACACACCTGATAATTTAAAAAATACAGTAGGAGATCATGCGCTAGTTTTTCAATTTGTGCCATTCAAAGGAGGAAAATCTCAAGCTCTAGCTTGTTTTATCAGTAAAAATGCGGTGACCAGTCAAATTCTGCAAAAATTAATTTTAGAATGTATTATTCTTTTGAGTAATGCTGGATTCCATGTGGATGCAGTTACAAGTGATGGAGCACAAGGGAATCGTGCTGTGTGGAAGATTTTTGGAATTGACGAGAAGAAGCTCAGTTGTCCTCATCCATGTGATGAAAAAAAAGTTATGGATGATTTCTGATTTTGCGCATCTCATTAAATGCTTCCGTAATAGCTTGATGGAGAAGGAAGCTTTTGTGGTAACATAAATAGTATTAGTAGATTTATTTATAGAAACCATGCTTACTCAACAGCAACGAATTTTAAAATGTATTAATTTATTATTACATGGTTTATAGACGCCTTATTTCGCCGAAAATTATCAGGGTGCGAATCTAAAAATTGCTCATAAATTAACTCCAACCCATTTAGATCCCGTTGGATACCAAAAAATGAGAGTTTCCCTATCATATGAGGTTTATTATAAATTTTTTTTATTCATTATCATTTACTGAATTTGAGTGTATGTGTATTATAAATCAAAAAAAAAAACTTCCCTGCACTTGTAAGAGAAATAACAAAAATAAGTAAACTTAATGAATATAGTTTGATAATTAACAATGGTTGGGTTTCATTATTCTTTGGTTTCAGTAGTATTTTTTTTTTCTGGTTTTTTTTTGGTAGTTACATACGTTATAACATATTTATTATTGAAGTTTACTAAATCGAAAATATATATACTTGAAGAAACTCATACATTTCGTGAATATAAACTAATATATATATTATTAATTAGCAGGCTATAACAGATTTTTTGGTAGAATGGGAGTCTGGTATGGAAATTTTAGGAGATTCTATGCCTTTTTCTGAAAGTACATTAGTGGGTTTTAAAGTAACACTAGCTTCAACACTTGAAATAACTGATATGATGCATAATGAATGTGGCTTTGAGTACTTTATGACATCTCGTCTATCACAGGATTATCTAGAGGTAATAAAGATTTTGTAATTACTTAGAAATATTGTAAGCATTTATTATATTTGTATCTATCAATTTCAGCAACTTTTTTCAATAATGAGGTACAGCTGTGGATCTAACGAGCACCCAGACGCGAAATTGTTTTTGCAAGTTTTCAGATTATTCTGTCTGTTTTCTCATGAAGAGTGGATTCTTAAACTCTATGAAGCTTTGGAAAATTGTGCTTTGCCAGGTGACCAGGTTCTTATGTATGGAAATGAACAGGGTCAAAAAGAAGCAAGTGATAATGATAACTCCAAAGATTTGAACCAAATTAATTTACCTAAGACTGTTCGAGAGAATGAAGACAAGCTCATAGATCATGACTATAATGTAACTTATACTAGTGAACAAGTATTAGCATATTTGGCTGGCTATGTGTCCCGTAAAATGAAAAAAAAAATACGAATTCTGCAAAAATTGTTTTGATTCTTTATCTTCGGCTGGATCGGTAGAAGAGAATCAACAAAATGAATTAATCAACGAACTGTCCTTGTATGACGGCCTAGCATATCCCAGTCAGGGATTGTTTGAATTAACTCGCCGGTTAGAAAATACAGTTTTGGATGTTGTTGGGAAAAAGGGAATTGAAGGGAATACTATACAAATGATTTTTGATCGAATTACTCAAATTCAATTGCCCAAAATTGGTTGCCACGAACATTCTCTATTGTTAACAAGAGAGATTATTATTTATTATTTAACCATGAGAGGACATTTCTTGGCCAAAACATTGAACAAGGAGTATATAGAGAAAAAAAATAAAAAAGATTTTTATTTTTTATTAAGAACTTGATATATTTCTGTACCTGCTTGCATAAGCTAATTACCAATGATATTTTAACAAAACTATAATTATTATATTTGTTGCGGATAGAATTCTTTTATTTCTATGAACCAAAATGTTTTATTTTCAATTATTTTATTATTCTTATTGATATTTTTATATGACTATAACTAATATATTAGTGGCTAATGAAGTTCAATATTTTATTTTTATGAACCGAAATATATTTTTTTATTATTCTATTATTTTTATTGATCTAATTATATCGCTATAATTATTATACCAGTTACGGATAAAATTCAATATTTTATTTTAATCAACCAAAATGTTTTTTTTATACTATTTCATTATTGTTACATGATTCTACTTTTTTTCATATTAGAATATATGTATTATCTAAACCAAATAAATAGCTAAATAATAAAGTTAATTTAACGAGATTCTGTTTTGTTAATCGTTTCATTATTTTAATACTAGTAATTTCATTATCACGGTGCATTATTTAAAGCATTACCATACAGTTATTTTCAAATCAGCGCGTAAAATTCAAGCGAATACCCTCTATAATCAGCGCCACCTATTTTCCCATCAAAAATCAGCTCACATTTTTTAACCCAGAGATGTTCCTCCTTCTCTACACTCCATAATATCGCCTATCGTTATTGATTTTTAAATATCTCGAAGATTTAATTACAGATAAAGAAATAAAACGGACAAAAAGGATTGGATGGACGACTGATGGTTCTCGTGCTATGAACTGAAAGTTGTACTTTCATTAAGTCACGGCCTAAGCAATCCCGACTTTTTGCTATTCTGTGTGATGAAATGAGAAGTGATCACAAAGTATTCCTGCTTCATTGTGAAGTACGGTGGCTATCAAGAGATAAAGTGCTGTCAAGATTGTTCAAGCTTCTTAAGGAATTATTATTGTTTTTGTTGGAAAATCACAATAGGTCAGAAATTTTTCTTTTTGATTTCCTTATTTCCTGTTCCTTGTTGTCCTCAATATTATTTCACACTTCTCACTTTATTGTTTCTTGTTCTTTGTTTTCAACATCATTTTCCTCATCTTGGCTCTACTTCACATTACTTTCATCTTGTTTTGACTTCTGGTTTCTTCATTATCTTTTAATATCCTAGTTATTATTTTTATATCATGTATTTCAATTTTATTCCAGAGCCGATATCCATTCGAGTATCCTATCACCTGAAGTTTTCTTTTTAACATTCTGTACAATAAAATGAATTAAAGTGCTGTTAAGATTTTTTGAGCTTGTTAATGAATTATGATTGTTTTTGTTGTAAAATGACGCGATGGGGCATAATTTTATCTTTCTCATTTCCTTATTTCTTGTTCTTTCTTCATTTTACACTTTTGACTTTTCTGTTTCATGTTTTTTGTTTTCAGCATCATTTTCCTCAACATGGCTCTTCTTCATATAATACATTTATCTTGTTTTTGACTTAAATTGACTAATAATTATAATAAATAAGCATATCTTCATTAAAAACCTATATGTCTATAGTAAATTTGTATTCAAATAAAACTAGTATTTGATATTATTTCATTCAAACATTCTATGTTAGATAAATCAAAAGCATAAACGAATACAGTTACATAGCAATGTTGCATAGCTTATATTTTTTCATAAACATTCTCGCCAAAATTATTTTCTTCATATTTGTTTAGATCAATTGTGGGGAATATTGTCAATTAACCAAATTTAGTGAGAACTAGAGCCAGATTCTCATTGGTTTTTAATAATATTACGATGTATAAATAAATATTTTTGGAACGTAACATGCATCCAGATAATAAACAAATAAATTATAAAATCTGACAACATTGAGGTTTACTGTAAGTTGGCTTCAATTATATTCAAACATGTCAGCTGGGTTCATCTTTTTTATTCGTCCAAGGCCAAAGTAAACCAAAGTTCCAAACGAAAGAACTTCGGAATTCATTTTAATGATAGGAACGGAATTTGTATCTAGTTGTAAAACTTACTTATGTTCAAGTTTTATACGTGAAGATTAGGTAAATACAGTTTAAGTAATGAAGTAAATTTTGATTGAAAATGTATATATTTATTAAATTTGGATTCTTATAGTAGGTATGTACAATTATTCACATTTTCTACACCTTTAACTAAGTAATTTGATATTGCATGTCGTATTCTTTCATCTGATTTTGCCATCATAATCATCATCTTATTGATGTCAGAGTTTTGAACTTAATATACCTATACGTACTTGTGTATTTGAAAATGCTCACGGACACACCACAATGTTTTATGTTGATGAATATGATTTAAACAAGCTAAATGCTTTTAAGACGTTGGCAAGTATTTGAATATCTTCTTTATTAACAAGTTCTACACTCCATAGGCGATATGAAGCAATTGTAGCTTGTCTATTTTTCTCACCAGAAATTGATGTTTTCATTATCGAGTTTGACTTTAAGAATTTTTTTTCTTCGTACCGAAAGAAATACATATGTTTTTTTTTGTGAATATCTTTACAGTTTTGCATTGAGTTGTTTATTATTATAAATTATTAATAAATGAATTTTGTCTTATCATATCACTTGTTTTTAAATAAGAACTTTCAAGGCACTTATCATTTAACCAATCTAATCACTTTTTACAAATTAAGCATTATATTTGCAAATCGAACTAAACGAGTTATGGAGAAATGTCCTGAAAAGTTCTGGTTGTATGTGACTTGGTTGAGATATTATAGACTATAATGGAGACTAGCTAAAACGTTCAAATAAGATGTAAGAATGCTTATCGTTTGAAACGTAAATGAAAATGATTTCTTTCTGAACTTGATTGATACAATCATACATAATTTCGAATTGTATAAGTATGAAATATTGGAAAATGGAGCCGAAGATACCTCCAAAAATGATCTTTAACCCGAATGGATACAATTGTGGAATAAACGTTTGATTGAATTGCATAGTGACAAATTGAGAATAGTCAAATGAGCATTAAAAAAACGAATGGCAATACCAATACTGACTGAATTCCAGATCAGATAATAGTTCGAATGGCTAATGAAGATGATAATAGAAAACAAAAGGGGAAAAGTGATAATTATTTCATTATATTTTCACTATTATACTGCCGGTTTCGATGTTCTCCTCTAGTTTCTATGTGATTTGTATAAAACAAACAAACAAACAAAATATTACTGCGTATAATTTGATATCAGATGGTTATTTGATTGAATTAGTAACTCACTAAAGGTATTGAACAAAAGGGATGAGGTGATTTATAAGATATCAACTGTTTTTGGTATTTGTAATAACTGCAAATTATCAAAGGATTATTTCTTAAAGAAAAGACTATCATAACTCTGACTGAATTAGAACAACTTTCAAATTCAATGGTAAGTTCAATAATTACTCATCTTGTACTGGATACTGTGAACAATTTGAAATTATTATTATTATAATTATTTTCTAGTTTATGCTCTTTGAAAAATAGCAAATGAATGCTCTCAAATTTTTTCGATAATAATATAATGAGACTTGTATAGAAGTGCTTTTGTTACTTGCCATTTTTCTTGATTAAAAAGTTTCTTATAATGAAAAATCACATTATTAACAGAAGTTAATTTGAAATTAGAATTTTCTCTATATAGAAAAATTGTTTCTGATTTGGTATAATTGTGTTCGTTTCTATAATTGATCTTCACACAGATGTTTTTGTAATCCATTTACTTAACACACTTTATCTGTCTTGATTAAACTTTTCAATGAATATGTAACTATCTCCTAATTTTGATGTAAGGACAAAAATAATTATTGAAAAATGTGAAGTTATTTTGGTTTTCTAGAAAATCCCAGTGTAACAGATTTTGTATAGAAATTTTAAAACTTTTCAGGTCGGTCTGGTGAAAACATCCAAAACTACCAACATGGATTTTTAAATATAGTTATAGAATTGTTGATGCCATTGAATTCGAAGATAATTTGTCAGGTTTTGATTTACAAAAGCTTTTGAAAATTTTTTAAGATTTATACATCATAGAAATGCATAACTCAATAAATAACTTGATATTATGAAGATGCAAGAGCCAGGAAGTGTAGAAAAAGTGAGAAAATTTGTTGATTTAAGTCCAAATTCAGAATCAAATAACAATACTGAAGTGAATGTAGTGGAAAAGCCAGTCTTTCATCAAGTAGATTTGAGGATGAAAATACCATTTTTAAATATAGTAATTTCTAAATTTTTTTGTAGGAAAATGTTGCATCTGGTGATCTGATAGAAAAAACCAATCGCAATCAAGCAGAATCAAAAAATGGAGATATAATGTTTTGGATAGGCTTAGAAGAGGAAGAATATACTTTTGAGGACACACAGTTACTGAAATTTTAAAATATAAGGATACAGAATAAAATAAAAAAGTGGCAGAATAAATAATAAATGAAATGAGTGATTCTTGAACTACTGTGAATTTGGAAAATACTCCATCTATTAGTATAACAACCAATGATATGAGTAGTTCAATTGAACTCCACCAAATTGGACATGAACGCTGATTCTTCATAATTACAACCAGATTTTGTGAAATTAGAATAAAACAATTGGATGACCTATGGAAACTAGAGTTTGAAATAAACTTTGATTAGATCCCTGATTTTAAATTTCCAAGATAGTGAATATTCATATCGTTATATTTGTAATTTGGATTGTAAATAAAGTGAATTTGACTTATTTTGTATAGTGATTGATGTCTTATACCTTGTTATTTTCAAACTAAAACTATTTAGATGATGTTTTTGTTTGCCAATGAACACGAGAATTTTTCAGAAAATGGGAAAGTTTTGAAATTATAAAAAAGAAAAAAAAAAGATCGTTTTAGCTCCACAAAATGTTATTAGTTTTTCAACTAGAAATATTCAGGCAATTTAAAACAAAATTTGCTCCAGTCTAAACAACTAGGCCCCGTAAGGGTTCGTATTTCTATATCAAAATGAATCATTTATTGAGATCTCTCTGTGGTAAAGCATTATCGGTCGAATATAGAAACATCCTGTATTAACTAAGTTATATATAGATTATGTAAATTCCAAAGATAATAATCTTGATGTATTTACTCAACCTCTAGACAGAACTAAATTTGTTTATTTCAAAGAAGTTCTGTGTATATTTTAGGATTTAGCTTTACTTCGTTTGTTTTATATGTATGTTTTAATACAATTTCAATGTTGTTCTATTTTATACTGTTCACTCCTTTATTGTATAAGCAGCTTGAAATTGTTATCACTATCGACTTGGGCTTCCCTGTGGTGGCTAGGTTAGGTTTTTGTTCCAAATGGAATTGGGCATCAAATTGACGGCAAGGAGCATAAAAATGATTGGTTCGGCAGAAAAACGCGTTAATCATGGAGTTATTCATATTTATGACGTTTTAATAAAAATATAATTGAATTTTTTTCAGAAATTTAAGGAAAAGGCATGAAACTGTTGAAATTAGGCATAAAAAATAATTTGCATAAAATTAATAAAAAAAAATGATATTTTAACAAACTTTATTGAGAAAATTAACAAATTTTTATCAAAAATTAGAACGAGAATTTTTCCTTGAAATCATGACACCATTACTCAAAAGTATCTTTCTGGTATTCTCCTCATATTTCGTCCTCCTTCTCTTCTTCATCCTCCTCCTCTACTTCTTGCTCCTGTTCTTTTCTTCTTCGTAGTCTTCCTCCGAAGATTCCGTCTCATCACCCAACTTCGCGCGTTTCTTCTGTTTATCGCCTCCATCCTCACTCGCGTATCTCTGTCTCCTCGTCTTTCTCGAAGATTTCGCATATCTATATATGAAATTGTACTTTTTCAGTCTGTCGAGCAGCTTCATTTCGATGGCTTCTTTAGCCTGTTTGACGGCTACGTCCATCCGGAATTTGAGTTTATTGAATTTAACGTTCAGCTCAAGGTAATTGTCGATATTTTTCAAGAACGGTTTCAAATTTTCGGCCTTCACCCAAGATCTAGTCATCGCGTCGGAATCGAAAAATGTCACATGGTAGTGCGTCTGAAAATAATCGTTATCCGTCAATACACAGTGTGACTAATTCCATAGATCGAATACCTTGTGTCGTTTCAAGAATTTTCAAATTATCAAAATCGATTAATCACCCTGTATATGTATATGTATATGTATAATCGCACTCTATTTAAGGTAACTTGAAATTTATTTCGATTTTCACTCCAAATGAAATATTGGAATAAGTAAAAAAATCACCCTGCATGTAAGGTAACTTAATAATTTCGATATTAAAACAAAATCATCTTGTACGTGACATGAACTAAAAAAATGATATGGTACAACACTAATCTAATGAAAGTGACCAAGAGAAATATTAGACTTACCGGTTCTAAGGAATCTTTCAAGCAAAAATAATTCTCGATATCAGGATCATCTTCCACCATAGCCGGCCACCATGGATAACCTTCGATTTTCGCCTAGACGATGCTACCCGTGTTATATTTATTAAATATCATCAGCTCCTTTTCTTTATCGTCGATCGATTCTTCTTTGATTTCGCATCTATTATACCTCCCATCTGGATTCATCCAACAATACCATTTGTCAGATAGATCCAGGGGATCTTTCACGTCGGGCAGGTATCTATACTTGTCGCAAGAGTCGCAATACACGTAGAGACCGACGTTTCTAAATTCTTAAAGTGATCTTATTTTCTCGAAGAAGCTCTCGTTCGAAAAGTTCATATGTTTCTCCTCTTTCACATCTTTTCTGTTTAGAACTTCCTTGGAATTGGCGTCGCTACAGTTTATTGGTGGTGACGAATCGAACTTATCTGCAGGAGTCACGATAATCTTCTTACCGTTAGCATCTTTTTCCTCCTTTGGGGCTTGGAACGATACCGTTAAGTTTTGGTCTTGATAAGTTTGTTTTTTCTTCTCCTTAACCAACTTCAACCAGTTATTGAACTTTGTCACTACCAAATTTTTGTAATACAAATTGTTTTCTTTACTCAAAGACGACGGCATTTTAAAACTTCTATAATTTTAATATAGAAATAACACTTATTAACCGTCTTACTTTCATCCACTTAAAAAAATATTTCTGACAATTGTTGACTTTTGAAATTCAAACACTTTCAAATGTTTATCTCGTTAACTAATCGAAATCATCAATTAATGATATCGTTACATATCGGAAATAAAAAAAAGAAAAAAAAAACGATTTTTCGCGTTGTACATCACGAAACAAAACCGCTATAGTTACGATGATTTAACTATCTGAAACAAATAAAATGAAAATATGTAGACATATACGTAATACCAACTGTCCATATAGGAGAATTACCTATATCAGTAATAATAGTATTACCATTGTATAAAGAATATTCTTTATACAATGGTATTACAGTATATTTTAGGCAACGTATTATAACCAAAATAATATTTTACAACGTTGCCTACAGTATTTTTTGTATTAAAAGGGAAAACGTCAACAAACTATTACGTTTTGTGAAGTTGACTTCTAGTGTGATTAGACAGTTTAGGTTATTGCGTATCTGTCATTTATATTAAGTTATAACAATAAAAAGGATATTTTTATTTTAATAATACTAAAAACAACAAGTTATGGGTCCGAAACTTTTCACTGTATAAATAAATAATTCGGATTACGAAACTAAAAACGAAAATTCATTAGAACAAAATACTCTTTTCTGGAAACTGTATAATAAGTGGAATAACTTAAAAGCATATAGAATTATGGACTTGGTTATAAACCGCATAGGTACCGAGTAGTATTCATGATTATGAATATATAAAAACATACATTTGTCAACACATATTATGAGCTGTACTGGTAAATAATACGGAAATATTTGAAAAATTGTCTAAACTTTATGAAGGACATACAGAACAATTAAAAGGTAAGGTCACTCAAAAATTTTTCAGCTATACTTATAAGAGAAATGACAATCAATATATCTGTATTCATAAGCGATAATAATAACCACAATGAGAGGCGATGAGTACACATTTAAAAAACTAGAAGATCAAAGCATGATGAAATCTGCAAAATGTGACATAAGCTTAAAAGGTATTGGAAACATACATTTTGATGAATGATTTCTTCAGATTGTTATAATATTTTCACTGGAACACAAAACTTAAGTCTCAGACTGGATAATAGAATACATAAAAAGGGTTGAAATTAAATTTGATACAAAAGTTCATTAAGTAAGATTGGAAATGATGGAGAATATACGAGTAAACGAATGAAAGAATATATGAAAAAATGAGGTACTATTCTTGATTATACTTCAGCAAACTTTCCATACCCAATAAAAATTTTTTTTTGATATATATAAATAAACCCTTAAAGAGCTTAAATGGGGAGTATATAAAGGTTACGGAAAACTTAGGTTAGTAACGCTATATAAACTTAGGTGTTTTAACCATAAGTAACGGAAACATTTTGGCAACCACTATAAAACTACTTAAAAATCCACGGTTGGAGCCTTTTAGTGGTCAAATGTAGCGTTATATATGTTACTGTTACCCTTATAAACATTGCCTATAATGGTTTTGATAATATTTCTGTTACTCTTCTCCCTATCAAATATATGTTTTCTCTCACTTGGACTTGTTAACTTTATTACATCACTCTTTTTCTTATTGGGTTATTATCAGCAAAATAAAAATTTATAAGATGGCAGATAAATATATATTATATACACGTTACCTATAATTCCGTATAAAATTTATCTTAATTAGGCGTTTTTAGCATTGCACTGACTTAAATTTCAAGAGGGAAACGGTTTTTACTGCTAACATGGACAAGATGCCTTGAAAAAACGCACGGGCCTTTCAAATATCCAACAATAAATAATTTTATTTCATAAAAAAAAATTATTTTTCATTTTATTTTTAACATAGATGCTAAATAATGTGGCCAAAGATATTCATATAACCAGCATTTAACAAGGCGATATTAATTTTGGATTCCATGTTGTTCATATATGTTTAATTTTCGTTTTTTGAAGGCATAATGAATCGTCCCTTTTCATTTAAGTAAACAAACATGGCGAAATCATTGTATAGTAATTTTGCAAATAATGGAAACCTAAAAATCACTTGTGATCTTATATAACCGATAGTAATGATATGTAACTTTGTGGGTTATATAGTAGTGTAGTAGTGTTTAAAGTTACTAGTAGTGTTAAAATAAAACTTAAAACCTCCAAGGATCTCGTATATAATTAAAATAGTCTAAGAGCCCGTGAACCCCAGACCTTCGTTATTTTATAAAAGCTGAAAGTTTGTCAGCGCATGCTCCCTACACAGGTAAGAACGATGGACTATTATGAAGTTTGGGTTACCGTGGCTTTGGCAGGTAAACGGTACTAAAAGTGTGTAAAATACCGATCTAAATTCATCAAATCATAAAGTGTGATTTTTTGGTATTACCTTCAGAATATTATTAAAAATCACGTTATTGATTGCCAGACATTTAACATCGTGGCAACCCCTTGCCAGACACCCCTAATGTTCATGAAATTATAATTCTACTTATGTTATAGTATAAAAGCTGATTTTTATATATAATATTTAGGTAATAATTAGATGATGTTTCCTCATCAGCCAGACATTTTTGATAGTTCCCAACCCCTTGCCAGACAATGATATAGGGTCGCTGAGGAGCGAGCGCGAGACAGTATATGTATGGTGGGTGCTAGTGAGATGGCGAGATAGGTCTATTGCGATCCCTCACTGCGCAGTTGTTATTTCTACTGCTTACATGTATTGTTTAGTTCTTAGTACATGTTCACATCAGCTAAAATAATCTTATATGCTATCTTCAAGTATTATTAATTGAATAGTTATTATAAATTTACAACATAAAATATTTCGAATATATACAGACTATAAAGTATATTCAATATATTATTAGTGTATGATACGTACATTATATGCTTACAATTTGTTTATGTGATTTTTTAAATGAAAGTGATTTTGTTTAAAAAATTAAGTCATGGGTGATATATTAATTTGTGTTATTTGTAAGAAAAGTAGTGGTAAAATAATATTATTTTCTGACGAGACATTGAAAAAATGTAAATTAATTTTAAAATTGCGAAAAAAACAACCTTAAATATAATAACATCATTCTTCCACGTGAATATACAGAGAGTGGTTATCACAGGGAATGTTACAAATCATTCACGGGGCTGATGAAAAAATATTTTACCCCAGAACCTAAAAATTCTAAAAAGACTGTTGAAACAGAGCAAGAAAAAGAGCCATCTAAAGACGTAAATATATCAACAGACGATTCAATACCAGGTTCATCGCATTTGTCTGAGTTAACTGTATCACACCCGACTTCAGCTTCTCAATCAACAGAACTTCAACCTTGAAGAAGTGAGTGAAAATGCTAATGCAACCACAGAAGTAAATAGTTCGATTCAAAGTGATACCAGTGTTGATATAAGTAAAAAAAATTGTTTATTTTGCAATAAAAAAAAGAGATAAGTGAGATCAAAAATGCTTCCACTCCATGAAGGTGATAAAAACCAATTTCAGTCTCGTATAATGTCTAGCATTGAAAATCAAAAAGAGTATAATGAGTTGTTAAGTAGATTGGAAAGTATTGCAAGTCCGAAAATATACTATCACACTGAGTGTAGGATTCATTTTAATAATAAAATATCTTCATTGGCCAAAATATCTGTTCAAAGTGATTGTCATCATTATCGAAAGTACCACCAAGAATCTTTCAATGAAATTTGTAGCATCATAGAAGAAGATATTATCAACAATGGCCGCTGTCATTTATTGATTTATTTACATGAATTATATACTGATTCATTGGAGAGAATGTATGCAGAGAATTCCATTGAAATGGATACTACTTTTACTGCACACCACCTATAAGAAAAAAATTGATAAGGAAGTTTTCCAAAAATGTTAAATTCTTTACAATCCGGAATAAAAAAATAATAGCACCCAATTATATGAAGACGATTGACGAAACAGTATTGAACAACATAAAATCTGAAAATATTATCCAAAAAGCGGCATTAGTCTTACGAAAAACTATTTTGACAATAGACAAGAAAAAATTACCATCTAAAAATCTTTCAGCGCAGCATTTAATTGCAGGTGAAGCTTCTATACCGCAAGAATTATTTGATTTTTATTCTACTCTCATAGGTGGTTCTAGACAGAAACGAAAAAGTGGCTTAAAATGTATTCGTCAAGTACGATCTTACTGTCAAGATATTATTTATACAATTCATAATGGTCAAGTCAAGACATCTAAGCATATCACGCTGGGTATGACTCTGAAGAGTTTAACAAGTAGCAGAAAAATTGTAGATATAGTCAACAGATATGGTCATTGTATCATTTATCAAAGTGTCGAAGAACTTGAAACAGAAACAACCTATGCTTCCATTGAAAAGTCAAATTTATGCCCCGAAAAAATTAAAAAAACACCTGAACTTTGTACTGGACTGGCTTATGATAATTTTGACCGCTTTGTTGAAACTACTAGTGGGAAGGACACTTTACATGACACCGTCGGAATTATTTATCAGAACATCGAATTCAATACATCTGAGGAATCTGAAATATCCGAGGCACCAGTTCCCACTAGTAGAGACAATTCACCACAGAAGAGGAAAAGGAGACGAAGAACTTTTGAGGCAATAGCTTCAGAAGAAATTCCCTATCTAAAAAAACCAAAAATGACAAGTAATTTGCAGATAACTGCTGATGAAATTGAACATATACTCCCTAATAATTTACAATTGTATACAGAAATTGATAATATCTGGATTATTAGTCATGCACTAGAATTACCTGATATTCCAATGTGGGTTGGTTTTAACTGTAAGATTCATGATATTGAAACTTGCAAACAACACAAATCTTATTTGACTCCGATAAATGCCTCACCAACAAGTAATTCTGTAGTATTAGAAACCATGCAACAAAGTAAGAAAATTGCTGAAGAGTTAAATCAATCATCCATTCAAGTAACATATGACTTGGCTATAGCCAAAGTCGCTCTACAAATTCAAGCATCGGAAAAACCTACATATGACAATTTATTTATACATTTAGGACCGTTTCACATCATGATGGCTTATTTCAAGGCAGTTGGTAAGGTGATCAGTGACTGTGGACTAACAAATATAATGGTGGAAAGTGGCTTATTGGCGAATGGTTCAGTGAATGGATTTCTTGACGGCAAGCATTTCAATCGCTGCAAAAGACTGCACCCTTTGGTGACATTAGGATTAGAAATATTACATTTTAAATATTTTCTGGAAATGAGTAACACGTCCGTAACAGATGATATGATTGAAGAACTTCACCGTCTACAAAACTGTAAAATATCATCATTTAACATAGAACATGAAGAGCTGAAAGAATTGATCAATAATTACTGTGTTTATAAACAACGAAGTCTCAATGGCGAGTATGGAAAGACTCAACAATTTTATGTAATTTATATTAATCTCATCAATCATTACCTACAACTATCACGAAGCATACGTGTTGGAGACTTCGAACTTTTCAAGTCAGTTTTACCTAAAATAACAAATTTATTTTTTATCTGTAATCAACAGAATTATGCTCGATGGACCGTGAAATATGTTGATAACTTGATAAAAGTAGCAGATACCCATCCTGATTTATTTGAAGGATTTCAACAGGGTTACTTTGGCATTAAAAGGACAACTAAGCTATTTTCAAGGCAACCCATTGATCTGGTTTTAGAGCAAACTATCAATGCAGATGCTGCACGAAGGCTTACAGGTGTTATACACTTTACTAATTCAATTTCAGCCCGTCAACGGTGTGCTCGAAACCATGATGTAAGATCGACAGTAATTAGTTACGTTTACCAAGAATTGGGACTACAAACTCACCAAGATGTTTCTTCGGATTTGAATAAGCATAATATTCAGAAAAATATTAAAAATCTAAAGAAATTTCTTGAAACATTTGGACAGTTTCTTAATCCCTTCAGCTCGGACGTACCAAAAGATCATTTAATAAATATTTCATCTGGTAAAGCTGCATCAGAACTGGTAGAGTCATTTCTTCTTAATATTGAAAAAAATGGTGATTGTCTTCGGAATACGTTTGTTTCTGAATGTCATACGGACATTAGTCGATTTGAAAAATCTATTAAAAGAACAGCTCTTAATAATTTTTCAAAAGATTTGGAAAAAAAGAAGAAAATTAAAATCGGTGGTGCAATTGAAGAGGTAAAAATTCAACGAGATTTGTTTGGTCGTATGCTGGGGATCTCAATGGATTACAATGTGGATATCTCAAAAATTTTATCATACCCAATCACTGATGTGCCTTTATCTATGTGTCATGTATATGGTATTATTTGTAAGACGGATAAATCTGCCTTAATGAAGTGTTTGGAGAAGGAGGTCCAGCATCAGGCACCATCTACTGTAGATGTCGTAATAATTGATGGTTTTTTTTATTACACACCATGAGAAATGTTCCAAACAAGTTTGGAGGCATTTCTAAGAAAATGTTGCAAATGGTCACCAAGTTCGAAGCGCTAAGAATTGACGTTATTTTTGATCAATACCTGACTCCATCGATCAAAGATTACGAACATTCTCAGTGATTAGAATCAGCTACACCATAACTGGACCTGATCAAACACGTCCGAGTGATTTTGGGAAAGAATTGAAAAATTCAAATTTCAAACAAGCTCTGGTGGATTTTTTAATTTTGCATTGGGCCAGTGATGAAATAATACCTTTTATTGGAAATAAAACTATTCACATAAATTCTAAACAGTGCCATTCTTTTGTTGTAGATGCTTCTAACAAAGTAGTAACAAGGGTTGTAGAAGAGTTATCATGTCCAAAACATGAAGAGGCTGACACCAAAATAGTCTATCATGCGTGCAGTATTCCAAATCAAGTAAATATTGTGATCAAAAGTGTCGACACTGACATTGCAGCTATCATGCTTGGTCATATGCACCATCTACAAAATGATTCACATATTTGGATGCTGATAGGCACTGGGAATAAGTTAAGATACGTAGACCTCACAGAGATTTACGTAAAGTTAGGAAAATCTTTTTGCAAGAGTTTACCAGGATTCCATGCGATTACAGGTTGTGATTATAATCCTGCATTTTTTCGAAAAGGAAAGTTGAGGCCTTTTAAAATTTTAAAAAAAAAACGGAAGAGTATCAAATAGCTTTCATTAAATTCGGTAAACACGAATTATTCGAAAATAGTAATGAACAACAAAGCACTTTTGATATTATTCAACGGTTTATATGTGAGGTATACAATGTCGGTTCGATAACTGATGTTGATGCAGCACGGCTTCAACTATTCATTAATACATATCAGGTCTCAGATATTAATGAAGAGTTTAGCCGTGAAAAACTACGAAATTTTGATGCTAGCAGTCTGCCACCATGTAAATCCGAGCTGCTACAACAATTTCTGCGAGCCAACTATGTGTCTAGCATTTGGAAGAATGCAAATCAGCAAATTCCAACAATTTATCAACCCGAGAATAATGGTTGGGTTCTCGAAGATAATCAGTACCATTTTAAATGGTTCGAAGGTGATCAGTTGCCAAATTTCGTCAGAGATTAACTGAAAACTATCTCATTAACTTTTTCATATTTCTACAGAAACTGACGAAGAAGAAGAAGACGACGATATGGAATGGACTAACAGTGACGAAGAAAATGATAACATTGATTATTATGATGATAATGAATAAAATAATATTTTCTTTAGTACACTATAATAATAATTTGTAATGTCATCAATCTATTTTTTATGCTTTATAATAACTTGTAATGTTATTAATATATTTTAAATTAAATTTTTGAGTATTATTTATTTGGTTTTTTTTATAATCTGTTATTGAGAGATCGCAATAGACCTCGCCATCTCACTAGCACCCACCATACATATACTGTCTCGCGCTCGCTCCTCAGCGACCCTATATCATTGTCTGGCAAGGGGTTGGGAACTATCAAAAATGTCTGGCTGATGAGGAAACATCATCTAATTATTACCTAAGTATTATATATAAAAATCAGCTTTTATACTATAACATAAGTAGAATTATAATTTCATGAACATTAGGGGTGTCTGGCAAGGGGTTGCCACGATGTTAAGTGTCTGGCAATCAATAACGTGATTTTTGATAATATTCTGAAGGTAATACCAAAAAATCACACTTTATTATTTGATGAATTTAGATCGGTATTTGACAATGGTTTAACACATGATATAAAACATAACCTTAATTTAACTAAAAATAAAACGTTTCCTATTAAGAGTATTTAAAGTTTTAAATATTTAAAAAGAGACTCAAATGTCTTATGTATTATGCAGGCTTTTATCCAAACCTGATCCCACTGCATACTAAAAACAATCAGTGCTTTTCGGTGTTAAAAATGAAGATGTATGAGGGTGTACATCAGAGCTTTACTCTATTACCTACTTAAAAGTGGTTACTTGCATATGCGGATCTCTAAACCTACTGTTCAGTTTCCCCAGTATGCCTGCGGAAAAGTGCGTATCGGCAACGCCGCTTAATAAGAGCTTCTTGGCGAGGCCACCTATTAAAAAAGGTGCGAACAACGAGTGCAAAAAGAGATTCGATTGTTTTCCGTACTGAAACGTGGTAGTTTGTAACGTTATGTTATTAATACAGTTTTGATTATAACCTTAGAAAATATAGCTGATTTTTAGTAGATGTAAAATTGGGTTTGATTTCAAGTAAAAGAATATCAATCCTAAACATTGGTAGCAGAGCGTGGTTTTCCTACTAAAAATCCAAGTAGAATCGAAGTTCGGGGTTATAATTACCACGTGCAAGCATCGAAAACGGTTCCCGGCAGCCGTTGGCGTTCTATATTGTGTGAGCCAGTTGCCCAGTAGAATATTGGACAGTAGACGAAGAGAGAAAAGCGACCAGAAACAAAGTGAGTTCCTATTTAATCTTATAATCCTTTGGTTCGTTAATGTTGAATTGCTTTCATATAGGCTTATAGATTAGAAATTTAACTAACAAGATTTAAATAATTATTTATCGTTACGATGTCGGAATTAGCGACTTCAATAAAAAAAAGAGGTACAATAAAGTCAAAATTAACACATTTTTCAAAGGTTTTAAGTAATTTATTAAATTCAGAAACAGTGACGGAGGATGATGTAATGCAAATTGTGGAAAGAGTCGAAGCTTTAAAGGAGGTTAAATTTGAGTTCGAAGATATACAGGGTAATATTGAAAAATTAACGGAAGCTGCGGATTTAAATAATCAATTAGAATTACGGCATAAATTCGAGGATGAATATTTTAAACAAATAACGTTAGCAAAACGATTTTTGCGTGAACACGAAATTAAATCGAGTCCGAGTGATTCAACAAGTAGTTCGGAAAATAGTCCCGAAATTCAAACAAATGAGCATTTACAATCATTAAATAATGTTAGGTTACCAACAATAAATCTTCCAAAATACAGTGGCGTGTATCAGAACTGGCTAGAATTCAGAGACACTTTCTATTCGTTAATTCATGAAAATATATCAGTCAGTAATATTCAAAAGTTTCACTATCTCAGAGCATCACTAGAAGGAGAGGCGGCTCTCGTCATAAAATCACTAGAGATATCAACGGCAAACTATGAGGTAGCGTGGAATGCATTATTAGATCGGTATGATAATAACAAGTTGCTAATTCACAATCATGTCAAATCATTATTTAGCGGTGAATCGGTAATGAAGGAATCTGCTAGCGGGCTGAGAAAACTTATAGATGATTTTTCTAAAAATTTGCGGGCACTGAGTCAATTGAATCAACCAGTATCGGAGTGGGATAGATTACTTGTTTTTTTGATTTCTACAAAATTGAATAATAGCACTTTGCGCGAGTGGGAAAATGTTAAATCAGATATAGAAAACCCTACTTTTAAAGATATAAAGGATTTTTTAAAGTCAAGAGCCGATATGCTAGAAATGATAGCACAGAATCAAACAGACAAGCGTAGAATTTCCAGCTCCAATACTAGGTCATTTTTAGTAACAGATAATCAAATTCGTACTCCAGTTTGTGTTTTATGCGAAGGGAATCATTATATTCATAATTGTCAGCAGTTCCTTAAGCTTTCGATAGAAGAACGCGAAGGTAAAGCAAAAGCATTGAAATTATGCACTAACTGTCTGAAAAAGGGTCATTATAGTAAGGTATGCCGACGTGGCACATGTATTAAATGTCATGGGAAACACAATACATTATTGCACAGGGAACGTAGAGCATGGTCGGCATCAGAGCAATCTAATGAAGTAACGGAAAAACGCAAAATCCGACAACAGATCAGCAACAACAAAATTCTGTAGTACTGTCTGCGTGCTGTTCTGTTGACCACGTATTTCTTTCATAGTTTTGGTCAACAGAACAGCACGCAGACAGTACTACAGAATTTTGTTGTTGCTGATCTGTTGTCGGATTTTGCGTTTTTCCGTTACTTCATTAGATTGCTCTGATGCCGACCATGCTCTACGTTCCCTGTGCAATAATGTATTGTGTTTCCCATGACATTTAATACATGTGCCACGTCGGCATACCTTACTATAATGACCCTTTTTCAGACAGTTAGTGCATAATTTCAATGCTTTTGCTTTACCTTCGCGTTCTTCTATCGAAAGCTTAAGGAACTGCTGACAATTATGAATATAATGATTCCCTTCGCATAAAACACAAACTGGAGTACGAATTTGATTATCTGTTACTAAAAATGACCTAGTATTGGAGCTGGAAATTCTACGCTTGTCTGTTTGATTCTGTGCTATCATTTCTAGCATATCGGCTCTTGACTTTAAAAAATCCTTTATATCTTTAAAAGTAGGGTTTTCTATATCTGATTTAACATTTTCCCACTCGCGCAAAGTGCTATTATTCAATTTTGTAGAAATCAAAAAAACAAGTAATCTATCCCACTCCGATACTGGTTGATTCAATTGACTCAGTGCCCGCAAATTTTTAGAAAAATCATCTATAAGTTTTCTCAGCCCGCTAGCAGATTCCTTCATTACCGATTCACCGCTAAATAATGATTTGACATGATTGTGAATTAGCAACTTGTTATTATCATACCGATCTAATAATGCATTCCACGCTACCTCATAGTTTGCCGTTGATATCTCTAGTGATTTTATGACGAGAGCCGCCTCTCCTTCTAGTGATGCTCTGAGATAGTGAAACTTTTGAATATTACTGACTGATATATTTTCATGAATTAACGAATAGAAAGTGTCTCTGAATTCTAGCCAGTTCTGATACACGCCACTGTATTTTGGAAGATTTATTGTTGGTAACCTAACATTATTTAATGATTGTAAATGCTCAT